>NW_027491273.1:950000-1550000 GCF_021521415.1 Bidens hawaiensis
GGTTGGATCTTCGAATGCTTCAGTGAGAAGGTTCCTCCATCTCGATGCTGCAGAACTGTGTGAGTATGACGTGCTGGCAACATATTCATTTGGAATGGCATCAGGGAATAGAGTGCTACCGAATATCTGACGAATACTGCTCTCCCCCTCAACTGATGACATCTCTGCTGGGGAAGGTTCTTGTGGGAGTATAGTGTTGGTGGGATTCTCTTCCAGATCCTCTGATAATGGCTGAGTGATGTCTGCAGGTACAGACGGGTCCACACTAAGCATAGGAAGTTCTTGAGTATTAGCAGAAGCAACTTCCTCATCATCGTCAACTGCAGAAGGTCCTCCCCCTGAATTGGCTGAATCAATTACAGGAAACAAATTGAATGGCTTGAACAATTTGTCGTACTCAAACAACCAGTTAGGCCAAATACGAGCATCTGCCTCATTTTCTTCTAACCGGCGCACATCATAAGACTCTACAATCTGTTTCGATGCTTTGTTGTAGACTCTATAGGCAGTTCGACCAGCATAACCGACAAAATAACAATCATCTGCCTTGGCTTCAAACTTGGGAGTCAACTCAAGATTCAATAAGGTGCACGGACACCCGAAGGCTCGAAAGTGTGCAACTATAGGCTTGTAATTATAAACAATTTCGTAGGGAGTCTTCATCTGAGATTTGCTGATCAACACCCAATTTTATACATAACAGGCGGTGTTGATCGCTTTAGACCAGAAGAATAATGGTAACTTTGAATCACATAACAACATTCTTGCAGCTTCAATCAAAGTACGGTTTCTTCTTTCAGCAACACCATTCTGCTGCGGGGTACGAGCTGAGCTGTACTGATGAAAAATTCCCTTTTCGGCACAAAAATGATTCAGTGTAGAGTTCTTGAACTCCGTGCCATTGTCAGAACGAATTCCCTTGAGCTTCAAGTTCAATTGATTTTCTATAAGCACCACGAACTTCTTGATCAAGTCAGCTATTTCACCTTTATTTGATAAGAAAAACACCCAATTGAAACGGGAGTAGTCGTCGGTCGGTAATGACCAAATAGTGATTACTACGAGATAGACTCAAGACATGAACTAGACCGAACAAGTCCATGTGAAGCAACTGAAAGACACTAGTAATGGTATTTATCAGCTTTGGCTTGTGTGATTTCTGATGATGTTTGCCTAACGCACAAGCTACACACTTCTCGATAGTCATGAAGTCTTTCACTGGCAAGCCGCGTACAATATTGTTCTTTGCAAGATGGTTCAGGGTTTTGACATTTGCATAGCCAAGACGACGATGCCACAACATGGCATTATGTTCCAACACTTTAGAGAAAAAGCATGTAATTTCATCGGGAACATTCTTGTTCATGTCAATCAGATAAGCATTATCTTTTCTCTGAGATCTGACCAGAACCCATTCCTCTGGTATGACAATACCAGGTTTCAGAATCAAGCATTCTTTGTTGGTGAAGTGTGTAGAAAAACCCTTATCACAGATCTGTGATACGCTGAGCACACTGTGTTTTAGTTCTGGAACATATTTAACATTTTCAAACTTCAAAACCCCATTACTCACGGTACCCTTTTAAGTAATCTTTCCCTTCTCTCCTCCCGCAAAGGAAACTTATCCGCCGTTAAATAATTAAATGTCACTCAGGTGAGATATGTCCCTTGTCATGTGCCTGGAACAACCACTATCAACAAACCATGGTATGATAATATTCCTCCATAGCTGTTCCTGCACAGTGTGCGAGATTAGTTAGTTTTGGGTACCCAGTCCATTGTAGTCCTGGGTAATCCTGACTTGGTTAACCGTGTCACGGGTTGCCATGACATATACTCATTATTATCAAAAATCGAATTTGAAGACGTTGAGGACTTTGTTACCAGAGACATGGGCAACCATTTGTATTTCGGTTTAAAAACTTTGTGATTAACACAAGTAGTTGACTTAGTCTCTGGTTTGTGGATAGAGAACTCGGTCGGCTTTGCCCTTTTAGACATTTTCGGTTCAGAGACCCACTTCGGTCTTGGGACCGAGACCCTATTTCCTTTCCGCTTTTGGGTCATAATGGGCTTAGACTTGATCTGATGAGAACTTGACCTGTCTGCCTTGTTTTTCTTCCAGTCACCGTCAGAGGGTTTTACCTTGTAATACCTCGGGTTATTTGAGTTAAAGCTTGTGGAGGTATTCCGAGGTATAGTCCTTTGATGGCGTCTGATGTGTGTCTAATAACCCTATAATAATGACCCTCACAACTAATCTTTAATATTAAAACGAAAATCCTAAAACCACACACAACCGGCAAGTGTACCGATCACAAGTAGTATAGACCTAGGAAGTCCGAGTATCGAACACGTGGACACGTAAGACGCTAACGATTACTAACCCAAGACAAGACCTACCTTAGAATAATATTATATTGATTTTTGATTTCTTTTAACTTAACTGAACTAACTGGACTAACTAACAAAACTTACCAAAAATAGAAAAATTAACGACAAACTAACTGTGTTAACTTAGGATGGTGAAAAACGTCTACCTAGGTCTGAATCAAATTATAGGCCTAACAAGCTAATGGATTGAATGACTTCAAGACACCGGTCCCTAAAGATGACACGACTAAGGATCGCTCGGGCTCACTGGATCACCTCTCGGTCTCACTCAACAAGCCTAAACTACTCAAAATCGGCTAAAACGACCAAACCGGGAAACAATTGCTAACGTGTTCTAATGAAGGATCACCTCTCGGTCTCACCAACACTCGACCCTAATGGCAATGAATACTACACAACCAAGGATAGAGGAACAATTCAACTTAAACCAAAATAGATCAACTAGTCGCTCAAAACACCTAAACCTGACAAGAAACGAACTCGCTCTCGCGCAATCCTTATTCTAGCATGTAAAGGCAATGAGACAACCCTAACTTCTTATCACCTCTCGGTCTCTAAGAAGGTGCCTAACCGTTGTACTTTAACCAAATAATCATGCAACAAAACCCTACGGTTGTTCCTACCGCAAACAAACCCTAAACACCAAGTCTAGAATCAAACAATGCACCGATCAATCAATACAAAACTAATCAATCAACACACGGGGTTTATGCAATGAATCACCAAAATTTCCAGCCCTTAAACACAACCTATTTCATGTCTAAATCAAACTTTAAAATAACAATTCAAGTCTATCAATCAAACAATCCATAAAACCTAACAATAATCATCATTCCTAGGTAGAACTAACAAGAATAGCCTAACATATTATTTGGACAGCAGCATATACTCAATAAAAACACCATAAAACTCATACCAATCATCTCAAAAATCATTCAACAATCAATCCTACTCATAAACACTTCAATCTTTCAATCAATCGCAAAACTAGTAATCAATTGAACAAGTATAAAAAGATGATGAACAATGTTATGAAAAGAAAGGATATGGATGAATTCCGGGCTGTTCTTGGCTGCTACAACTGATGAGAAACGTCCCTGAGGCTTGGTCCTTGTGTCTTCTTCCTTCCGTAGCCGTCACACGATCAAACCTTAAGCCGAAAAAACTTTTTCTTCCTTCCTCCCTTCTTCTGCTGCTGCGATCGGCCAGAACTCTCCTCCTAGGGTTTTTTTTTTCTTTTTTATATTATGTTATAATATGAGGCTTGGGCTTTTTCATGTTGTAGACGAGCCGGGCTTTGAGTTTTACTTGAAAACGTATGCATAAAAAGCTCATAAACGGCTCCAAAAGTCCGGTTTTCTTCAATCTTTCACCCATAGCCTACAAAATAAAGATTAATATGTAAAAGCTATCTAAAACGAGTTAAAACACATAAAATGCAATACAAAAACGTAGATAAAAGGTGCGGAAAATACGAGTGTTTTAAAACACATTAAATATCCCCACACTTAAGACTTTTTCGTCCTTGAGAAAGAATACTCCACAGGATCATATCCGAGTTCAACCGACAACTCTTGGTTTTATTTATTTATTATTATTATTAATATATTTTTTTCTTCTTTTTAAAGTATTAGAACAAGTGACCCGTTACCCAAATATTTCTTCCAACTTTCACCTAATAAGCCAGATCAGGTCGATTACCGGTATTGCTGTCCACTTTAAACCCATGCCCCTAATACTTACCGAGGCAAATAAGGCGTGACAATTCTATTAATTTGTATGACTAAGTGGAACCCACACCTAAAAGCCCTGTTACCACTTCACCAATTCCATTATGGTTTTACCGGGCTAAGCCACCCCAACTTGACTTAAACCTTTTGCCACATGATTAAACATTTCATTCATATACAAACTATAAACTCTAGCTCTCTTTCAAGTGCACGCAATTACAAATGCATCTCTTTTATTTCTTTTTCTGTCTTTTGGCTTTTTGCAAATTTATTTATTTTTTATTTTTTATTATTATTTTTTTATACTCATATTACATGGCTTTGCACGAACAGAAACAAATACAAAAGATAAAACAACTAATATATACAGACGATCATGTGACTCGAGGCTTGAGTATGACCCGGTTTTTCATTCCAGTCCTGTCACGAGCTCAGTTAAACAAACAAAACCCCTAAGATGTTTCCCACTATAGTCAGGCCATTTAAAAGGTTCAATTAGGTCAACAACCAAACCGCCCTTTCATTCTCAAAGGCTGAACCTAACGACACATGATTACTGAGTCTAAACCGTTCGGTTTCCATACATTACGTGTAGGTCTAATGGGCACTGTTCTTATTTATTATATATATATTTTTTGAAAACACCAAGAAGTTATAAAATAACCATTACTCGGTAATAATATCATTTCCTGTTTAACGTAGAGAAAACAAATTTCAAGGGACTATTTTTTTATTTTTTTTTATTTTTCAAATTTTTATTTTTTTATTTTTTTTTATTTATTTATTTATTATTTTTTTTTCAAAAATTTTCCTACAACTAAGTAAAATAAACCCCATCCCCACATTTAGAATGAAATCGTCCTCGATGAGTATAAGGAAAAGAAATAAAATGAAATAAAAATAAAACAGAAAATAAAAATAAAGTATACAAGACTAAAACAAAGAACTGGTTAGTCCCCTGGTTTGTGTGCAGAATCTTCAATAGCTGAGTAGTATCCAAACGACCGTATAGCATTTCATTCGCGGCCGCAACCTTGGGAGAACCTGTTCCAAAACGCCACCATAGCTATTATGTGCATAATGTAACCTGCAAAACTCAAACTCGCTCGCATGTAGCAGCGTACAATACGGAAAACAAAAACATAAAGAAATAAACATTTTTTTATAGGATACTCCTTAAATTGACCGACTCGAATGGAGATTGAGTACGAGCGGTTTCATCTTGGAACAACCTGAAATAGAAAAAACAAAGAAAACATATAGCATTACACAAATACATAAATACAAACTCCACAACTCGGGCAGTCTCCCGAGTGTGCATCCATCGCGTCTAAGTCCCGGAGAGCGCGTCAAGGTAGAATACCTCGACCGTCTGGTCAGTCACCGGCTCGCCAATGTAGTGCTTCAGTCTATGACCGTTCACCTTAAAGTTCCCGCCTTTATCCTCTATCTCGACAGTGCCGTACGGGAAGACCTCAGTGATCGTGAACGGTCCCGACCATCGGGATCTCAACTTTCCCGGGAATAACCTCAACCGGGAGTTATACAATAAAACCAAATCTCCACACTTGAACTGCTTGTTACCCTTTAACTTCCTATTGTGCAGTTCCTTCGTCCGCTCCTTATACCTAAATGACTGCGCGTAAGCGTGATCTCTCAGCTCCTCTAACTCGTGCACTTGGTGGAAACGAGTGCTCTCTGCGGCAGACATATCAAAGTTGACCCTCTGTAGGGCCCAAGAGGCACGGTGCTCCAACTCGACAGGCAGGTGGCAGGCCTTCCCATAAATCATCTGAAACGGTGTGGAACCGGTCGGAGTTTTGTAGGCTGTACGGAAGGCCCACAACGCGTCATCCAGCTTGTCGGACCAATCCCGACGATTCGAACCAACCGTTTTCTCAAGAATACGTTTGATCCCCCAATTACTCACTTCTACCTGCCCACTAGTCTGTGGGTGGTAGGCGATCGCAAGCCGATGGGTGACGCCATAGCGTCGCAACGCCTTCTCCATCTGCGCATTGCAGAAGTGAGTTCCTCTATCACTGATCAACGCCTTCGGGACACCAAAACGAGCAAAAAGGCTCTTGAGAAAACGGAGTATAACTCGGGCATCATTAGTGGGTAAGGACTTGGCCTCAACCCACTTCGAGACATAATCAACCGCCACGAGTATATACTTGTTCCCACGCGAAGATGGAAATGGTCCCATGAAATCAATGCCCCACACATCGAAAACCTCACAAACCTGAATAGTATTCTGGGGCATTTCATTTCGCGAAGAAATGTTGCCGACCCGCTGGCAACGATCACAACTCCTCACAAACGCGTGCGCATCCTTAAAAATCGAAGGCCAATAAAAACTACAATCAAACACCTTCTTTGCCGTCAAACTCGCACCGTGGTGACCTCCTGTCGGTCCAACATGGCAATGGCTCAGAATCTGCCATCCCTCCTTAACGTCAACACACCTCCTGATCAACTGGTCAGCATCTATACGAAAAAGATACAGGTCGTCCCACAGGTAAAACTTAACATCAGCAAAGAATTTCTTCTTTTGCTGGTAAGACATCTTCGGGTAGTACCCGTCCGCAAGATAGGTCGCGAAGTCAGCGAACCATGGAAAACCCTCATCCTGAGCCGAAACAAACATAAGACTCTCTGTCGGAAAGTGGTCATTAATCATGACCCCCGGCTCTCCTAACTCAGCTCCCTCAAGACGCGAAAGATGATCGGCCGCCACATTCTCGGCTCCCTTTTTATCACGGATTTCGATATCAAACTCTTGAAGCAACAGGATCCATCGGATAAGGCGTGGCTTAGCATCCTATTTGCTAAAGAGGTAACGAATGGCAGAATGATCCGTGTACACAATCGTCTTGGACAGAACAAGATAGGACCTGAATTTATCAAATGCAAACACCATAGCTAAAAGCTCTTTCTCGGTGGTGGTGTAACTCTCCTGTGCACCATTCAAGGTCCGGCTCGCATAGTAAATCAGATGGAAGTGTTTATCCTTCTGTTGTCCAAGAACCGTTCCGACTGCGAAGTCGCTCGCATCACACATCAACTCAAAAGGAAGCGACCAGTCGGGAGCAATCATGATCAGGGCGTTAACGAGTTTGTCTTTTAAAAGATCAAACGCCTCGACACACTGCTCAGAAAACACAAACGGGGCATCCTTCTCCAAGAGTTTGGTCATGGGTCTCGCAATCTTAGAAAAATCTTTAATGAACCGGCGATAGAACCCAGCATGACCCAGAAAACTCTGGATGGATCTCACGAAAGTGGGCGGGGGAAGATTAGAGATGGTATCGACCTTCGCTCGGTCGACCTCTATCGCAACACTCGAAATACGATGCTCCAAAACGATGCCCTCGCGTACCATGAAGTGACACTTCTCCCAGTTAAGAACTAGGTTGGTGTCAACAAATCGGGCCAACATCCTCTCAAAGTTGGAGAGACACTGATCGAAAGGGCTCCCAAATATAGAAAAGTCGTCCATGAACACCTCCATGGAGTCCTCGATCATGTCATGAAATATAGCCACCATGCACCTCTGAAATGTGGCTGGAGCGTTACACAGTCCGAACGGCATACGTCGATAGGCAAACGTACCGTATGGGCAGGTAAACGTGGTTTTCTCCTGGTCATCGGGAGCAATAGGAATCTGAAAGTACCCGGAGAAACCATCTAAGAAGCAGTAGTATTGCTGACCTGCCAAACGCTCCAACATCTGATCAACGAAAGGTAGAGGAAATGGTCTTTCCTCGTGGCATCATTCAGTCTGCAATAATCGATGCAGACTCTCCAACCGGTCACAGTCCTAGTGGGAATGAGCTCGTTCCTCTCATTGGTGACGACAGTCATGCCACCCTTTTTAGGAACCACTTGGACTGGACTAACCCACAAACTATCAGAAATGGGGAAAATGATCCCCGCATCAAGGAGTTTGATGATCTCCTTCTTCACGACCTCCTGCATCTTCGGATTAAGCCGCTGCTGCGGCTGAACGACAGTCCTATAATTATCCTCCATGAGGATTTTATGCGTGCAAAACGAAGGGTTGATACCCTTGATGTCGATAATCTTCCATGCAATGGCCTCCTTGTGCTCTCGAAGCACCCTCAACAGTCTCTCTCTCTCGACCTCCGTCAAAGCAGATGCGACAATAACCGGCAACTTCCTCTCCTCGTCCAAAAACGCGTACTCCAGATGGGCAGGTAAATCCTTAAGCTCTAAGAAAGGAGGGGGGCTCTCGACAGAAGGTCGGTCCATCGGATCGTCATGTACGATCCCAGCAGACACTTCAGACTCAGGGTGATGTGACTCGGCGTCATATTCCGTTGACTGATCGGTCATGGCAACCATCTCAATCTCCGGAATGTCCCTATCGAGAATCTGAGTGTCTGAGGCAGATCCTCCACAGATCTCGCTGAAAAACTCCCCAACATGCTCCATGATGGTATCGATAAAGTACAGGGAGTCATCAGCAGACTTGGGGTTTTTCAGTGACTGTCGAACGTCAAAGGTGACGTTCTCATCCCCAACTCTCAAAATCAACTTACCCTCGCAGACGTCGATCAACGCCTGTGCAGTGGCAAGGAATGGTCGGCCTAGAATCAGTGGTACGCTATCATCGTCGTTCATGTCCAGAATGACAAAGTCCACCGGGAAGATGAACTTGTCAACACGAACCAGCATGTTCTCGACCACCCCTCGAGGGTATTTCACAGAACGATCAGCAAGCTGGATACTCATCCTGGTAGGCCTCGGTTCGCCTAGACCCAGCTTGCGATACATGGAGTACTGCATGAGATTAATACTGGCACCGAGATCGGCTAGCGCATGAATAACCGTATCATCACTCAAGATGCAAGGAATTGTGAAACTCCCTGGATCGACCATCTTTTCTGGTAATTTCCTCTGTAAGACAGCAGAACAACTAGCACTCAATGGGATGGAAGCGACCTCAGCAAGCTTCTCCTTATTCGAAAGGATATCCTTGAGGAACTTCGCGTGTTTAGGCATCTGAGTCAGTGCCTCAAGGAATGGAATGTTAAGGTGAAGCTACTTCAAAAGATTAAGAAATTTGGAATTCTGCTCCTCATATCTGTCTCTGCGGAGTCTCCCAGGGTATGGTACTCTAGGCTTGTAGACTCTGGGTGGCTCGCTCGGTAGCTGCTGTCTCTCGGCCTGTGCTGAACTCCCTGGGCTACTCCTCTGATGCACCTGGGCCGGTGGAGACTCCATCTAAATCTCCTCATCCACCTACTCCTCTACAACTACTGCAGGCTCCTCGATGATTCCTCTCTGCCGAATCCCGGGCTCCTCTCGTGCCCTTGCACCGCTCCTCGTTGTCACAGCTTTAGCGAATCCCTTCGGGTTCTGCTCGGTGTTACTCGGTAGTGAACCCTGCGGCCTCTCGTTCAATCGGCTGGCTATCTCCCCCATCTGCCGCTCGAGACTCTGAATCGACGCTCCTTGATTCCTCATGAACTGCTCGTGCTCTCGAAGCTTCTCCTGCGTCTCCTTGTGTCGGGAATCCTCACGTGTCATAAGCTGCGACAACATCTGCGTCTGTTGCGCCATCATCTCCTCCAAGGTGGGCTTCTTCTCCCCACTGCTCGCTCCCTCACTGGCATCCTGAAATAAACTCTGGTGTTGCTGAAACCCGGGCTGGTTGCCGCTCCTCCAGTTGGAGTTCTGATTGCCTCTCCATCCCGAATTATAAGAGTTGAAAGAATTTGAATTTCGGTTTGGATTTCCTATGAAGTCTACGGCCTCCTACTACGAACTGACTGGACACTGAACGGTATCATGCCCCTCTCTGCAGATCTCACACAACTTACTCTTCGTCTGCATATCCTTCACCATCTTCGCCAACGCCTCGACCTGTGCCGTCAGTGCGGTGGTCGTGTCCACCGAATGCATGCCTTGTGAGATGGAATCGACGGTCTTACCTCCTCTGGCAGGTGGTCTCTTGTATCCACTCATAGCTAGCCCATTGAATAAAGCGATACACTCATCAGGGTCCTTAGTCGTCAACAGATTTCCTCCCGCCGCCGTGTCGAGCATACTCTACGTCGCGTACGTCACTCCATTATAAAATTTTTCGACGACCGCCCAATCTTGCAAGCCGTGGTTCGGGCACAATGCTAATAGATTCTTGAATCGCTCCCAGGTCTCGTAAAAACTCTCGGTGTTCTCCATCTGAAAAGAATGTATCTGGTTACGCAAACGAGCGGCCTTAGCCGGAGGATCGTATTTTTCAAGAAATTGGGTCTGCATGGCAGCCCAAGTAGCTATAGAGCCCTGTGGGAGGGACTCGAGCCACAGACTCGCTTGATCAGCGAGTGAAAACGAAAAGACGCGGAGCTTAACGACGTCTTCGGAAACGCCCGCAAGATGGAAAGTGTCGCAGATACGAACGATGCGGGTGAGATGAGAGTGCGGGTTCTCGTGAAGCAACCCGTGAAACTGAGCAGAATGAGCAATGGTATTTAGAATGTTCGACGGGATCTGCCAGTTCGTAGCAACTCCAATGGCGGGTGGTGCGATGCTGGATCTCGCGCCAGCATTGGCCGGTCGGGCCCGGTCCGCAACTGTCCTCCTCGGTGGTGGAATGTCGCCCATGATCCTATCCCTATCGTTGGGGTCAACGGATGAAGAAGTGGACGAGGGTGAAACGGGACGATGTCTCTCACGAAACTCTCTCTGGCTCGGGAAATGCTTCAGTGTCGGGTGGTCCACGAGATCGAGTCTGTCGCATAAAAACTATAATGAGAAATAAGATTATCTAAATTATTCTGACAAATAAGTAAAATAAAACAAAAATAATTACAAGTAGCACAAAAGGTAAGTCCTAACTCGGATTGCTCTCAAAACGCCTAAAACCG
Organism: Bidens hawaiensis; assembly: GCF_021521415.1. Classification (NCBI taxonomy): domain Eukaryota; kingdom Viridiplantae; phylum Streptophyta; class Magnoliopsida; order Asterales; family Asteraceae; genus Bidens; species Bidens hawaiensis. Next base: position 961,021 of record NW_027491273.1, read on the forward strand.
TGTCCCCGTAAACGGCGCCAAAAACTTGATGTGTGTCTAATAACCCTATAATAATGACCCTCACAACTAAGCTTTAATATTAAAATGAAAATCCTAAAACCACACATAACCGGCAAGTGTACCGATCACAAGTAGTATAGACCTAGAAAGTCCGAGTATTGAACACGTGGACACGTAAGACGCTAACGATTACTAACCCTAGACAAGACCTACCTTAGAATAATATTATATTGATTTTTGATTTCTTTTAACTTAACTGAACTAACTGGACTAACTAACAAAACTTACCAAAAATAGAAAACTTATCGACAAACTAACTGTGTTAACATAGGATGGAGAAAAACGTCTACCTAGATCTGAATCAAATTGTAGGCCTAACAAGCTAATGGATTGAATAACTTCAAGACACCGGTCCCTAAAGATGACATGACTAAGGATCGCTCGGGCTCACTGGATCACCTCTCGGTCTCACTCAACAAGCCTAAACTACTCAAAATCGGCTAAAACGACCAAACCGGGAAACAATTGCTAACGTGTTCTAATGAAGGATCACCTCTCGGTCTCACCAACACTCGACCCTAATGGCAATGAATACTACACAACCAAGGATAGAGGAACAATTCAACTTAAACCAAAATAGATCAACTAGTCGCTCAAAACACCTAAACCTGACAAGAAACGAACTCGCTCTCGCGCAATCCTTATTCTAGCATGTAAAGGCAATGAGACAACCCTAACTTCTTATCACCTCTCGGTCTCTAAGAAGGTGCCTAACCGCTGTACTTTAACCAAATAATCATGCAACAAAACCTTACGGTTGTTCCTACCGCAAACAAACCCTAAACACCAAGTCTAGAATCAAACAATGCACCGATCAATCAATACAAAACTAATCAATCAACACACGGGGTTTATGCAATGAATCACCAAAATTTCCAGCCCTTAAACACAACCTATTTCATGTCTAAATCAAACTTTAAAATAACAATTCAAGTCTATCAATCAAACAATCCATAAAACCTAACAATAATCATCATTCCTAGGTAGAACTAACAAGATTAGCCTAACATATTATTTGGACAGCAGCATATACTCAATAAAAACACCATAAAACTCATACCATTCATCTCAAAAATCATTCAACAATCAATCCTACTCATAAACACTTCAATCTTTCAATCAATCGCAAAACTAGTAATCAATTGAACAAGTATTAAAAGATGATGAACAATGTTATGAAAAGCAAGGATATGGATGAATTCCGGGCTGTTCTTGGCTGCTACAACTGATGAGAAACGTCCCTGAGGCTTGGTTCTTGTGTCTTCTTCCTTCCGTAGCCGTCACACGATCAAACCCTAAGCCGAAAAAACTTTTTCTTCCTTCCTCCCTTCTTCTCCTGCTGCGATCGGCCAGAACTCTCCTCCTAGGGTTTTTTTTTCTTCTTTATATTATGTTATAATATGAGGCTTGGGCTTTTTCATGTTGTAGACGGTCCGGGCTTTGAGTTTTACTTGAAAACGTATGCGTAAAAAGCTCGTAAACGGCTCCAAAAGTCCGGTTTTCTTCAATCTTTCACCCATAGCCTACAAAATAAAGATTAATATGTAAAAGCTATCTAAAACGAGCTAAAACACATAAAATGTAATACAAAAACGTAGATAAAAGGTGCGGAAAATACGAGTGTTTTACAACACATCGGCTTCTGTAGTATGGAACATACGGATGTCTAGAGCAATTTCTTGAAAAAATCATTGTGGCCGATTCCCGGTCTTGCTCTGTTGTGTGAGCTTATTTTTCCATCTCTGGATTTATCACTAAAAGCTTCACAGTTAACATTACAGGAACCCTTTTCCTTCATAAACTTAGGTGACGGGTGTTTATCTTGTTTTTTAAGTTCATCAGTTTTATTAGAGAACAGATCACTGCCTCTTGAAGTTCTAGAAAGGTAACCAAATGATTGTCTTTGTTCTTAAAAACAGAGCCCACACACACATCAGTAGCATTGTTATTTAAAACAGACAAAACAGGCAAATTTAATGAAACAGTAGAGTTAATAGGTGATTTATCATCTTCCTCAGTCCAGTCCTCAATTATTAATTTAGCTGCACACGAGCTAGACACATTAGAATCATTCACCCTTGAGGTTGATTCAGTTGCCAAGTCTGTATCAACCTTACCCTTGCCAGTTGTAATTGACTTACCATATTGCATATATTTTTCTTTTTCTTCCTTCTCCTTAGTAAGAGGAAGACTAGTGTAGTTATTATTATAAGGAGGGGGAACCATGTTGTAACCTAGACCTACACCTTTATTATCTTTTCATTTTAACTGTTTCTCTATCATTGATTCCACAACAGCACTAGAGACATACAAATTTTTTGAAGTTGAATTCAGCATTTTCGAATTTATTTTATAGTTTGACTATCTCCAATCTCGATGCTTCTAACTCGGTAGTTAGTTCAGCTATTTTCTTTTTAGCATCTAGATGGTGACAGAACTTTATGCTAAAATCCGACTGCAGTTTGAAAAAACCTTGTTTTTGTGCCTCTATTTTGTCATTTAGAGCTTTTTCAAGTTTCTTAAATGTTTGATTTTTCATATTTTACACTTTCCAATTCCCTCATTAAGTTACTGTTATGTATTTTATACAAGCCTACTTTATCGATGCACGATTGAGAGCAAAGTACAGGACTTACCTCAGTTTGTTTGGTGGAGGTGAAGGCCATGAAAGCATGCTGAAGATCCCTGACCTGCTCCTCAGCTTCGTTCTCCTCTTCATCAACATCCATCTCAGCAAAATTTGCAACCTCATTGCTCAAATTCAGAGCTGCCATTTGATCCTCCCAAGAGAAGTTCTGAACCACCAAACCTCGTTCACCCATACTCGAACTCGCCACATTCTCTTCTTTTCCACCATTAACCGGAACCATTGCCCTATCTCTATTTCCTTCCTTAGCTAGATTGGTACACTCACGCGCGAAATGGCCCGGCTCATGACAGTTATAGCACATTAGAGAACTTTTGTTAAATCCCACTTTCTGATTAGCAGGCACATTCCAGTTGTTCCTGCCTGTTCTATTGGTGAACTTCTTGGCTCTAAAAATAGCAATGGAAATTTTCCATGAAATATCCATCTCCTCCACATCATCAGGGTGTATCTGATCCAGTTAAGCAGCCACAACAGGTTGCGCCAGGTCTCCAGCAAGAAAGGCATTGTAGCAGTTCATAAAACCTGCCATTAAGGATATGTTTTCTTGAGTCTCTTTGAAAATAATAGGAGTTTGAATGAGAGACTTGCTGGAGGTGGCCATGGAGGCTTGTGATTTCGGTGCAGGACTCGGTTATGGAAAGAAAACATGAGTAGCTGGTGTAGATTGAGGAATGGCTTGACTTTGTGATGACCTGAACATGGAGAAAGTCTGCTGAGGATGCTGTGGTTGAGCTAGCTAACTCTTGAATAATGAGAAATTTTCTTGTGAAACTAAAGCATTGTTAGCAGGGATGCCATAACCAGTAGTATTGTAAGTACTTGCATGATTTATAGCACGCTGCTTGTCGTCCATGTCACAAGCTTTGATAATCGCCATCACCTCGGAGAGAGTCAGTCTAGCTAAATATTTTTTCTTCTTAATAACAGCCACATTTAGATCCCAGCTTTGTGGCAAAGAGTTGACTAGCTTGGTGTTGATCTCAGCAGATGTGAGGTTTATATTTGCAGACCTAATCTCTGTGATCAACGAGATGAACCGGTGAAGCTGTTTCTTAAGAGACTCTCCCAACACATGGTTGAACATGTTGAATTGTTGTCTTAGGAGATCTTGCCTACTTATCCTCATGTCCTCATTTCCTTCGAACAATTCAATGAGAGCCTCCCAGAGTGCTTTAGCAAAATTTAACTCTCTAAATCCCAAGGCAATTTCAGGCGAAAGTGCCATGGTCAAGGTAGCCAGAGCCTTCTCATCTTGCTCAACAATGTCAAAATCAGCATCTGTATACGACTCAACTGGCTTTGTCTCCACTTCTTGGGAACCCTCTCTCTGATAGGTAATAACTTGAGGACCTCTAACTATGCTTCTCCGCAGTTTTGCATCCTTTGCTTTTACGTACTTCTCAAATCTAAATTTCCATTCAGCAAACCCTTCTGATTTCAATAGTCATCGTACACGAGTGGTGGTGCCCATAATGGAGTCAAGTTCTTGATGAAGGGTGGCATTAGCAGACGCACTACCTTCTGATTGATCCATAATGTCCCTAACCGAGAACTTGACAAAATGACCGAAAACAACAAAATTCTTCCGAGAACTCAGAGAGTTAACCGAGAACTGTCAACAAAATCCGATGACACACACCAGGTTTACCGAGAAAGACGAATTCACCCCGAGAACTTGTAAATCCTCCTGAATACCTTGAATGTTGACTGTGAACCTTGATATCTTCCCGAGAACTTCAAAATCAACCCGAGAACTAAGAATAGTTCAAGATATGGTGAATTTTGAATGTTTAACTAAATCCCGAGAAATATGGGATTTAAATCAAACACAAGATTTACCAAAATCTGCTCTAAACTGAACTTTTCACCGGCTGAAGAACACAAAGATCAGTTCTTCAAGATCCAAAAAAAACCTTCAACAAAATACTCCTTCGTAAATCAACGATAGAATCCTTGATATCACCAGTAACTGAGCCTAGAATAGGTCTATAGGCTCTGATACCAATTGTAAGTCCCGTGACGGATCTTTCAATGTTATATCAATATACTTGATGATTATGCGGAAACTAATCCCAAGCCGATTCTATGCAACACACAATAACACATGTAAAAAAACAAACAGAGAAGCTTCAAAACACACGCATATTATACGTCGGGTGCTTAAGCCCTTAATAACTTACACAAGTTGAATGACAATGAACGAACAACCCTAATATCGATAACATACATCAATATATATCCTACCAACGAGGCCCAAACCAAACTAAAAGCCCACCAAGATCAACTAATCTCGGTTTACAAACATGAGCCCAACTAAGTCCAATACTACAAAGCATAAACCATAAACTAGGTCCCAACAATCTTATTCGTATACATCACGATTCATTATAACGTCTGTTTCAAGAAATCCATTTTCTTTCAATTTTCCAAATTCTAGTTTTATAATCAAAAGATATAATAGGAATTACACAGTTTTAGCAATTCAACCCAAACATTTATTAAGTATTTCTTGAATTTATATTTAAAGTTATCAAAAGGTTTGTTTCTTTCAAAAATGATTGTTTTCAATATTTTATAACTCACATGATGGAACGAGTTATGTGGACCATCCGACAATAAGAGTAATTACGGTCCGGAACATAATTATCCAAGTCCTCGTATGGAAGTCATAATACGTACAATTGTGTGTCATGATTTAGAACCTAAGGTAGCTTGGGTAACGATACAAATGATAAGATGATAAGGACATGGTGGATACGTCACTGGTATATCCTATATATAAGTGCCCTTATTGGATTGTCATTTGGAGCGTTGCTTCGGTTATTAGAAGTTCTATGTTATGATATTTTTTGTTAAAAGTTTAATTATTTTCAAAACGACGATGTTTTGGTTTTCCTTAATTTCGGAATTTAATTCCCTAAAGAATGGGAGACTGTAACATCTCGGATTTTTCAAACCCATATTCGTGTACGTTTAACCTGACCTGGAATATTTTAGATATTTATTATTAATCAAAAGCAAATGTTTATAAGTATTTAAGTTTTCCTATGTTTACTCTAGGCCCTTCATACGTTATATAATGTCCATTCTTTATTTATTTCATAAAAGACTCACTAATTAACCAATTTTCAAAGTACAAGGACCATTCTTGTCAAAAATCAAAATCCAACCTTCCTAAAACGGAGCGCTGCGTGGCCAGCCCCTCCTCCACCGTCGCGCAGTGCCACCACACTAGGCTGCACAGATCCTAAGCTCGATTTCCTTTCCTAGTTCGTTTTTGGCATATAAATCGCTTATTTTAAGCATAAATCAAGTAAATTAAGATCCAAGAAAAGGATTTTAACTAAATAACATGTCCACATTCATAACTTACTGATCAAGCATGAATTTTTATTGATATTATATCGATCTTCTCATTAATTTCTTATTTAGTTGCTGAAACGAGCAAACTAGCCAAATATGGTTCGTTTTTGCAATTCCTATATAAACAAGCCTCATATTCTCTGTCATAAACTTTACCGTAACCCTAAGGAAGCCTCCTCAGCCATCACCCTCATCTTTTCATCATCAAACCCTTCGGTTTTTGCTTATTTAATTGAAGTTACAAGCTTGAAGGTTGACTTTACATACATGTGGACCTTTGACTTATCATTTCTCTTGATTCTTTAACTTTCCGGGTAAGTTGTAAACTAAGAAATCGTTCATACATATTCCCTAGTCAATAATCTTAAATATATTTCTGAGATTGAAGGGTGTTGACTGGTCAATTCGTTGAAAACTCGTTAAAGGGCAAAACAGCCAACAAGTTTGCCGTTACATTTTCTCATACTTTTGGTATTCAACGTTCGATCCAGAAGACTTTTATTCTTGTAACAAAATTTTCAGGCTACTGACCAAAACGCAACTTTTGACTCACTGCTCGGATTCTGGTCAGTACCGATTCGCTTAAATGTTTAATTCAACACAACTACAGTTCTAAATATCCGTTTGGATTGATTACAGCGGCAACGAGTTTGTTTTTACTTATATTATTATATCTCAAAGTTTCAGGTTCTAATTGTTTATCTCGTTTGACGCGTAGTGGACGACTCGCTTTTTCGTTAACACGCTTATTCTTAATTGTATTCACTTGCCTTTAATCTAAGGTGAGTTTTATCATTCCCCTAGTTTACTAAGTTTTCTAAACGTTTTGGGGACATATACGTATTATTCGTATTTCATATTATATATATATATATATATATATATATATCAAACAATAGCAAACGTGTAATTGTGTGTGACTTAATCAAATATACGTGTTACATGCTTACTTGTGTTAATATTCATTCATTCGTATTATTCAGAGGGTCCAACATATTCCCATATATTGGGTGCTCATATTATTGACCAACGCCCGATTCGCTTGGCGACGGTCTACTTACTTGATTATGTTTTGATTCATTTACCGCAACTTGCTACGTTATGCTTGTTCATATCATTGTAAAACTGGTAATAATCTCACTCAATTTTATGTTGACAAACTCTTTCCATTTTCTATGCATATGCAGGTTATCATGTGAATTGAAGAATGAAGTTTGGATATTTAGTCAAGACCATAGAATTTAATGAAGACAAACATAATTTAAATTCATTATATTTATTTGTTTAATTCATTTTGTTATATTTGGATATTGTGTACACTTTTTGAAATAAAATAATTAACTTATAGATATTGTCAATTTTATATTATGATAGTATCTTCGAGCTGTGAGCAATCGGATCACGCCCCGGCATTTCCACCTTAGGTTGGGGTGTGACACGTAACCTCATCATTAATGATGCAGAATCCTAAACCACTAAGGGGGTGTTTGATTTTTCAGAAAGGTCTTCCTGGCCTCTTTTGCCGCGCAAACCACGCACAAATGTTGAGGTTTGCAGATTGTTTTTAAAAGACATTTCATTAAAAAAGGTTCGCGCGCCCTCTTTTTCGCGCAGACATGGACAAGCCACTTCTCATATCTTCTGATATCTTCTCACCTTTTATTTCATTCATATCTAATATCTATAAACCGTAGAAACACACTCCTTCCACCATCAACCCTTGCCTTTCCACCCCGCTTCCACCGGCCACCTACGCCGCTGCACACCACTCAGCTGCTGCACACCACGCCGCAAGCCACCAACCCCGCTGCACATCACGCTGCCGGCCGCCAACCCGGCTACACGCCACGCAACCGACCACCAACCCTGCTGCACACCACCCCAACACCTTCAACATTCGATCCCGCCGCCGCCTGCTCTAACACCCTCTCTAGGTACAGTAATTGTTAATTAGTTTTGTTAATTGATTAGTTTTTTTTGGTTTTTTAATTAATTTTTTCAATTAGGTTATTAGGTTTTTTGTTAATTTAATTCTTGTTAATTGATTGTTTAATTTTTAATTGAGTTGTTAATTGACTGTTCTATATCTCTATATGCTTTCTTTAGTTAATTATATGTTTGAACTATCAAGTTGGGTTTGTTTTTCGGGCTTAGGCTCGGATGTTTGGTTTTCGGGTTTAGTTATAATGTAAAAAAAGTGTTCGAGTTGTTTGGTTTTTGCATTCATATATAATTAAAAAAAGTGTTCGGGTTATACGGTTTCGGGCTTACATGAATTAATAATAAAATGCTCGTTTTGTGTGTGTGTGTGTGTTGAAAAGTAAGATGATAAACGTTTGGTTTGTTCTTATTATCGGGTTTGGGATAGCTTGGGTTGTGTTTGCGTTAATTTGCATCATGCTGTTTGGTTTTTGTTTGCGTTAATTCGGGTTGTTAGGGTAATTCTAACATGTATTTATTTGTTTATTTATTTAGATTTAACAAGACTTGACAACGGCTACACTGATGGAATTTGATGATTTGATTATGAGATTAATGCCGGAGCTTTTTTATATATTGTTTATAAGGGCCTAATGATTCTCATACATGCTAATCTTGGATTATGTATTTTGATATTGTTAGTATTTTTAATTATGGATAATTTGTATTTTTTGGTATAAAATTTAGTTTTATGTATTTTTAATTGTTGTTGGATAATTTGTATTTTTGGTATAAAGCTAAACATTAAAAGTTTTAGCAATCTGCAGACGTTAAAAAACAAACAGTCTTTTTCTTGCAGACTACAGAGATTTGGTCCATATCTTCTACTACAGATGTCTGCAGATGTGGTCCGCATACTACAGACATTTTACCTTTGAAAAAACAAATGGCACCTAAAACACAAGGTTTAGAAGAGGCTGGCCTTTTCCTCTTTTTAAGACTTAACCCAAATTCATCCTTAATCAAAGCACTTGGGTAAAGAAAAGATTGGGCTGCCAATTTAGACATTGGTTGGGCCGGCCAAATTCTGATTTCTGTTGTTAAATAGAGATTTTAATAATATCGTGAAAGGTTTATTAAAATAAAATGGTAATTTAATAGTAAAAACAGAGTTTTGAAACCAACAATTAAAATTGATTTAAATTGTTAAAACTCGCATTTTAATAAAATAGTGGGAAGTCAAGGATCAAAGACAAATTGATATAACTCACTAAAACGTAAGCAACACAATAATTAATATTGAATAATTCTCAATCTATAATATATATATAAACGAAACCTCTAAAATCCTATGTGTTGCGATGTTATCGCTCCCCCTTTTACGGAAGCCATCAGATTACTTGATTTTTAAATGGAGGCCTCTCATTGATTTAACACAAATTCATGGGTATGGGTCTTACCAAAACCCGATAGCTCTTAAACGGGTTATAATATCTCATAAAATTCAAAATTAATCTTACCAATTATTTGATATAAAAATCCTATAAAATAGGGATATACTAAAATTTAATATCTAATTTAAAAAGAAAAAGATATTAGTTATAATTAATAAACAATTTTATAGTAAAAAACATAAGCGGGTCATAGGTCACCAAATCCAGATAGCTTTTAAACGGATTATAACATGTTTATTTATGAAACCTTTTCATCGTCAAACCCTAAGTATATTATTAACTTTCTTATAATAATGAAAATTAAAATCCAAAAATAAATATTAAAAAACAAAAAAATGTAAAACAACCATCTTTCAAGCCATCAGATTGCTTTATTTGTAAATGAAGGCTTCTCACGCATTTGACCCGAATTCACGGGTAAAGCTCTCACCAAACCCAGATACCTCTTAAGCAGGTTATAACATCTCATTATATTAAAAATTAATCTCATTAAATATTTGAAATGAAAATCTTATAAAATAGGGATATTCTAAAATTAATATCCTATTTTATTTTAAAAAAAAGATATTATTTATAATTAAGAACAATTTTATAATAAAGAAAAGAGTTAAGTACCATTTTAGTACCTGTGGTTTGACCAACTTTACAACTTTAGTACCTATATTTTATTTTATTCAAGTGACTACCTCAGTTTCAAAAAACTTGAATTTTTAGTACTTTTTTTTAACTCCGTCTATTTTATCAGTTAAGTCAGGAGTACTTTGGTAATTTTGTAATTTTCTTAATTTTTTCTTTTCTTTTAAATGCCTTCCCCCATTTTAAACTTTCATAACCCAAAAATCTCGTACCTCTATAACTACAAAGTTGTTATTGTATTTCATAAACATAGCAAAAGCAAATCAGAACTCCAACAAACTTGCCGATGTGAAATTTAAAATTGAAGAGGTTAGGCGTTTAACTCAACGAATTATAGGCAATGTTCGTGAACACACTAGGTTTGCCGGAAATATTCGTGCGACATTACGACGAGGTCCAAGGTCACCAGTGATGGCGGTTAGGAAGGCCGACGGCTGCTGCCATATCTCTGGTAGTAGCAGCAGCGGCGGCGACAATCTGGTTCAATTGGTGGCGATGACTATATCGGCTAGGGTTCCGCCACAGTATCCGACAATAATGCAGAAGAACGAGTAGCGACGAAATAGGCTTATGATGGTTCAGTACGAAGCGACGACAACGATGGAGTTCACGAACATTTCCGGCAAACCTGGTGTGTTCGCTGACGAGCTGAAGTAGTTTCCGGCAATAGACTTCCGGTGGGGGAAAGAATAAAAAAGGGGGGAAGGCATTTAAAAGAAGAAAAAATTAAGAAAATTACAAATTACCAAATTACCCCTAACTTAACTAATGAAATAGACGGAGTTAAAAAAAACTACTAAAAATGCAAGTTTTTTTAAACTGAGATAGTCATTTGCATAAAATAAAATATAGGTACTAAAGTTGCATAGTTGGTCAAACCACATGTACTAAAATGACACTTAACTCTAAAGAAAATAAATGGTAATGGGTACCACCAAACCCATATAACTTTTAAACCGGATTATAGCATATCATTTATTTGTGAAACCGTTTCATCATCAAACCTCAAGTATATTAATTATTAATATTGTTACAATAAATAAAATTAAATTCCAAACATACATATATAAATATTAAAAACGAACAATGTAAAACAACCTCCGTAATACGGGGGATAAAATCTAGTATATATAATATAAAAGTACTAATATACGTGTTTAATTGTGATATAAAAGTAAGATGATTATATAAATATACTATTTGTAGGTTTTCCTTTTATGTGATTAGGCGTATGTATAAGTATTTATGCGGTTTTTGTTTTTTCTTTTCTGAACAACGAACGATTAAAACCCAGCTAGCTAAGGTAACTTAATGGCATAAGACGACCCCATACGTGAACAACGCTAAGTTGCTCAAGCCACACCGAAAAACCCATCACTCGAAGACCTTGAAGCCTTTATCCTAATTCTTCACTTTCCGTATGCGGTATCTGCTATCTATAATATATATAAATGAAACCCCTAAAATCCTACATGTCGCGATGTGGTCGCTCCCCCTTTTATGGAAGCCACCAGATTGCTTGATTTTTAAATGGAGGCCTCTAATTGATTAACCCAAATTCATGGGTCTAGGTCTTACCAAAACCAAATAGCTCTTTAACGGGTTATAACATCTCATTAAATTAAAAATTAATCTTACCACTTATTTGATATGAAAATTCTATAAAATAGGGATATATTAAAATTTAATGTCTAATTTAAAAAGAAATAACCAATTTTATAGTAAAAAACATAAGCGGGTCATGGGTCACCAAATCCAGATAGTTTTTAAACGGGTTATAACATATCATTTATTTATGAAACCCTTTCATCATCAAACCCTAAGTATATTATTAACTTTCTTATAATAAAGAAAATTAAAATCCAAAAAATAAATATTAAAATACAAAAAATGTAAAACGATCATTCTCTTAAGCCATCAGATTGCTTTATTGTAAATGAAGGCTTCTCACGCATTTGACCCGAATTCACAGGTAAAGGTCTCACTAAACTTTCTTAAACGGGTTATAACATCTTATTATATTAAAAATTAATCTAATCAAATATTTGATATGAAAATCCTATAAAATAAGGATATGCTAAAAATTAATATCCTATTTTATTTAAAAAAAGATGTCATTTATAATTAAGAAAATATTTTATAACAAAGAAAATAAACAGGTAATGGGTATCACCAAACCCAGATAGTTTTAAACCGGATTATAACATATCATTTATTTGTGAAACCGTTTTATCATCAAACCTCAAGTATGTTAATTAAAATCCAAATATATATATATATATATATATATAGGGTAAGGATCCTAAGAGAACCATTGGCAAATTAAGAACCATTTTGGACCACTAAAAAAACCTCTAAAAAATAATAAAAAAATTATCAAACAAAAGAAACCAAAAATTTTAAAAATTAAAAAAAACCAAAATTCTTATATTTCATTCCGGTTTCGTTAAAACAACCAAAATTTTTTTTCTTTTTAATTCGTATTATATCTATACACATATGTATACTTTCATTTAATCTCTAGTTACGTAATGTACACTTATGTACATTATCATTTACCTTAAATTATACATATGTGTATAGGAAAAAACATGTGTGTACATATTATACATATATATATATAATTAAAAAAACCGATTTTTTTCTTTTTAATTCGTATTATACCTATACACATATGTATACTTTCATTTAAGCTCTAGTTATGTAATGTACACATATGTATATTATCATTTACCTTAAATTATACATATGTGTATAGAAAAAAACATGTGTGTACATATATGTACATATTATACATATATGTATATGTATAATTTAGCTAAACCGAGAATTTTTTTTACGATTTTTTTAGAAACCGGGATAATAAATAAGAACTTTGGTTTTTTTACTTTCTTTATTTTTGTGTTTTTTTTTGTTTTATGATTTTTTTAATTTTTGGGTTTTTTTGTGGTTCAAATGGTTCTCACAGTTCTCAATTCCCAAAAAGTTCTCACATGATCCTGATCCTATATATATATATAATAAAAACCCACCTGAGTTGTGAAAACTCTAGAAACTCATTCTCAACCACATGTTTTTAATTAAAGATTAAATCTTGTGGTCCACAATTAAAGTTAATAAAAACTGTTAACATAAATATAACTTTTTCTCCCTCCTAAAAACATATAAAAAAATTAGTAAAAAAATGTTAAAAAATAGCAAAAAAAATTTTTTAATGTTTCAATGTTTTGTATTAAATGTTACTAACATATATTACATGTAACAAAAAAAAAATAAAAAAACGATGTTACATAGGGTTTTCGCGGGTTTTCACAACTTAAATGGGTTTTCATTCTATACCTTGCCTATATATATATATGTATATATATATATATATATATATATATATTAAAAACGAATAATGTAAAACAACTCCCGTAATGCGGGGGATAAAATCTAGTATTATATAGAGAAAATATAGCTCAAAAACCCCTATGACACATAACTCGTGTTTCTCTAGATGAACCCAAACTCGGTTACATCTCGTGTGTTCTCTAATGTCTAACAATAACTCGATTTATATAGACTAACCTAACTTGCTAGCCAGGACATTACTATACATAATAAAACCTTAATTGCAACCCCATAAGCCTATTATATCATTAATGAATCACACGGGCCAATAGGTCTAACTTGATCACCTACACATGACTGGCTTGTTTATATGAAAATTACATTCAACAATCACCCCCTAATTTCCGACTTGAAATAGCTGGTCTTTGATTTAAACTTGCCTCATTTGACCTGTGTGACTTGATCTATGATCTTGACCATCTTGGCTTTCAAAACCCTCTTGGTCCTCATCATCTTGGTCTTTATCATATCGGTCTTGACGTCCAGGAACTCCTCTTGATCCATAGATGTGTTCTTTCGGCTCTCCGGAACTCGACTACTTCCGTGACCATGCCCCCGACCATTCACTTGATCCATAGATATGTTCTTTCGGCTCTCAGGAACTCGACTACTGCCGTGACCCTGTCCCTGACTATTCACTCGATCGTATGAACTCGTATATCCACTCCTCTGGCAACGATTCTGGTCATCTAATCGAGTGATCTTCCTTGATCTTCTTTTGTTCCCGAATCAAAACATGAGCATCCTTCAAATCATAGCTTTGGCTAAAACATAGCCCGTTTAACCCGTATAAAAACAAACTTTGAATTGAACTCGCTTGTCCAACCCAAACCAGATAACAATTAATGAGGGTCAAACCTTACTTGTTTAACCAATCAACAAGAAAAATATCAAATGACTTGTTTTTTTCTTAAACCTCTTTGTAACAAAAAATAAAATCAAACTTCTATTTTGTTCTTTTTTAGATTCTTGAAGTGTTACGATAAAAAACTCCAACCTTTCAGTTGACTTTATGTTGCACCAAAAGAGAACCCCCACTTCAACAAAACACGATCGGAACCCAAAATAAAAATCAATGAGAATTTTGAAACCCAATCTTTTTTTTCTCGTTCGATTTCAAAACAATTTCGACCCTTGACTCGGTCGGCTCTTCTTCCTCTGATCATGACTTTGACCGAACATCTCCAAGAGCTTAACCGTTCTGATACCAATTAAAGTCCTTATCGATAAACAAAAACGAACTAAACGACTAACTCTCGTTTATATTAATCAGAAAATATAACTCAAAAAAATTTATTGCAACTCTCAAACCCTAACTCGGTTTGACTCTTGATGAACTCTAACTTGGTTGCATCTCATGTGTTCTCTAATGTTTAACAATAACTCGGTTATATAATATAGACTAACCTAACTTGCTAGCCCAAACATTACCAAATATAATAAAACCCTAATTGCAACCCCATAAACACATTACATAATTAATGAATCCCACGGGCCCAATAGATCCACCTTGATCACCTACACATGGCAGGCTTATTAATAAGGAAATTATGTCCAACAAAGGAACAGTCCAATGCACAGAAGAGGTGCTCCTGCCCATTCTGAGGAAGAAAAAGCAATTCGTTTAAATGATGAGGTTTATGAGTCTAAGGTGGAATGAAAGGCAGGTCCTTGCTAGCGGAGGTGGCTAGTTTGAGCTTACTATGTGATATTAAGAACAGATTGGAGGGTGCGAAAGCTGCTGGAGTGGAAATACGTTATGTTTGAGGCATACGAATTTTGTTGACCTTTATCTCTTTGTTGTTTATCTATTTGAAATGGCGGAACTAGTTTGAGTATGTTAGGATCTGACATTGGAAATGACATATCTTGAATCATACTCGTTAAATAAGTACACCTTTGATTTGATATAACTTATTTTATGGGATCTGCCATTTCCAATGACAGATCCTAAAATATTCAAACTAGTTCCATCATTTGAAATTACACGACCCTGACGAAACTTCATGCCGCCAGACAAGAACTGCAACATATGTACAACTTTTACAATCTGCCATTTGAAATGGCAAATCACCTTAAAACACACACACACACACACACACACAAAAAGAAAACCTCATATATAGAAACTATTTCCTCTCACTTTTCTTCCCATTTAAAAAAAAAAATTCCTTAACAAATTAGGAACAAGATGCTTAATTCATCGCATACTAACGCTTCATATAAGCCCATTACAATACAAATGAAAGAAACAAACGAAACAGGAATAAAATAAACTTTTACTAATTCATGGAAACTTTACTCTTGATTCGCACACCCAAAAGATTCAGACGTCTTGACTCAGCTTCCTTGTCTTAACTTTATAAAACCACCCCAGCGGCTCTCCATATTTTGAATTATAAACTAGCTAGGGTTATCTTAATTTTATAAATAAAGTCCAACTCTAATTATCTAAGTGTAAAATACACAAAGATTATTGACAGTTATATCCCTTGTATAGGATTAAACAACAATGATTACACATGAGATTTGGTCACATTCGGACGACCATGCCCATCTCCTTTATAACGTACATGAAGAGTGTTATCCGAACACTGTTCATTGCTTTATCAATAAAGTTCTGTAGAACCTTAGATTTAGCACTCACTCGTTCTTTGTTAAGTTTCTTCCATGTTTTCATGATTAATTTATAGATGTAGTTTCTAGCTTCGTCTTCAGTAGCACCGCTCTCATTCATGTAACACTGAATCGACTTTGGAATGTCCCCTCTTTCCATTTCGCCCTTCAACACACAAAAAGAATAAATAATTAGCGGTATTAGTTTCTACATTGTAAAATTTAAACAATAAATGCATGACCGTGTGTGGGTGAAAACCAAAATATAACTATAATGTTACACATATTAGTTATCACAAGACATACCGAGGACGTCCCCAAGTCATCAGAAAGTCTGCAGATAAGCGATATGTGGTAAAGTGTATTCTTAGATTCTTCAAACCACTGTAGGATCTCTTGGGTTGAACTAAATTTTGTTGAAAACTTAATATGAATGAGTACTAAAGAAGTTGCTATTGAAACACAAGCATTGTTCAAGTACTCTTCAAGTGTTGGCGTATGTCCGCTATTGTACCACCTTGCTTCAATAAGGTAAGCCTTGCATAAATCTGCCCACTACATATTACCATCCATAAGTACCCATAGTTAATAATATTGTTATATATGCTTATTCAAAGATGGATTAAATATTACCGCTTTCTTTATGTAAGGAAGGATGAGGATTTTTGTGTTTATCAATGTGTCATATGTGATCTCATTTATTGTGTTGTATAATCCAAGGAAACATATCTTCATATAATCTGGCAACTCTTGGATCGCATTGACATCCCATCTAAGAATTAAAACGTTTCAGTTCTTTTAAGTTTGTACTAGGAAATTAAGAATGAATATGTATATTATATTTCCTTACCTGCTGATAACATCGGTAAACTTTTCAAGTTCATCTAAAGTACCATACACATCATAGATATCATCAATAGTACTCCCTCCATCCCATTAAAAGTGTCTATATTTTCTTTTTTATTTGTCCCATTACAAATGTTCACTTTCAAAATTTATTAGCCAATTTCCAAGTTTACCCTTAAGCACACACAACTAGCATTAATAAACAATATGATGGACCCATTTTCCAAGGACATTATTGTCATTTGGTTAGCAAAAAAAGTAATCATTCAATCCACCTTAAACTTTGTGTTTTTCAAACTAAGATACTTTGACCGGGACGGAGGGACTAGTAACCATGGCTATGACCTTTGCTACATTTCTCCTTCCAAGACTAAGGTGAGGCAAGTAATTAAAACCAATAGTCCACAAAAAACAGTCCACCAATATGTCACGAGCAAAGGTTAACTTCTTATCCCAGCCTGTATTTCTCCACCACCTATCATCAATTTCGTGTTTAGTGTAAACAAATGAATTGAGTCTATCTTAATTACCACTTAAGATATTGCATTTAATTTATCACCTAAGTATGTAACAAGCAGATGTACAAATGATACCTTGACGCGTGTTTTAAATCTTCAATATAAACAGCCTGAACCATATCAAAATCTAATTTTGCAAGCTCAATCAAGATGGGATTCATGTCACTTCTATTCTCATATGCATGAATAAACCACTTTGTCTCTACCCTTGGCACTGTCAAGTGTAGTGGAACCTCCAAAGCATGACTTACCAAGGATGATATACTCCCATCCATCTTGTCTTGATTTTCTTTGAGATACTTTGTCGTGAAGTCTCTAGCATCGTCCAATATGCTTTCATCCTCGAATGAATGATAAGAAGCCTCATACAAATTCAACACTCCCATCATATCCTTGATTACATGTGGCTTAAGATCTTTAGTTTCGTCCTTAAAATTTTGAAATATCTCTAAACATAGGGCAAAGTCAAATGTCAATCAAACTTCATGCAAGGAATACAAATTCAACATAATTTTGTACCTTGAGGAATCAGATAACCACATTGCCTCAGTAGACGAAATCCAAGTGCTTTAAGGTTCAAATCCATTTTATGCCACTCGACATGAGTTTTGTAGTAATTGTGGTAAATCATCTCTAAGAGATTGCTTATTTCATCCTCAAAATGATATGATATTCCAAGTCTATGCAAATCATCAACCAGCTCTAGGGTACTCAATGGACTTCTCACTTTGTGTATCATCATCTTCACCGCCTCCTTCAACGTATCTGCCTTTGCCTTGTAATTAAGCCTCTCCCTATATGCATGGTTAAATATAATTAGCATAACTTTTCATCATATATACTACTACAAATTAATTTATATATGCGAGTAAACTCAAATACTATCGCAGTCATACTGTATATTCACTAGAAAGAGTGATTGAATATCATCAAATTACCATATCGATGGCGCATAGTTTGCTGATCGTCTAGGGAGAGGTTCAACCACATTGACGACCTTTGCAGTAGCAACATTAAGTGTGGACTGTGATGAATGCATTCGGGCCATCGTCAAAAGAGATGCTAGAAAGAAACTAATTGATGTTATGGTATAATTAGGTTTGTAGTTGCTGTTATCATGGAAGGGTATATATAGATAGAGGAATGCATGGATCCTCTGATATTATCCCACCCTCTAAAGTACAAACTTTTATGTGATGCATGCATAAATATTTAATTAATTATGAGAAAAAATAAAATATTTCCTGATGGCCACCAATTAGAGAAAACTTCAAAATATTTAAATACTTAAAGGCCTGCTATATTTTTCGATGTAAGTTGTAGATTAATGGGGAATGAAATGATAAAAAGTGATTCGTATAACAGAAATTGTTGTATCTGTAGGTCCCGTGACGGGTGGATCTAACAATGTTCTTGGATCAGCCTAAATTAGTGCTAGGGGAAATCACACTAAGCAACCTAAGAGGTCTCGGATCTTGAACTTTATGTTCGGGTTTAGGAAAGGGAGGGAGAAGAGTGAGAGAAAGTAAATAAGTTAAGAAAGTTTAACAGTTTGGCAAAAAGGTTGTTTTTCTCATGGCATGCTCCCTATTTATAGAGAAGCATGCATAAGAGTTTTTCTTTATTTCCATAATGCCCAAGGGGCTTGATTACAAGTTTTTCCCTTGGGCCATAACATACAAAAAGAACTATCAAAGCCCAATACATATAATTACAATACAAAAGACTAACATAAACAAAATGGGTCTAACAATCTCCCTCTAGTCTTTAGTATTAAAAACCGTCGGTGTCGTAATCCAACCAGCCGTCCTCGGGTAGTGGAAGTTCAACAACTCTCTTAACAAACTTGTTGAAGGCTTCAACTATCCGGTTTGTGTTCTGACGACCGATGTCCTCGACGGTTCCCAGGGGTGAATTGTAGAGCTTCTTGATATCTTCTATGTGCAGCCCCATCAGCTCATGCTCGTCAAACACACGAATCTCAGGCAGATCTTTGCAGCGTATGACGGCCTCCCTTGTTGTGTTATCGAATTCCTAGCCAATGAAGTCTCGGAGGATGTTAGGAATAAAAGGCTCACCATGGTAGATGATATGACAGTCCTTTAGTGCCCTGTATCTCCACATTGTTCGTGGCTTTCCGGTGGCTGGGTCTATCTCCCTTGGGTTCTTGTACCTCCGACCCTTATTCGGCTCAAAATCTTTGTAGTCGACATTCGATTGACGATGCAGATAATCTGGAATCCAACTTTCCAATGTACTCCCAACTGCACCATGGCCTAGAGCTTTTTAGAGATAGTTAATGTCAAGCTCTGGTAACGACTTCAGCTCGTGGTGGTTGAGATAGATCAGATCACCACTGTATCGTCTGATGGCCCAACACGTGTTCTCCTTGTTATATTTCGCGTAGACAATCAGCGAATCATCGTGGTAAGGGTAGATGAGCTCGTGGGCGCATGCACGACTTGACACAATATGATTCTTTCTCTTCTTCTTTGGTGGTTCCTGTGTCAAGTCGGCCATTGGATTGGATACGGGATCAGCAGCAGGAGTCTCTGAAGCTTGAACTTGAGTTGGAGGCGTTTCTAGATTTCGCAAATAGTTAAGGTAGTCCTCTTCTACTGCCTCCTCCGTGCTGGCTGTAATGTATTGCTCCAAGTCCACTCCTGCTATAATGAAATCATCTATAAAACCTGCAAAATCATCAGGAAATACATTTTTATACATGTCATTAATCTCTGTATCATGCTGCTTGACTTTGCCGGCCGAGTCGTGATCAGTAGGGTCTTGAACTTCATATTGAGCGTGTGGAGGTGATTGAGTGTTAACTCCACCTCCACCTCCTACTGATCCGACCCGTCCATCTCCTCCATTCCCACCATTATCATCACCATCGTCATCATCATGGTAGCTATCATGAATGTCATCATCGTCATCGTCTTCACCATCATCATCATCTTCGTCATCACCATCATCACTTTCATCATCAACACCTTCCTTTTCCCTTTCCGCTCCACCACCAATACCACTAGACTGACCGCCCTATTGTACTAACCGACCAACAGTCGCCTCTCCTTCAGATGCCTCAACCCTAACTCCTCGCAAGGCCACACTTAGACCTGCGGTAGGCTGCGAACCACCAGCCTGAGAAGTCTCTCCCAACCTTCTCCAACTCTTGAAAACTTTATCAAGTCGATCCTCCAAACCATGAAAGTCATCCTCATGAATACCCATAAGGTCTGAGGCCGCTTGATATTTACTCACCAACTCTTCATTTGTCTTCAGTTGGAGCTCATTAAGACGATCATGCTCCATCACCTTTTCTTGAATCGCCTCCATCTCGTCTCTGAGTGTATCGAGGGAAGTAGAAGAAGCGAGCTGATTCTCTAAATTTGTGACTCTGGAGTTTGTTGCTTCATTTTCAACATCCCATCTTTGAGTGGCATCGTCAATTTTCTTGTTGAGACTAGTCTTGAGAGCACTTGCAGATGGCAGGTTTCTTTCAAGAGTGGCCAATTTGTCAGCAAGTCTAGAGTGGTCTGCCCTCAAATTTGCATTTTGTGAGGCTTCGTTATTCAACAGCAGTTGTTGATTCTGGACTCTGGTGTGAAGCCTGTTAATCAACAATCTTTGATTTTCCAATTGAGCCTCGTTCACCGCTTTCACCTCCTCCAGAACCTGTACCCTTGTTTTTAACTCTGCCTTCTCTTTTTCATCCGCAATCTCCTTTACTTTCAAGTCCTTGATAAAGCGAAGAAGGCCCATTTCTCGTTCTGCCCTTTTGCGTTGGATTCCTCCAGTGCGACGATCCTATCGAGGATAGGATCGGCGTATACTGGAGGTGTCGAAGACTTTCCTCGGGAAATGGTTTTGGGTGAGATGATGGTGGATGGTGGTGTGATGGACATTATGGGTACTGAGGTTGTTTGTAAAGGTAGGGTGATGGGTTGAGTAAGGATTGGTGAAGTTGTAGTGGTGGGTGGTGTTGTTTGTGTGACTGGTGGTGTTATGGATTGGGTTGGGGAGGTTATAATGGTTTAGCTCCATAAGCTGGTTGTTTGGATTGGTGAGCTAAAGACGAATGATGTGAATATGGAGGTGGTTGGTTGTGTAGGTGGTGTTGTGATTTGGGAAGGTTTGGGTTCGGTTTGAGTTGGTTGTTTGATTGGAGTTGTGGGTTGGTCTTGAGGTGGTGAGGGTGGTATTTGGGGTAGGAAGGTAGATATCGGTTGGTCTATTTGAGTGGGTTCGGGTGAGGATTCGGGTGAGTCATGGAGTAAGGTTTTGGTTTTCTTGGATTTGGCTTTCTTTCTGGTCTTTGGCTTCTTAGAAGTAGGGATTTGGATTTTGGTTACGTCTAAGTCCTGGAGGGCTTTGGCTATGGCTTCTTTGGTGATTTTGGGTTGGTCATATGGTTTGTCTTTTGAGGGAATCTTGACAAGAAACTTGGCTGACTTCTGGGAGTCCCCAAGTTTCCTCAGATGCTTCAAGGGCGGCTGGTCTTCCTCTTCCTCCTCTAGCTCAACAATCTTGCCCTTCTCAGTCTCCTTCCTCTTTAGATCATGCTTAACTTTAGTGCGGTCCTCAGAAGGCTCTTCAGACGAATTGGGTTCAGCCTCAACCTCTGGCTCATCCTCCTCTTCACTCCCAACAGACGCCTCATCTCCAGCAGGCTCTGTTTCCTCAAACAATCCAAACTTCGGACCCAGCCTTGGTCCCTCATACTGATGTCCCATCCCTTTGGTGCTCAACAACACACCAAAAATAGACGTCTTGATTTCATTCACATGATAGGGCTCGGGAAGAGATTTCTTGTCTTTAGCTTTCTTTGACCCTGGCCTTGGAACATCCGGAATCAAATCATCAAGAAGCAGTTGTACAAATCTCGGGTACATAAGCCATGTGGCCTCACTCCTGATATTCCCCAACATGCATATGAATATCCTCCGAGAGTAGTTGAACTTCTCTCGAGTCGTCAATGCGAACATGATGCGAACCCAGTCAACCCTCATGCTGTCAAATCCTCCACGAATATCTGCAAAGCAATGGGTGACTATGTGGAATAGAAATCTCCAGTATGGTGGGAGATGTTTCTTCTCAAGGCTCTTCCACTCTGTATCATATCCCATACTCGCCACAAAGTCTTCCAACTTCTTCCTGTCTCCCTTCTCATATGTGTAATCTGGCTCGTCAACAATCCTTAAAACCCGTCTAATATCTGCTTCAGTGATGGTCAACTCTCTTCTTGCAACCTTTGTTGTAAATGATAGGGAATCATCAGCAACCTTGGCAAATGCCTAAAAATCCAAGACCCACTTGTAGTAAATGGCTAGATCAGCAGATATAGCATGTGCAAGGGGTGATTGCTTAAGTCCCTTGAGCATAGATGTGAACGCTTTGTCCTTTCTAGACTTTGGAAGCTCAAGAGCGCAAAATTGATTATGTCCCTGAAATTAATACCACAAGATCACGAGAATCATCATTAGATAAAAGCAAAACAAGATAAGTTATATACATATGCCATAAATATTTATTTATTACTTGATTTAATTAATTTGTTATAGATAATTAATTATTTACATTTTAGATTTAATAAATCAATAGGTTAATTTTAGTTAATTTACAGGTTCCTGATTCCAATATGTACAAAGTTCAAGTCCAAAACAGTTTGTGAATCCAAACATTTCATTAGTTCAATATAGTCCAGAGGGTGGCAGTCTGAAAAAAATTTTGCTAAGTCAGAGTTTTTCGCATGGTCTTATTTTGCTTCGCATGAACCCAAGCGAAGTGAAGCAGAGACTTCATTTCGCTTCGCATGAACCCAAGCGAAGCGAAGTAGAGACTTATTTCGCTTCGCATGAACCCAAGCGAAGCGAAACAGAAATCCCATTCACTTCGCATGTGACCAAGCGAAGCGAAGCAGTGACTTTATTTCGCTTCGCATGAACCCAAGCGAAGCGAAACAAGCTTTTTCATGCGAAAAAGATTCACTTTGTCCTTTTTGATCTTCTGTACATTTCGCGTGTGTCACCTAGACCCGAATTGGGTTTCTGGAAAGTTTGAGCCTGAAACTCTTTGGTTTACTTGGTCAATTGAACCTCAGAACCCATGAACAAACCCTATAGCTACAAACTGTACAAAAACAAATCTAAAACTAACAAATAATGATGATAAACATAAATCTAAGGTCCTAAGAACATATTATAACCATGAGAACACCAAAAATCATTTGATCTGACTTAGATCAAGCCGACAGTTCATGAGAACCGCCGTCTCGATCCATGAGAACCCGGAAATAAGGATGAAAAGATGAACAAAGATGTTTATGATGTTATACCGAAGGAGCATGATCTGGATTCAAAGGCATAATTGATAATGAGGGTCGAATCTTTGAAGAATTTGAAAAGTTAAGGGTTTGAAGGTTTGAAGATGAGAGAGAAGAGAGAGTGAAAAGTAAAAGTGTTTGGTGAATAGTGAAAGATATTTTAGATTTCCATCTTATATAGGGTCAGCCTATCTCGCGATAAGGTCAAAACAACGCGAGTATTCACCGAAAATACACTCTTAGTCCTCGGTCTTAAAAAGATTTTGCATTTTTTTCAAACCCGAAAAACATTACTCACCGAATCCAAACACGTGTTTAATTTTTATAGTTTTCTTTTGTCGGTCCGTTACTGTTAATATTTGCACCAACGATCTCTTAAACATAAGCATAAAAATAAAATAAAAATAAAAATAATAATAAAATTAAAAATAAAAATAAAAATAAAAATTAAAAATTAAAAAATAAAACTTAAAATATTTAACTGTACAAGTACTTAAAATTTTTAGAAAACAAAAACAAAATAAACAAAATCTTTAGATGAAAATGATATTAAATTAATTTACATAGTTCTTTTATTTATTTAATTTACAAAGAACGATCTCGACATGGAATCATATTGGTTTGCAAAGCCCTATATTGCGTTTCCTTTTTGAAATTATTTTGACATAAATTCATCATTAACTATAGATATTGTCCACCTTTTTAACTTGACAAGTGTTTTGATGTCAAAGTGATACATTTGAAGTTTAATTTGGCACGGTGCTTATGTGGTCCCCACTTGATCAGACATGTTACTGATTCCATCATATCTCGGGTTTACTTTGTGTTAACATGTCACCTCAACTTGATTTAAACCTTCCTTAGTTGATCACAATATTCTTATTAACACACTAGACACTCTGTCTTTGTACATTCGACTCTTTGTACATTTGACTCGATCTAGAAAGATTAAAATAAAGCATAAGTTCAGGCCATAACAATCAGGTCGGATAATACCATATTATCGCGCAGAGAAAGTGTAACATCTTGAAAATATCCCATCTAGTTTTTGGCTAAAAATGTCAAAATTATAAGTTAAAGGATTAAAAGTGTAAATTCTGAAAGTTAAAGGACTGAAAATGAAAATTTTGAGTTTTGAGATCCATCGTGCTACACGATGATCTCCTGACTAACTCCATCGCGCTACGCGACAGAGAATCACATAATTCAAGAAAAAGGCAGGCGTCGCGCTACGCAACGAAGAAACTCACTGGTCTCATCGCGCTACCCGATGACCAGGTTAAGTAACCCGGGACACGTGGCCAACCACGTGTCAACACGTGGCAGCCTCTGGTAAATTGCGGCGTCGCGCTATGCGATGGCCTTGGGGAAAAGGCCATTGCGCTACGCGATGGTCTGCAAAACTCACCTATAAAAGGGCAGCTACGGGTTCAAGCCATTTCATTCCATTTTCACCTTAGATTTCACATGGTTAACCTTGGTAAGCATGCAAGAGAGTTCTGAGGTGCCGTGGGCTGTTTTTGCGAAGAGACGAGGTGTCGTTACGCTGTTTAACGAGCTGGCGATCATACAAACGAAGTACAAGCCGAACCGCTGCTGATTTCTTAGCTCTTAAGTTCCATCAAGCAGATTAAGGTAGGATTAAGGTTAATTTACTTTACTAATTACTTTAAATACATAAGATATAGCTTAGCTAAGGATATAGTCGTTAAACTGTAATTATTTTCCAAGTGACGTTTTATAAAGCAAAGACGTTGCTTCCATGTGAAGTAATGTTATCAAAACTATTATTTTAACGGGCATGTAGTAACTGGAAGGGGGGTATCATTAGTAGACTCTTCTTGCCTAAGGAAAGCAATTCGTACAAATCCCAATCAACCGCGGGACCCGTTTTCTTACCTGGAGAAGTTTGCCAACGTGATATCCTTTATTAGGCCAAAGCGTGCTATTCCAAACGTCATATGTAAATTCAAAGTATTTTCATAAAACGACTATATCGATACTAAGGTTAGGACAGACCTAAGAGTATGCTGAAACTGAATCAGACTTCAAGTCTGCTGATCAGACCTAAGAGTCTGCTGAAACTGAATCAGACTTCAAGTCTGCTGATCAGACCTCGGGTCTGCTGAAACTGTAAGAGACTTAAAGTCTGTTGAATTATATCAACTAGGTACTTATGCATACCTATTATGAATATAGGTTAATAGCATACTGAAGTCAATGAGGTTGATATTTCCTACTGATAACATAAGGTGAACACGTTAACCTTTTACTGTCTGAACTGATTTTACTCTTATAATAGACAGGTTATTTGTTACAAAGAGTCTGATAAATGTTTGCATGAGATATAATCTCTAAAATTGTTATAATACAAAATAGATAATAAAAAGCAACTCAGACCGAATACACATGTGTTTGGATCCAAGCATAACTGATAATTGGCATACAAAACCAAGTCAGTCATAACCGGTTCTCCAACAGGGTTACATAGCCTAGGGGAAGGTTGTCTCCGAACAGGGGCTATGTACTCGGGGAACCTTTGAATTGTGTGTGTAGGGCAGTGGTACAAATCCCGGGAATGGACAGGCATTGTTGCTGAGATTGTGAATAGAAAACTATATTTGTATTTAACGACTGTTATAAATGATTTACGAGTCAACGTTTCACCAGCATATAGCTGACGTGTTTTTCCCACCCTTGCCGGTAACTAGTTGATAATAGATGATATACAAGGATTAGAGTCATAGAAGATCGCTCGAGATGGCTCATTTTTTAATAATACAAATCCTTGTATTATTAATATCATGGTTTTGTAAAACTGTAACTCGGTTGTTTAATTTCCGAGTAGTTTTGATAATGTAAATTAATATTATAATATTTAAAAACTTCCGCTAAAATAAACCCGCTACTCTAATATATTTACAAAACAAGTACCAACTGATGGTCACACTTCTAGGCCCTGGATTGGGGTGTGACAGGTTGGTATCAGAGCCATCGGTTTCAGCGAATTAGGTATTAAAATTAGTACCTAAGCTTTAACCATTTATCTGATAAGTAGGGATAAGTTATGATTGGTAGTCTGCCTATCCCTAACACTAACTACTACGGACAAAAACGTCGAGTCGCAAGGCGATCTAACCCTGCCCCCGATGTTGAGCCGTCTGACCGAGTTAGCACAAATTTTTGTCCTAAGTGGCCAACTGTTTCAGTAAATCCGACTGAACCGGTGCACGTGAACCCGGCTGATATGAACCCGATGAATCTAAACCAGTTAAACCTTGTTGATCAAATAGATCCTTACTTGGCTTACGGAAGCCAACCAATTTATGCTCCGGGAAGTCCAGAATGCCAATAGAAATAGCCAGTGACACTTCTGAAAGTGTTCCCATGACCGGTACCCCGAACTATTATCCATATGATCTGGAAGTTCAAAGTAGAGTCATACAAGAAACTAGTACTGAATCCTCGAGTTGGATGAACTGTCATTCAAACCAGAGTTTATGGCATTTTGGATCACCCCTACCAGGTGCTCAAACTATAGCTGAACCAAGTCGAAGATCAGTTTATTATTCTGATAATCCTAATTTTCCAACCTATCGTGGACCTGTACCAACCATAGCTGAACAAGCAAACGAGATACGGGAAGAAGCCCGCCTGATTGAAGAATTTTATACAACCAACCTTCCTGATGAGGAAATGCAGACATATATAGCTAATCCTCATCTATATCCGAGAGAAAACGCTTATCTTTTTCTTTCGGTATCCGCACCGGTAGGGTATCCCAACCCACCCAACTCGGTGATGGATGAATTAAGAAACGAAAGGATCAAGAAGAAAAAGATGGGTGATAAGATCATAAACAATGTGATAAAATGAAGAAGATGGTTAATAAATGGACCAAAGATTAGGATTATATAACTACTGTTGTTGTATTTCTATCTTTTTGTAATACCATGAATAAAAGTTTGCGTATTGAGTTTTAAATTCATGTATTTATATGATTTACAAAATGTCTGAACAAAGAGAAACCCGAGTCAGTCAAGGGAGTCAAGCTGATAAAGCAAAGACCCCTGAAAATAATAGTTTACTACCTGAAGAATACATTGGAGAAATTCGTGATATGATAAAAGAAACAGTTTCTCCGTTAATCAAAGAAGCTGTGACTCCTCTAATAAAAATTGTTCAAGACTACACCGCGAATTCAAAAAGTGTGGCTAGGTCAAAATCAAGATCAATTAAACAACCAAGTCATAGCATATCTGTTCATTCTAAACCAAAAGATTCAAAAAGGACGAGGGATGATAAAACAAAGGAACTGAAAGATAAGGGCTACGAGAGTTCTACTGCTGAGTATGAGCCAAAGAAAAGGAAAGTCAATACGGGATGTACGTTTAAGGATTTTCAAGTATATAAACCAAAAGAATTCTACGGGGATAAAGGGGCAATAACAACGCTCCTATAAGGCCCCGAACCCCGAGAACCCCACAGTTGGTATTCATTCAAAACACTTGCAAACATATTTAAACTTAAAAATGATTCATTTCATTAAAGTAAGCAATTCAGAGTATAATTCAGTGGAAAACATAAATAATAAAATAAGTTCCCAAAACCCGGGAATTTTGCCCAAAATCAAAATAGTTATCTTTAAATAAAAACTTTTAAAAACAAATGTTTAATAGTGAAACTTCAATTCCCGTATGCCCTTCACCGTCCAAGTAGCTTCGTGCACGTCCAAGCGATAAGGCATCCTCTTCCTAACCTGAAACTCACACTAACATGCACACAAAGTCAGCTTGAGCTGAGTGAGTTCAAGTTTTAAGTAAATAACATCATTAAATAATAGTTATGGTAGTCATACCAAAGTTTTAAAACGTAAAAGGGTACATCCATCAAATCATCATTACCGAACTAAACATCCTCATACATACATATACAAAATGTATATGTAAACATCTTTTCAATTACATCTCTATACATATCACAGTATATATATATAACATCCACGTATAACATCAGTGTCAAGCAAACGTACAACCCAAACACGTAACATCAGTGCATGCAAACACAAAGTAGGCATACACAACATCAGTAGTCGAAACGACTACAACATCGCCAGATATAGGCCAAGAAATAATGTATATATATATATATATATATATATATATATAACATCCCAAGGCCTACCATATGCTAGAAAGCCTATATAAATTCGTTTAAAACCTTTCATCATGTAAGAAAACCTTTAGGTGTGCATGCTAGCCCAAAAGTAAAAGAGTAAAAAAGGCATCATGAACTCACCTGAAATCAAACGAACATCTGCAACGAGCTAGGAAATTCCTAAGTGCACGATCACAAGTAAAGGCCTGTAAATTATACACAACACGTTACTAGACTAGACCGTAAGAACACTCCTGCCTAATGGGCCGTTCAAGCCCAACACTTTGCCCAAGGCCCAACAACTTGGCCCAAGGCCCAACACTTGGCCCAAGGATAGTCAAATCGGGTCGAATGCGCGTGTAATAAACCTTAAAACCATTTGTTAAACGAATCAGCCCCGAATGGACCAAATTCCATTTTAAATCTTTTCATTCATCAAGATTATGTCACCCGAGTTGATAGGGTTGACGGTTCCTTTTTACAACTCTTACTTTAACGTTTACAACTCTTACATCCGACTTGATTGACGAAGCACTAACCCCAACAGCCCCGAGCATCAAAAAAATAATTTTTCCACAGCCCTTAAACCCCCCTAGGGCAGTAAAAATTGATTCGGTCGGTCACCCGATCAATTAATGCATCAAACTCAACAATTTGCAATTCTATACCCAATAAACCCTAGTTTTCGAACTAAAATCGATTTACCGACCTAAACACCTCCATTGGACATGAAATTATAATATGATGTACATGTCATACCTAGTGGGATGTTGATGCAAAAACCTCACTCGAAACAGCCCCGGAAAAGCTCAATTGGGCAGCCACCCGGTTAGCCTACAACACGACGTTTTTCGATCAATACGCGCAATATGAGGACCAATTAATTTGAAAAAGACTTGGGGAATCGTAGTACATACCTTGAATTGGATTTCTAAGGCTTAGAATTGGCTGCAAAAAAAGAAAATCGTGGGTCTTGGCCTTGATGTTCCTGCCGATCGCAAATAGCCAAGGGGGGCTAGGGTTTTGTTGTGTTATAACATATATTACACTCTAGTCCCTCCAGATTGAGGTGTAAGGCAAAACGGAAGGAATATTTAGGTTCTTTAACATACCGGGATTATGTAAAAGGCTTCCGAAAAACATCGGTTAAGTCCCGAGAGTTATACATACTCTACAAGCTTTAGTTCTTGAAACCGGACTTAACGGGTGTTACAGCTCCGTTGGATTGAGAAAATGGAATCAATAGTGATTATAAGTAAATGCACGGAGGAAGAAAGCATCCAGTACTCTTCTCAGATGTTCAAAGGAGAGGCGCTGGAGTGGTGGAATACACTGATCGAGATCAAGGGAAGGAATAATATGAACAATTTGGAGTGGAAAACTTTCAAGGAACTGGTTAAACAAAGGTTCTGCCCGATACATGAAGTTGATCAAATTCAGACCAAGCTATGGAATCATAAGGTCATCGGCACTAATCTCAAGGAATATAACACGAAGTTCCTTGAATACTGTAGACTGGTACCGCATCTGGTTACACCAGAGTACAACAAAGTAACCAGATATATTTATGGTTTGCCAAAGGAAATCCGTGATCATGTAAGATCACACATGCCTGCTAGTATTGAATCTGCAATTGAATTAGCAGGATATCTGATGGAAAGTATGATTAGAAATAAAGATGAAGAGAAAAAGATGGTGGTTGAAAGGAAGAAAGAGAATGATGATAGACAGAAGTTTGGAAGAGGTAGAGAAGGGTCAAGTGTGTTTAATCGACCGCTGTGCAAGAATTATGGTAAAAAGCATGATGGGAGATGTTTGAAACCCACCCCCAAGGTTGATGTTCGCAAGTTTGATCCATATTCAACTAGTAATTTTTGTAAACGACCGGGACACAAGGAGGAGGATTGTAGAAAGAAATTGATCGTCTGTTTTGAGTGTGGTGAGAAAGGGCACTTTAGTGCGGAATGCACTAAGAAGAAACCGGCAGCTGGAGGTGCCAGTGGTAGTGGTGCCAGAAACGAAGGGAGAAAGGGAAATGCCCGCGCGTTTATGCTGAACACACAAAAGGCGGGTGAATTGCCAGATGTAATCACTGGTACGTTCCCTATAATAATGCTTATGCTAGAGTTTTATTTGATTCTGGAGCTAATAAGAGTTTTATAGATTATAAATTCTGTAATTTACTAACTAAACCTCTAGCTAAGTTAAGTAAGCAATATGAAGTAGAAACGGCTAATGGGTCATTAATCAAAATATCTGAGGTATTAAATAGTTATATTACCTTAGTCGGATATGAAATGCCAGTACAATTGTTACCAATGGAGTTAGCTGGATTTGATGTTATTTTAGGGATGGACTGGTTAGCCGCCAACCAAGCCCGAATATTATGTAACGAAAAAGCTATTGAAATTTTAACTCTAAATAAGAAAATGATTTGTATAGCTGGTGATAAAGATTCTGGTAAGATAGGAATCATTTCAAAAATAAAAGCTAGTCATTGTTTGGGAAAAGGTTGCTTAGCATTCATGGCTTATGTAACCAAGGAGCCCGAGCCTAAGAAACTTGAAGAGGTCCCAATTGTCTCTGAATTCGAGGATGTATTTCCTGATGAATTGCCTGGAATTCCGCCCGATCGAGAAGTTGAGTTTAGAATCGGTTTAGTTCCTGGAACAGCGCCAATTGCTAAATCTCCTTATAGATTAGCACCAACTGAGATGAAGGAACTGAACAAGCAGTTGGATGAATTATTGGAATAAGGATTTATACGACCAAGTTCTTCACCCTGGGGAGCTCCAATATTGTTCATTAAGAAGAAAGATGGATCAATGAGGATGTGTATTGATTACCGAGAATTGAATAAAGTCACGATCAAGAATCGATATTCGCTCCCGAGGATTGATGATCTTTTTTATCAATTACAAGGTGCAAGTTGTTTTTCCAAGATTGATCTAAGATCCGGGTATCATCAACTGAAAGTTCAAGAAGAAGACATATCCAAGACAGCATTCAGAACCCGATATGGACATTATGAGTTCACTGTTATGCCTTTTGGACTCACTAATGCTCCGGCAGCTTTTATGGATATGATGAATCGAATCTGCAAACCTTACTTGGATAAGTTTGTTATTGTCTTTATTGATGACATTCTTATCTATTCCAAGACGAAAGAAGAACACCAAACTCATTTGAAAACCATACTTGAAACTTCAAGGAAAGAGAAGCTTTATGCCAAATTCTCAAAATGTGAATTTTGGTTATCCGAAGTACAGTTTCTTGGGCATATTGTTAATGAGAAGGGTATTCAAGTTGATCCAGCAAAGATTGAAGTTATTACCAAATGGGAAAAACCCAAGACTCCGACTCAAGTAAGAAGTTTTCTGGGGTTAGCGGGTTATTATAGAAGGTTTATCCAGAATTTCTCAAGGATAGCGGTTCCATTAACTTCACTTACTTGAAAGTCTGTGAAATTTGTATGGGGACCGAAGCAAGAAGAGGCATTTGAAACTCTTAAACAGAAACTGACAAACGCACCTATATTAGCCTTGCCTGAAGGACAAGATAATTTCATTGTATATTGTGATGCTTCACATACAGGAATGGGATGTGTTTTGATGCAAGGGAAGAAGGTAATTGCTTATGCTTCACGACAATTAAAGGTTCACGAGAAAAATTACACCACTCATGATCTGGAGTTGGGAGCTATAATTTTTGCATTAAAGTTATGGCGACATTATTTATATGGTGTAAAGTTTACAGTTTATACCGATCACAAAAGTCTGAAGCACATATTTGCTCAGAAAGAATTGAACATGAGACAGAGGCGATGGATGGAAACGTTGAATGATTATGATTGTGAGATAGTTTACCATGAAGGTAAAGCTAATGTGGTAGCTGATGCTTTAAGTAGAAAAGAGCACGAAAAGCCAAAAAGAGTACGAGCTTTGAGGTTAGAACTCAAAATTGATCTATTAACTGAAATCAAGGAAGCTCAGAAGTTGGCACTAGAAGAAAATAACATAAAGGCTGAAAAAGAAAATGGAACAATAGATCAATTAGTTAAGGGCGCTGATGATATACTCAAATTAGGGAAAAGAATCTGGGTACTAATGGTTGGGAATTTGCGAGAGAAGATATTAGAAGAAGCTCACAAATCCAAGTATATGATGCATCCGGGTAGTGATAAGATGTATCATAATCTTAAGGATGATTATTGGTGGATTGGAATGAAGAAAGAAATTGCTCTGTATGTGGCAAAATGTTTAACATGTTCAAAGGTCAAAGCCGAGCATCAAAAGCCACTAGGTTTGTTAACACAACCTGAGATCCCGATTTGGAAATGGGATATGATAACCATGGACTTTATTATGAAGTTACCAAAAACCAATCGCCAAAATGATGCAATTTGGGTTATTGTTGACCGATTGACGAAGTCGGCTCATTTCATTCCAATGCAAGAATCTTATAGCATGGATAAATTGGCACGATTATACGTTGAGAATATTGTATCTTTACATGGTGTGCCATTGTCTATCATTTCAGATAGAGATAGTAGATTCACTTCAAAATTTTGGGCAAGTTTTCAGAGAGCTATGGGGACGCAATTGAACTTATGTACCGCGTATCATCCGCAAACAGATGGTCAAAGTGAACGTGCTATCCAAACCTTGGAAGATATGCTTCTTGCATGTGTAATTGATCTAGGAGGCAGTTCGGATACTCATTTACCCTTAATGGAATTCTCATATAACAATAGTTATCATACGAGTATCCAAATGGCACCATTTGAAGCACTGTATGGGCGCAAATGTAGGACACCTGCATGCTGGTCAGAAATTGGAGATAATCAACTATCAGGTCCTGAAATTGTTCAAAAGAATACTGATCAAGTAATCCAGATACAAGAACGATTGAAAGCAGCAAGAGATAGACAGAAAAGTTATGCTGGTATTCGTCGCAAGCCTTTGGAATTTAAAAAGGGGGACAAAGTACTACTTAAAGTATCACCTTGGAAAGGTGTAGTACGATTTGGAAAGAAAGGAAAGTTAAGTCCACGATTCGTAGGACCATTTAAAATATTCGAAAGAATAGGACCTGTTGCTTATCGGCTAGAGTTACCTGATGAAATGAAAGGCATACACGATGTGTTTCATGTATCTAACCTATGCAAGTGCTTAACAAATGAAACTCTTGCAATGTCGTTAAAGGATGTGGAGGTTAATGAAAAGCTTAAGTTTGTGGAGCAACCAATTCGAATTGAAGATAGCATGATTAAATTTCTTAAACGTAAACGACTTAAGTTGGTAAAAGTCCGTTCAGATTCAAGACGTGGACCTAAATATACTTGGGAACTTGAATCCGAGATGAAACAAAAGTATCCACATCTCTTTACATAAATCTCGAGGACCAGATTTTTTTAAAGGTGGGGAGGATATAACATCTTGAAAATATCCCATCTAGTTTTGGGATAAAAATGTCAAAATTATAAGTTAAAGGACTAAAAGTCTAAATTCTTAAAGTTCAAGGACTGAAAATGAAAAATTTGAGTTTTGAGATCCATCGTGCTACTCGATGATCTCCTGACTAACTCCATCGCGCTACGCGACAGAGAATCACACAATTCAAGAAAAAGGCAGGCGTCGCGCTACGCGACGAAGAAACTCACTGGTCTCATCGCGCTACGCGATGACCAGGTTAAGTAACCCGGGACACGTGGCCAACCACGTGGCAGCCTCTGGTAAATTGCGGCGTCGCGCTATGCGATGGCCTTGGGGAAAAGGCCATTGCGCTACGCGATGGTCTGCAAAACTCACCTATAAAAGGGCATCTACGGGTTCAAGCCATTTCATTCCATTTTCACCTTAGATTTCACATGGTTAACCTTGGTAAGCATGCAAGAGAGTTCTGAGGTGCCGTGGGCTGTTTTTGCGAAGAGACGAGGTGTCGTTACGCTGTTTAACGAGCTGGCGATCATACAAACGAAGTACAAGCCGAACCGCTGCTGATTTCTTAGCTCTTAAGTTCCATCAAGCCGATTAAGGTAGGATTAAGGTTAATTTACTTTACTAACTACTTTAAATACATAAGATATAGCTTAGCTAAGGGTATAGTCGTTAAACTGTAATTATTTTCCAAGTGACGTTTTATAAAGCAAAGACGTTGCTTCCATGTGAAGTAATGTTATCAAAACTATTATTTTAACGGGCATGTAGTAACTGGAAGGGGGGTATCATTAGTAGACTCTTCTTGCCTAAGGAAAGCAATTTGTACAAATCCCAATCAAACGCGGGACCCGTTTTCTTACCTGGAGAAGTTTGCCAACGTGATATCCTTTATTAGGCCAAAGCGTGCTATTCCAAACGTCATATGTAAATTCAAAGTATTTTCATAAAACGACTATAACGATACTAAGGTTAGTACAGACCTAAGAGTCTCCTGAAACTGAATCAGACTTCAAGTCTGCTGATCAGACCTAAGAGTCTGCTGAAACTGAAACAGATTTCAAGTCTGCTGATCAGACCTCGGGTCTGCTGAAACTGTAACAGACTTAAAGTCTGCTGAATTATACCAACTAGGTACTTATGAATACCTATTATGAATATAGGTTAATAGCATACTGAAGTCAAGGAGGTTGATATTTCCTACTGATAACATAAGGTGAACACGTTAACCTTTTACTGTCTGAATTAATTTTACTCTTATAATAGACAGGTTATTTGTTACAAAGAGTCTGATAAATGTTTACATTAGATATAATCTCTAAAATCGTTATAATACAAAATAGATAATAAAAAGCAACTCATACCGAATACACATGTGTCTGGATCCAAGCATAACTAATAATTGGTATACAAAACCAAGTCAGTCATAACCGGTTCTCCAACAGGGTTACATAGCCTAGGGGAAGGTTGTCTCCGAACAGGGGCTATGTACTCGGGGAACCTTTGAATTGTGTGTGTAGGGCAGTGGTACAAATCCCGGGAATGGACAGGCATTCCTGCTGAGATTGTGAACAGAAAACTATATTTTTATTTAACGACTGTTATAAATGATTTATCGAGTCAACATTTCATCAGCATATAGCTGACGTGTTTTTCCCACCCTTGCAGGTAACTAGTTGATAATAGATTATATATAAGGATTGGAGTCATAGAAGATCGCTCGAGATGGCTCGTTTTTGAATATTACAAATCCTTGTATTATTAATATCATGGTTTTGTAAAACTGTAACTCGGTTGTTTAATTTCCGAGTAGTTTTGATAATGTAAATTAATATTATAATATTTAAAAACTTCCGCTAAAATAAACCCGCTACTCTGATATATTTACAAAACAAGTACCAACTGATGGTCACACTTCTAGGCCCTGGATTGGGGT
The DNA here is from genome assembly GCF_021521415.1 of Bidens hawaiensis. Lineage (NCBI taxonomy): Eukaryota > Viridiplantae > Streptophyta > Magnoliopsida > Asterales > Asteraceae > Bidens > Bidens hawaiensis. Next base: position 997,330 of record NW_027491273.1, read on the forward strand.
GTGACAGAAAGTCCAAGGCTTGAACAAAAGAAAGAAAATAAAATAAAGCAGAAGACTCAGGGCCTTAACGATCTAATCTTGTATGACTACAAACGTAGAAAGTGCAAGGCTTGAGTCGAAAATAAATGAAGAAATAAAGCAGAAGTTAAAATTCCTAGGAGTGACTCTCTTTCTGACTCCTTTTCTTTTGCTTTTGTGACTCTTTTGGTTTTTCTTTTTCTTGCTATTCTTTGACGCTTTACTTTACTCTTTTCTTAACTCAATAGAAATTAAAAATTGACACTTATTTCATAATACAACTGTGATCAGGTAAAGAGAGGCTTGGGTATGACATGTATGGTTACATTTTTGCCTTCATGAATATGACTTTAACGGAATCATGCAACCACTTTATAAACATATAGCCACTAGCATCGGCAATAGTTTAAGTTTATATCACACAACACTTACTTGTTTGTCAAGCCTATCTGCACATTGATGCATGACTTTGTAGCCTTTTGTTCTACTCTGTTAACGCGCTAGAATCATTACATACCAACGTACTATCATTTTCCATAAGGTCGGATCAAATTCTTGATACAAAAATTTTTAAATATCCGACTCCCTCTAAGCAGGAGCTCCCTCTAAGCAGGAGCTCCCTCTAAACGGGACAATTCCTTTTAGATTTTCTTAAAAGTGATATAAAATCTTTTTGGTAAATCAAATGATTTGTTTTTGCTTTTCTTAAGATGAATTGAAAATCTTTTTGGTGAGTTAAACTTAACTCATTTTCTCCCTCTAAAATTGTGACATATTTGGAAAATATTTACAATTTTAAAATAAAAGATAAATTTACTGAAAAGAAATCATGCTCACCGGTTCAACGAGAAACAGAAATCGGGCACGACTAAAAGCTTTTGTAAAGAGATCTGCAAAGTTAAAATTAGTATGGACCCTTTTTATGTTGACAAGTTTACGATCATAACAGTCACGAATAAAGTGTATTCGAATGTCGATGTGCTTAGTCTTTGAGTGTTGGACCGGGTTTTTAACAATAGCAACGGCCGCCTCATTATCACATTTGATCATGGTTCCATAGAGATTCAAACCGTAATCCAACAGCTGATGTTGGATTCATATCACTTGAGAGCAGCAGCTGGATGCGGCAATGTACTCGGCTTTGGCTGTGGATGTGGACACAGTAACTTGTTTCTTGCACTGCCATGAGATCAACCTATCTCCCAGAAATTGACATCCACCTGATGTTGATTTTCTGTTCAATTTGCATCCCTCATAATCACTGTCGGTATAAGCATGAAGTTGGAAGGATGACTCTTTTGGATACCAGAGTCCCAAACGTGGTCTTCCTTTAAAGTATCTGAAAATACGCTTGACAACAGTTATGTGGGATTCTCTTGGGTCTGATTGATATCTGGCACACTGACAAACAGAAAACATGATGTCCGGTCTGCTTGCGGTGAGATACATCAGGGAACGAATCATGGACCTATACAGGTGTTGATCGACTTGTTTTCCTGATGGATCAGGAGCTAGAACAGGTCGCGTAGTGATTGGTGTCATGAACGAGGCTGAATCCTTGAACCCGAACTTCTGAACAATGTCATGAACGTACTTCTCCTGATAGAGCCATTTGATAATTCTTCGGTTCAATCTGGCTGATAAAGCAGGTGTACAAGCATTCGTTGATTATGCCTGTCTCCTTGATGCTTGTGTAAACACAGGTGTGCTCATTCAAGCTACGTCTTGTTTGTACACCGGAGGACACATCACCAATCACATTCTCCAAAGGGTGATCTTTATGAATTCTCGTGGTCGGAACAGAACCAACATGCAAATTGTCTTCCAAGTTAGAAGAGAGCTCGTCAATGGTTGTTTCATGCTGAGAGTGAAATGGATTGAAAAATTCTTCTTCAGTCGAGGTAGCAGGGGTATCGACAGCATTTGATGAGGAAGGTTGACATTTATCGATTAGCTGTCTTTGCAATAGGTTTTCTTCCTCATCAAGGATCATCTTCGTAGCAACTCTCTCTTCTTCTTCAGCAATATCCAAATGCGGTATGTTAAAAGACTTAAAAAGTTTAACATAGTCGAAAAACTCAGCAGGTCCGTTGCTTGGTTTTGGCGGTTGGTAACTTATGATATCGGTGTTACACACCACCTCAACCTTGCTGGTCGATGTATTAAAGACACGTCTGTTGGGAGTCCCAACAACATAACCGACTAAGATTCCTTCATCGGCTACTTCACCAAATTTAGAATTTGTCTTTAAAATCGAACAAGGGGGCCTGAATGGTTCAAGACCACTCAAGTTGGGCTTTCTCCCATGCATAAGCTCATAACACGTCCCCCCGGGGCGTCGGCGATCGATACGAGATCCGCACGAGGTCTAGGAGTGCGGAATCCTCCTAGACTCGTTTATTGGTGTAAAGATGAAGAACACAAACACGTACACGAACAAATGCAAATGACACGGCCGACCCGAGGTGAGCTCTACCTCGGGCCGTCCCACACGGCTCACTCTCTCGGTTTCTCTCAAGCTAATTAAACTTATCACACAATACTCTGATTTCTGGATTACTAACCCTAAACACGACACACACATATATATATATATATAAACTTCACGGGCTTGGGCCTGTAGGCGAAGTTGTTACAACTTCGCCTATGGCGAAGTTGATATAACTTCGCCTATGGCAGAAGTTGTGCTAACTTCGCCTATGGCGAAGTTGTTCTAACTTCGCCTGTGGCGTTCCGCTGGTCAGAATTGCATAGCGACGGTCACAAAATGCACCAACAGACTCCCCTTTGACCGTTGCTCTCAATTCTAACAAACACGAAAGATCATCTGTTACAAAAACATGCACCAACAGACTCCCTCTTAACTGATGATCTTCTGTTTGCCCTTCAACCAGCCGTGTCTGAAACTGTCATGTAGCTTCACAAATCTACCAATCACCCAGCGTCTTCCATATCAGATCTCCCCTTCAGTGTAAGCTTCTCCGACTATAACGATTGAGGTCTTTGAAATGCATGCATCCTCGTGCCAATAGATCATCTCAACCAATCACGTGAGTCCATCTGACTTCACCAACACGTGAAGTTGGGCTTCCTCCACAACTTCACCAACTCGTCGGCATACGATAAGGTTTAATCTTCAACTACTCAACATCAAGTGATCAATTTCATCACAAAACCACCTTGACAGAATCTAACACATGACCATTAATTAATCCGAAGCATCTTCAATCACCAGGGATAACGATCAAGAACATAAACACTTTAGTTCCCGATTAAATCCAACTTGTTCCAGAATTTTCACTCTAAAAAATAAGCATCACGTTTCAGGATCCAATTCTCGAACGCCTTGAAAATAACATAAATAATATGCTCTGACCGCAATCCAGTAATGACAAAAACCTTCAGTTCAATTTGACTTTCTTCAGTTGGTCAACCTCGAACAACAACAATTTCATTGCCCACAAACACCCAAATATGTGTCAATATACAGTTTCAATCAATATCCCATTCTCAAACTCAACTCCATATCCAGAGTTGACACGTATTTGTTCACACGTAAAACCAAGAGATAACAAGTTTCACTCGTTGACGGAACAACGTCTTCGGTCTCACAATAATCATGTAACCTGGCCATACAGACGAAAACTCCAAATACTTTTTTTTTTTTTTTTTTTAAACTTCGCCGAGAAGTCAACTTCGCCTAAAGTTAACTTCGCCTGTTCATAACTTCGCCTGGCTATAACTTCGCCTGTCCATAACTTCGCCAGACCTTATATCTTCGCTGAAACCCTACGAACAGTGACGGCAACTTCGCCTGATGAACAATAACTTCGCCTGCGGCGCTGTTCGGCCAGAAACGCACAGAAACGTGCCAGAAACACCAAAACGCAGATCTCGAACCATAGCATAAGAGCCTAATGCTCTGATACCACATGTAGGTCCCCCCGGGGCGTCGGCGATCGATACGAGATCCGCACGAGGTCTAGGAGTGTGGAATCCTCCTAGACTCGTTTATTGGTGTAAAGATGAAGAACACAAACACGTACACGAACAAATACACGAACAAATACAAATGACACGGCCGACCCGAGGTGAGCTCTACCTCGGGCCGTCCCACACGGCTCACTCTCTCGGTTTCTCTCAAGCTAATTAAACTTATCACACAATACTCTGATTTCTGGATTACTAACCCTAAACACGACACACATATATATATATAAACTTCACGGGCTTGGGCCTGTAGGCGAAGTTGTTACAACTTCGCCTATGGCGAAGTTGATATAACTTCGCCTATGGCAGAAGTTGTGCTAACTTCGCCTATGGCGAAGTTGTTATAACTTCGCCTATGGCGAAGTTGTTCTAACTTCGCCTGTGGCGTTCCGCTGGTCAGAATTGCATAGCGACGGTCACAAAATGCACCAACAGACTCCCCTTTGACCGTTGCTCTCAATTCTAACAAACACGAAAGATCATCTGTTACAAAAACATGCACCAACATAATATGGTCCAAGCCGTCCATATTGAAGATCTAAAAGAGGAATCAAGGTATCATTTTAGTATTGTCCAGGCGGTTACACAAACTACATTTTAAAATATATATTGACCTTTAATAAATAAGAGTAGCATAATATGCTAAGTATAAAATGAAAACCCACTTGAGTTGTAAAAACTCTAGAAACTCATCCTCAACCACATGTTTTTAATAAATGTTTAAATCTTGTGGTTCACAATTAAAGTGAACAAAAAATATAAATATAAATATAACTTTTTCTCTCTCCTGAAAACATATATAAAAATTAGTAAAAAAATGTTAAAAAATAGCAAAACATTTTTTTTTTATGTTTCGATGTTTTGTATTAAATGTTACAACATATATTACATGTAACCAAAAAAAACGATGTTACATAGGGTTTTCGCGGGTTTTCACAACTCAAATGGGTTTTCATTTTAACCTTACCCTAGCATAATAAAATGATCAATAGGTGGTGGAGAAATACAAAATGGGTTAAGAAGCTCAGTTTCATTCGAGACAGCCTGGTGCCGAGCTTTCTGTGGACTATTGGTTTTGGCTACCTACCTCATTATAGCCTTGGTAGGAGTTCACTAGCAAGGTGTGTTGCTATGGTAACCACTATAGATGATATTTATGACGTGTATGGCACTTTGGATGAACTTAAACAGTTTACTGATATTATATACAGGTAAATGATAACCCACTTAGAATTAATTTCATGTGTTTGTGTTCGTTCACAAAGGTTATGAGAATTGATTAAATGAATATATAATCTATAGATGGGATATTAATGCGATTGAGAAACTCCAAGATAGCATTCCTCGGATTCTACAACACGATTAATGAGATCTCTTACGACACATTGACTGACACGTAAATTCTTATCCTTCCATACTTAACAAAAGCAGTAATTAAATTTTCTTTGATCTTTAACTATAAAACTATTATGTTCGAGTTTTTATGCGTATTTATCTTTTTGGAATACAGTGGGCGGATTTATGCAAGGCATACCTAGTTGAAGCACAGTGGTACTATAGTGGATATAAGCCAACACTCCAAGAGTACTTGGATAATGCTTATGTATCAGTTGCTGGCCCCGTAGTACTCATGCATGCTAAATTTGCAACATCAGTTGGAGCGACCCAAGAAATCTTGCAACGCATAGAAGAACTTGAGACTTTAGATCGCTACTCGTCACTAATCTTACGACTGACTGATGACTTGGGGACATCCACGATATGCATTTTTATTAATTAGTGTCTATCTATACTAAGTGTTAGTATATATTGCGTAGACGACATCATTCATTCTTTCTCTACCAAAACTTATTTCAAATTTGAAAATGTTAATTATATCAAATATAGAATGAAATATATAAAGTTACACATTCTCTAATGCCTTAAAGGACGAACTGGCAAGAGGCGACATTCCAAAATCAATCCAGTGTTACATGCATGAGAGTGGTGCTACTGAAGAAGAAGCTAGAAAGTACATTAAAGAATTTATTCTAGACGCGTGGAAGAAACTTAACAAAGAGCGGGCACTTGCTAATACTAAATTTTCACGAGAGTACATTGAATATGAAGCAAACATGGCTAGGATGGCACAATTCATGTATGGCAAAGGAGATGGGCATGCCCGTCCTAATATAACTGAATCTTACTTATCATCATTGCTTTTTAATCGGATCTAAGGAACACAATAATCATGAATGTGTATCTTTCATTGGATGTGAAGCTTTATTAATAAAATAAGCTGCTAGGGAGCATCCTAGTAACTTATATATTGGAATGAAGTTGGAGAAGTGTCTTAATTTGTATTATCGCATTTTAAAGAAATTATATTAAGTTTGTTGGAGTGGTGAACTTATGGGTACTACCCATTTACCGGCCAACCATGTACCGTTATTTTATTTCTACCCTCAAGTACCCACAAACCAGAAAATAACTGGAAACACCTACCCACAAGTACCCTAAAACTTTTTTTGTTTTTTAATTCAAAAATAAATAAAACAATTAAATGTAATTAAAATTAAAATTTCATTAAAATAAAAAATTTTACATAATTGAAATCCGGAAAAATAAAATATGACGATCAAAGCCAAAAAAAAAAATAAAACACGAACATCTAAACTAGATGATCCTTCGGCCAATTATATTTTTCCGCAATTTCTCGTTTGCGGGGTATAGCGATTTTCTTCACCTTGTCCTCTAGATAATTGTGTTGCCGAGTATATGTCTTTGAAATTAGCAATTGGGGGTTTGAGTAAATAGAAATGGTGAAGGTTTACTGAATAAAAATGGTGAAATGTTTAAGTGAATAAAAATGGTAAAGAGTTAGTGATATTTATATGTAATAAATTGATTATTAATGGGTGTTTTAATTTCTTCAAAAGTTAAACACTTGGTAAACCTTTGCCATAAACTGTAATTTGACAAACTACACATATAGTTAGGGGTGGGTTTGCCATGTGGTAAACTACACACGAACCTTACCCACACTAGTGCCCCGGCCCCTCTAAAAAGGCCTATAGGGGTAAGAACCATTCTTGTTTTCTTTGCTTCTCGTTTATGTTATCATCTCTAAAAGTTTAGTCATACTATAAATTTTAAACGAATCAAGTTAGCGATGTCGATTTTGATGATAACTATCAAGAATTTTTTATGGTGGAAATTCTAGCAACATATATGGCATTTTCAACCGATGAGGTACAACCAACAAGTAATTTTAATTAGATATGTTGGAATTATCTAACACTATCAAGTTTTTAGCAAATAAGTAGTTTTAAGCCAGTTAACAAAACTATGTAGTTTTTATGTTAATTTAAATAAAATGACCTAGTTTTAGCGAATTTCACATGTAACCTGAATTTCACATGTAACGTAGGTGTGTAATAACGTCGTATTTACTTTTCTCGTATTAAAAATAAAAGTGATTAAATGATTACTTCTTGTTTCTATTTGGGGATTCATGTTCACTCAATTCTTGTTTTGTGATTTAAGGGATTTTGGCTGATTTCTGTTTTGTGACATATGTAAACGAAATTTAATTAAAAACTTTTAAAAAAAATATCGTTTATAGTAAGTGTAAATAGAAAATTACAAATAATAAAAAAAAGGTATCGTAAACCAAAAAGGTTTTAACTAGAATAAAAATTAAATACAAAATATAGATATAAAAAATCAAGCTACGTCGGAGAGGTTCTTGGGGTGATGCCAATTCTGATTGTTTTCGGCTCAACAGTGGTTGATGGTTTGTTGGAGCATCATAATCGCCATATGGTCAATCCCCACCTTTCTCCATAGACATTCCACCTCATTGTCTTGTGCTCATTTTTGTGTTACTTCGTTCTTATACTGCTTTCGGTTTTTCTTTTATGGTGACAATAAACAATCGATTAGTAATTTATTGACAATATAATAGTTACATTATATAAAGTTCATTGCATACCCTTTGTTGAGAATGGAAACATAAGATCTACAGGTGCCGGAAGTAACAGTGATCAACAGTGGTCTTGAAAATGTTAGTTCATGAAAAGTTCTACACTATAACTCCTTTAATATAACATATCCATGTATTGTACATACTTTAATTAACAAGTATCCTATTGTATAGTAGAGATAATTTTGAACCAAAAACAATCATTGTTTTGAACAAACATAAAGCACCAACTTTTGCATTAAGGCGTAATGTTGAGGTTTGAGTGATATTATCAAGCCTCAATTTCTCTCAAAAATTAAATTACATTGAAACCGAAGGCAAGCGGGCAACAAGGTGCGCTGCTACCCATTTTTGAATTGCAAAACTCAATCTTTTAAAAACTACATTTACAGATCTTGGAGTCATAACATTACTATGCATAACCCGTTGAACACGGGTAAGTAACTCCACAGCTTCAGGCGCGAGGAAACCAAAAGTGTCAAAAGCAAAAGAAATAAACACATGTTGGTTGTCAAGACACGTCTTCTCATGTTTGGTCACCTTGCCTGAAGCAGCTTTCAAAGCAGCTTGACCGGCTGTGAAACCACTACTCCCTAAGCCCACCAGCTTGGCCGGCGTAATTGAACCCATCCAAGGACCCAATACTCAACCCACCATTATCCATAGATGCCAAAGCGAGATTAATCCAATTGGCCTAGTGCAACTTTTTGAGAATCCACCAGAAAGCGTCAAGCACCCTTAATGGATAAAAAATTAGCTTTCCAACCGGAAACCCTCCCGTGTTAGAACCCACCAGGATTGTGCATTGTATTTTGTCTAGTTTGCAACCCGAGCAACAAGCAAAGCACCGCACTTGTTTGAACCAAACAAACACTAGGAATAAGCTTGATTTATGCAGAAATATTGTAATAACCTGAATTTTCATAAACCCTAAAATAATAAATATCGAATTATTGTTCCGGATTTTAGCTTGTATTAATAACAATTAATGGAATGATTTATGTAAAATATGTAATTATAATTATTATTATGATTTGTAATAAGCATAATTGAGAGTCATCGTAGTATAATAACAACTTGTTTTATAATGTGAAAAGTTGTATTTGTCTTCTATTTCGATGTAATCATTACGGAGCCAGAAAAATTTTTCAGTGGATTCGATATTTTTCGGTGGTTGCGTGTATTACTATCCGACTCAAAATTTTTGGGTCGGCTCACAAATCATAATTCCTAAATGCACAATTTCAAAGTTTTCAGGTCGGCTCACTTTAAGGTTTTTGGGTTGGGTTGGGTTGGTTTCATTTTTCTTAAGAAGTTAACAATAATCCATAAATACATAATTTTAACATAAAATTAACTTGATTGATTAACTTAATAGCAAATCTTAACACATTAGAATTTGCGCATAAACCTATAATCAATGTTTTCATAGCTCGACCGGTTGTCAAACCAGTCGGCTTACTGATTACCAGTTGAACTGAATTTATAAACTGGATGACGTCGTTAATGTTTAAATATGAAAAATAAAATATATTACAACGTAACTTAGACATAGTATAAAAAATTAAATAAAAACTAGTTTTTAGACCCCGCCGCAACGCAGCGGGAAGGTAAGCCATCAAAAGCTTCTTATTTGAGACATGAAATCTTTAAACAAACCCATTGCATATTACCAACTAACAGAAAACAACTAAGCTACCAACAGATTCTATCTAGTAATAATATATAAGTAACTGGAAACACTGCACCAAAGTTTAAAAATGTTAACTGATTATCTAGTAATAATATAAGTAACTGGAAACACTACACCAAAGTCTAAAAATGTTAACTGATCGAACATTCGCTTCTAAATATTCTTCAAGCAAATCAAATGATACCCTATTAGAAGTCACCAAAGTCATTAGATTACAGAAAAAACATTAAAGTCTTGAAAGTTGAATCATTGAGAAGTTGTATAATTGCTTAACCTGAAGCCACTGATTACACCATCCCACCTCTAGATCAAATTAATATTTTGCCCACCACTCCACCAGTTTTCTCCACTCGATGTGCATGACATCATATCCAAAATCGTTAAAACAATTGTCATGAGAATGTAAAGGTCCATAGCAAGTTTATTGAAAATAATATGATCAGAGCTTTATGGTGTGGTTAAATTGATTTGTGGTGGATTTGGCTTATGGTATAAAGGGTACTGCTGCAAATATAGGTAGATGGTGCCATTTGGACAGATGCTATGCAGCTTGTTAAAGTCCTAATTGTAAACATGGTTAAAGAAGAAGAAAGTGAAAGGTCAACATGAAATAGCTTTGGTGGGGTGGGGGTGGTGGGGATAAGGGCCGAAGTGCTCGTTACATATCATTTTTGCATCAACTAAGGTGCTGTTTATTTTTTAAGACAAAAACTGTCTGCACCCTTATTTCATCTGATTTGATGTCTACAATTGAAGATGTGATCTAAAGGTCTGCAATCTGAAAATATAATACTGTTTGTTTTATAAACTGGATAACGTCTGCAAAAGCTGAAAATTAGTTGCCTATCATACATATTACAGTAGATAGAATTTATTTAATGTCTATAGACTGCTAAAATAATTTGTGGGTGGTGTACAAACTGTGGAAGTGGGTGGTGGTGGACGATTGATGGCAAACGATTGTGGTAGGCGGTGAACGGTGGTGGTGGATCGTGGGTTGTGGTGATGGACAGTTGTGGTGAGTTGTGGACGGTGGTGGTGATAGTGAACGGTGATGGAGGCCGGCGGGGGGTGGTGGTGATGGACGGTTGTGGTGGTGGTGGTGGCCGACGGTGCGTGATGGTGGTGATGGACGGTTATGGTGGGTGGTAGACGGTAGTGATGGCAGTGGACGGTGGAGGGTGGTAGACAGTGGTGGTGGTAATGGACGGTGGTGGGTGGTAGACAGTGGTGGTGGCCGACGGTGGGTGGTGGTGATGGACGCTGGTGGGTGGTGGTGGACAGTGGGTGGTGGTAGTGGACGATGGTTGTAGCCGACGATGGGTGGTGGTGGGTGGTGGACGGTGGTGGTGGTGGTGGTGGTTGGTGACGGTGGGTGGTGGTGGTGGACGGTGGTGGTGGTGGCGCACGGTGGGTGGTGATGGTGTTGATAGAATATGAAGAAGTGTGAAGAAGTTAAACAATAGCTTATTTTTTAAGACCATAAAAGCATTTTTCAGATCTTTTTCTTCTAAAAAACAAACAGTCTTCAGAAGCTTATGTCTGCGCGCCTGCAGACATAAGCCCCTTGTAGACCTTTTAAGCAAAAACAAACACAACCTAAATGTGTGAATCATGTAATAGGGATGAACAAACAGTGGTACTGGTATGGTATTGAACTCATCCATGTCATGTATTAATTTATACATCGATTTAGAAATTTATTTTTTTAAGCCTTACATTTAGGAATTCATTCATAAGCATGTTGATAGAGCCTACAATATATACATTATTATATAAATATTCACTATGCTTTTTAATACTTTGAGTTAGGTTTCTATTGAATAGTATTTTTTTATTGGTTCAAATGTGGTTTTTAGGGGTTCAAAGGATAATGAGCTAAAAGTAGAGAATATTGTATTAAACTTGTGACCGACGAGTTAATTGACTTAAAGTTAATAATAACTAATCTTATTATAAAGTTTATTCGTTTAGTTTGGTGGATGTCAAAGTAATACTATGCATCACTTACATGAAACGGATTAATTCACTTTTTTTATATCTATTATTTGTAACCATAATGACAAATATAAATAAAAAAAATGTGTAATAATAAATGAAAGGGGGTGTTTAGAGTTTTCAGAATTCATCAAGAAGTGAATTGGGATTTGAATTTGGTTTAATATTATTTTAAATCATAGGCTAATATTGTTATATGATAGATGGGCTGAATTATTAAATAAATCATGTTAGGAGCCCAAAAGAAAGAACCCTACGACTTAATTTGGGAAGGTCACGGCAGGAAGAGGTGTGCAGTCCTTGTGGAGTTTTGGAGAGATCGATCAATAGAAATTAGAGAAGAAAACAAGTTGGTTCAACTAGAGAGCGTTGGAGCTAGCTTAATGATGTGTGTCGGATATGTCTAAAAGAACGAATGACCCTCACAACTAAACTTTAAATTTAAAACGAAAATCCTAAAACCACACACAACCGACAAGTGTAACGATCGCAATTAGTATAGACCTAGAAAGTTCGAGTATCGAACACGAGGACACCTATAAACGCTAATGATCACTAACCCTAGACAAGACCTACCCAAGAATAATATTTAATTGATTTTGATTTTTAATAACTTAACTGAACTAACTGGACTGACTGACAAAAGTTACCAAAAATAGAAAACTTAACGGCAAACTGACTGTGTTGATTTAGGATGGAGAAAAACGTCTACCTAGGTTTGAATCAAATTGTAGGCCTAACAAGCAAATGGATTGGATGATATCAAGACACCGGTTCCTAAAGATGACACGGCTAAGGATCGCTTAGGCTCACTGGATCACCTCTCGGTCTCCCTCAACAAACCTTAACTACTCTTAATCGGCTAAAACGACCAAACCGGAAAACAATTGTTAACATATTCTAATGTTGACTTACCTCTCGGTCTCACCAACACTCGACCCTAATGGCAATGAATACTACACAACCAATGATAGAGGAACAATTCAACTTAAACCAAAATAGATCAACTAGTCGCAACCTAAACCGGACAAGAAACGAACTCGCACTCGCGCAATTCTAATTCTAGCATGCAAAGGCAATGAGATAACCCTAACTTCTTATCACCTCTCATTCTCTAAGAAGGTGTTTAACCGCTGTACTTTAACCACAAATTCACGCAACAAAACCCTACGGTTGTACATACCGCAAACAAACCCTAAACACAAAGTCTAGAATCAAACAAGCACCGATCAATCAATACAAAACTAATCAACCAACGCAAGGGGTTTAAGCAATGAATTACCAAAATTCCCAGCCATTAAACACAACCTATTTCATGTTTAAAACAAACTTTACAATAACAATTCAAGTCTATCAATCAGACAATCCATAAAACTCATCAAACTCTAACAATAATCATCATTCCTAGGTAGAACCGACAAGTTTAGCCTAACATAATTTTTGGACAGCCATGAATACTCAATAAATACATCATATAACTCATCTCAATCATCAATTCAATCATTCAATCATCAACAATAATCATAAACAAGTCAATCTCCAAAGTAATTGTAAAACTACTTAGCAATTAAACAAGAGAATTAAAGTTGATGAACAATGAAATAAATGAAAGGATATGGAGTGATTCGGGGCTGCATCTGGCTGTGAAAACTGATGGTAAATGATCCCGAGCTTTGTTCTTTCCTCCTTCTTCCTTCCTTAGCCTCCACAAGCTCCAAACCCTAGCACACAAAACCTTTTTTTCTTTCTTCTTTCCTGCCCCCTGTTCCGATCGCAACCTGCTGCCCAACTTAGGGTTTTTATGTTTTTATATTATGATTAGTGTAAGACTTGGGCTTGTATAACATGTAATCGGGTCGATTGCCGGTATTGTTGTCCACTTAAACCCATACTCCCTATACTTACCGAGGCAAATAAGGCGCGACAATTTTATCAGTTTGAATGACTAAGTAGGACCCACAATTAAGAACCATACCGGACCCGAGCCACCCCAATTTGACTTAAACCTTATATCTAGTTGATCAAAACATGATGTACCATTTTTTTAAGAATAGCTAAAGACAATCAATGGTATTGTTTATCCACCTAAGCTTAAGCATTAAGGTCTACCTAGCAGCCGTTAGATATGATTAATGTATGTTTAGGTAGCTAACTAGTAAGTGTTCCCCACTACATGGCATACCCCCGTTATCAAGCAATACCCCAAAGTCCATCTCCAAGGGTGAGTATGCACAAATTCATCTGTAGGGCTTACATATGACGTGTCCCTTGTGGCCCGTTTCTTAATGGTAATAGGGCGCGAGCAAGGGGACCCCATATGACTAACAGCGTGGATGATCAAGTTAGTAGTGTATTTGTACTTTGAAGTACGAGGTGATCATGTTTATTGACTTATGTTTGGCAGATAAACTACGGGTTTGTTCTTTGAGCTCTTTTAATATTCATAAATCCACTTAGGAGATATGAATACCCAGATGATATATCGCATAAAGACCCATGGTGTCCGTCCCCCGGAGCATCCCATCAATACAGGATTTAAGGTTATAAAACCATACGCCTATGAAGTGTTAACCACTAAAACTAGAAGCATGAAATTTATGTTTATATCACAGGCTACTTTGGCATACCTTAATGTTAAACCTACCCAAGCATCGTATGATTAGTCTATTCCAATTTCTATAAAATTTTTAATTTTTACGACCAAACTAAACATAAGGCTTGAGTATGACCCGACTTTTCATCCCATTTTTTATAATCAAGTCAACAACCAAACAGCCCTTTCATTCTTGGAGGCTGAGCCTACCAACATATCGATTACTGAGTCTAAACCGTTCGGTTACAAAACATTACGTGCGGGTCTAATGGGCACTGTTCTTATTTATTATATATATTTTTTGAAAACACCAAGAAGTTATGAAACAAACACTACTCGATAATAATATCATTTCTTGTTTAACGTAGAGAAAACACGTTTCAAGGGACAATTTTTTTCAAGTTTTCAATTTTTTTGTTTTTTTTTTCTGTTTTTTTTTTCAAAATTTTTCTACAACTAAGTAAAATAAATCCCATCCACACACTTAGAACGAAATCGTCCTCAATGAGAACAAGGAAAAGAAATAAAATAAAATAAAAATAAAACAAAAATAAAAATATAATATACAAGAATAAAACAAAGAACGAGTTACTCCTCTGGTTTGTGTGTAGAATCTTCAATAGCTGAGTAGTAACCAAGCAACCGTATAGCATTTCATTCGCGGCCGCAACCTCGGGAGAACCTGTTCCAAAATGCCATTGTGGCTACCATGCGCATAATATAACCTACAAAAACTCAAACTCGCTCGCATATAGCGGCGTACAAAACAGAAAACAAAAACATAAAGAAATAAACGTATTTTTGTGTTTTTGGTTTTTATGATATATTTTATTTTTTTTTGTTAATAATAGAACACCCCTTAAATCGACTGACTCGAATGGAGATTGAGTACGAGCGGTTTTATTTTGGAACATCCTGAAATAGACAAAAACATATAAAACAGATAGCTCAAACAAATAACAGAAATACACACTCTACAACTCGGACAGTCTCCCGAGTGATGCATCCAACACGTCTACGTCTCTGTGAGTGAGTCAAGGTAAAATACCTCGACAATCTGATTAGCCATCGGCTCGCCAATGTAGTGCTTCAGTCAATGACCGTTCACCTTAAACTTCCCGTTTTTATCCTCTATCTCAATAGTACCATACGGGAAAACCTCAGTGACCGTAAACGGTCCCGACCATCGGGATTTCAAATTTCCCGGGAATAACCTCAGCCGGGAATTATACAATAAGACCAAATCCCCACACTTGAACTGCTTGTTCCCCTTCAATTTCTTATCATGCAGTTCCTTTGTCGGCTCCTTGTACCTAAACGACTGTGCGTAGGCGTGATCCCTCAGCTCCTCTAACTCGTGCAACTGGTGGAAACAAGTGCTCTCCGCGGCGGACATATCAAGATTGACCCTCTGTAGGGCCCATGAAGCATGGTGCTCCAACTCAACAGGCAGGTGACAGGCCTTCCCATAAATCATCCAAAACGGTGTGGAACCGGTCGGAGTTTTGTAGGCTGTACGGAAGGCCCACAACGCATCATCCAACTTGTCGAACCAATCCCGACGATTCGAACCAACCGTTTTCTCAAGAATACGTTTGATCCCCCGATTACTCACTTCTACCTGCCCACTAGTCTGTGGGTGGTAGGCGGTTGCAATCCAATGGGTGACCCCATAGCGTCGCAACGCCATCTCCATCTGCACATTGCAGAAGTGAGTACCTCTATCACTGATCAACGCCTTCGAGACACCAAAACGAGCAAAAAGACTCTTGAGAAAACGGACTACAACTCGGGCATCATTCGTGGCTAAGGCCTTGGCCTCAACCCATTTCGAAACATAATCCACAGCCACGAGTATGTACTTGTTCCCACGCGAAGATGAAAACGGTCCCATGAAATTAATGCCCCACACATCAAAAACCTCACAAACCTGAATAGCATTCTGGGGCATTTCATTTCGCGACGAAATGTTTCCGACACACTGGCAACGATCACAACTCCTAACAAACGCGTGCGCATCCTTAAAAATCGAAGGCCAATAAAAACCACAATCAAAAACCTTCTTCACTGTCAAACTCGCATCGTGGTGACCTCCTGTCGGTCCAACATGGCAATGGCTCAGAATCTGCCATCCCTCCTTAACTTCAACGCACCTCCTGATCAACTGGTCAGCACCTATACGAAAGAGATACGGGTCGTCCCAAAGGTAAAACTTAACATCAGCAAAGAATTTCTTCTTTTGCTAGTAAGGCATAGTACCCGTCCGCAAGATAGTTCGCGAAGTCGGCGAACCATGGAAAACCCTCATCCTGAGCTGAAACAAACATGAGACTCTCTGTCGGAAATTGGTCATTAATCCTGACCCCTGGCGTTCCTAACTCAGCTCCCTCAAGACGTGAAAGATGATCGGCCGCCACATTTTTCGGCCCTCTTTTATCACGGATTTCAATATCAAACTCTTGAAGCAACAGGATCCATCGGATAAGGCGTGGCTTAGCATCCTGTTTACTAAAGAGATAACGAATGGCAGAATGATCCATGTACACAATCGCCTTGGACAGAATAAGATAGGACCTGAATTTATCGAATGCAAACACCACAGCTAAAAGCTCTTTCTCAGTGGTGGTGTAACTCTCCTGTGCACCATTCAGGGTACGACTAGCATAGTAAATCGGATGGAAGTGTTTATCCTTCCGCTGTCCAAGAACCGCTCCGACTGCGAAGTCGCTCGCATCACACATCAACTCAAAAGAAAGCGACCAGTCGGGAGCAATCATGATCGGGGCATTAACGAGTTTGTCTTTTAAAAGATCAAACACCTCGATACACTACTCAGAAAACACAAACGGGGCATCCTTCTCCAGAAGTTTGGTCATGGGTCTCGTGATCTTAGAAAAATCTTTAACGAACCGGCGATAGAACCCAGCGTGACCCAGAAAACTCCGGATGGATCTCACAAAAGTGGGTCAGGGAAGATTAGAAATGGTCTCGACCTTCGCTCTGTCGACCTCTATCCCCGCACTCAAAATACGATGCCCCAAAACGATGCCCTCGCGTACCATGAAGTGACACTTCTCCCAGTTACGAACTAGGTTGGTGTCAACGCATCGGGCCAACATCCTCTCAAGGTTGGAGAGAAAATGATCGAAAGAGCTCCCAAACACAGAAAAATAGTCCATGAACACCTCCATAGAGTCCTCGATCATGTCATGAAATATAGCCACCATGCACCTCTGAAATGTGGCTGGAGCGTTACACAGTCCGAACGGCATACGTCGATAGGCAAACGTACCGTATGGGCAGGTAAACGTGGTTTTCTCCTGGTCATCGGGAGCAATAGGAATCTGAAAGTACCCGGAAAAACCATCCAAGAAGCAGTAGGTCTGCTGACCTGCCAAACGCTTCAACATCTGATCGATGAAAGGTAAAGGAAAGTGATCTTTCCTCATGGCGTCATTCAGTCTGCGGTAATCAATGCAGACTCTCCAACCGGTCACAGTCCTAGTGGGAATGAGCTCGTTCCTCTCATTGGTGACGACAGTCATGCCACCCTTTTTTGGAACCACTTGGACTGGACTAACCCACGAACTATCAGAAATGGGGAAAATGATCCCCACATCAAGGAGTTTGAAAATTTCCTTTTTCACGACCTCCTGCATCTTCGGATTAAGCCGCCGCTGTGGCTGAACGACAGTCCTAAAATTATCCTCCATGAGGATTTTATGCGTGCAAGACGAAGGGTTGACACCTTTGATGTCGATAATCTTCCATGCAATGGCCTCCTTATGCTCTAGTAGCACCCTCAACAATCTCTCTCTCTCGACCTCCGTCAAAGCAGATGCAATAATAACCGAAAACTTCCTCTCCTCGTCCAAAAACGCGTACTCCAGATGGGCAGGCAAATCCTTAAGCTCTAAGGAAGGAGGGGGACACTCGACGGAAGGTCGGTCCATCGGATCGTCTCGTACGATCCCAGTAGACACCACAGACTCAGGGGTATGTAACTCAGTGTCATCTTCCGTTGACTGATTGGTCATGGCAACCATCTCAATTTCTGGAATGTCCCTATCGAGAATCTGAGTGTTGGAGGCAGATCCTCCACAGATCTCGCTGGAAAAACTCCCCAACTTGCTCCATGATGGTATCAATAAAGTATAAGGAGTCATCAGCAGACTTGGGGTGTTTAAGTGACTGTCGAACGTCAAAGGTGACGTTTTCATCCCCAACTCTCAAGATCAACTTACCCTTGCAGACGTCGATCAACGCCTGTGCAGTGGCAAGGAATGGCCGGCCTAAAATAAGCGGTACGCTATCATCATCGTTCATGTCCATAATGACAAAGTCCACCGGGAAGATGAACTTGTCGACACGAACAAGCATGTTCTCGATCACCCCTCGAGGGTATTTCACAGAATGATCAGCAAGCTGGATACTCATCCTGATAGGCCTTGATTCGCCTAAACCCAGCTTGCGATACACGGAATACGGCATGAGATTAATACTGGCACCGAGATCAGCCAGCGCATGAATAACCGTATGATCACTCAATATGCAGGGAATCGTGAAACTCCCTGGATCGGCCATCTTCTCTGGTAACTTCCTCTGTAAGACAACAGAACAGCTAGGACTCAAAGGGATGGAAGCTACCTCAGCTAACTTCTCCTTATTCGAGAGAATATCCTTAAGGAACTTCGCATGTTTAGGAATCTGAGTCAGTGCCTCAAGGAATGGAATATTAAGGTGAAGCTACTTCAAAAGATCAAGAAATTTAGAATTCTGCTCCTCATCTCTATCTCTGTGGAGTCTCCCGGGGTATGGTACTCTAGGTTTGTAGACTATCGGCGGCTCGCTCGGCAGCTGCTGTCTCTCGGCCTGTGCTGAACTTCCTGGGCTGCTCCTCTGATGCACCTGGGCCGGCGGAGACACCATCTGAATCTCCTTATCCACCTGCTCCTCTCTATCATCAACCGTAGGCTCCTCGACGACTCCTCCTCTGGACCTCTACTGAATCACGAGCTCATCTCGTGTCCCTGCACCGCTCCTCGTTGTCACAGCTTTTGCGAATCCCTTCGGGTTTTGCTCGATGTTACTCGGTAGCGTACCCTGCAGCCTCTCGTTCAACCGACTAGCTATCTCTCCTATCTACCGCTCGAGACTCTGAATCGACGCTCCCTGATTCCTCATGAACTGCTCGTGCTCGCGAAACTTCTCCTGGGTCTCCTTATGTCGGAAATCCTCTTGCGTCATAAGTTGTGACAACATCTACGTCTGCTGCGCCATCATGTCCTCCAAAGTGGGTTTCTTCTTCCGACTGCTCGCTCCTTCACCGGTATCCCAAACCTTATGTGCCTTCTCCCCACTGCTCGCTCCCTCACCGGTATCCCAAACCTTATGTGCATTCGAATAGCCCATACCGTATAATTGGTAGAGGTAAGCATGGGACTTTGGAACGTATTTGGGTTCCCGCTCGTCTTCATTGTTTCTTTATCACCCATCGTTCTTCGTTAAATCGTAACCGCAAAAGAAGTCGATCAAAGCCTTTTAAACCAAAGAAAAGATAATGAACCTAACCTTAATTTTTATTATTATTTTCCTTAAACTCGTCGGCACCTACTATGAACCGAAACAAATACCCAGCCATCCCACTTTTTATTGTTTTGACTTTTATTACCCCACGGCCAATCAACGAATTCCTTTACTTTTGTATTTAATTCACAAGTTTCTTTTTCTTGCAATGATCGAACTCGGCAGCGGCGAGATGAAATATAATCGACCATGGCGTTGATCAATTAACACAAATAGCTTAACCAGATCTGATACCAATTCAAGAATGAATTGATAACGGAAACACAAACGAGCACACAATATTTAGGGTAAACCTCACGTATTATTATACTCAATAAACTAGTACAAAATTTGAATGCAATAATCACTCTCATAATACCATAACCCTAACATGGCTATTTATTTATTGGGAGACCCTAACTTGTCCAACAAGTAAAACCTAAATATAAAAGCTCAATTGTAACCCCATAAACCCATTACATCACTAATGAATTCTATAGGCCTAATAGGTCTAACCTGGTTACCTACACGTGACGGACCTGATAAGATGGAAATAACCAACACATTGTGTTATATTTTGCAATCTATTGTGTCTTTTTTTAGTTATAATTGTGTCTTTTGTTCATTTTCGTCATTGCGTCTTTTCGGCGTTTTTTAATGGGAATGACGAGGAAAACATTTTTTTTATTTTTTCGTTTTTTATTTATATTTTGAGTTATGATTTTTTTTTTATTAATTTTTTGAGGATTTTTTTTAGCCACAAATCCTTCTCACACTTTTTATTTTTGTCTCCCTTTGTATTTTAGCGTTTCCCTTTATAACAATGCCTTTAAACAAGATATGATGGTGTGTATAAACTAATTACTTGTATGCATTTAACATTAACGAGTGATTGTAGAAATATAGCAGTGTGTATTGTCGTGTAGGAATAAATCACGTTTCTATTTATGTGATAAATAATTTGATAATTTTACAAATTGAGTAGAATTTTAACATGAATGAACTCATGACCTTTAAACCTTTACACTAGCATTTTTTTCATTGCATTAAGGAGTTATTTTATATGTTCTTATCTTATAACAAAATTATATATAAAATATCTATAACTTTACTTAAAAAATTATGGGTCTCTCGGGAGAATATGTCTTGGTTGGTTGCCCTCCTCACCCTCCCTATGGGTCGGCCCTATTAACTGGTTGGTTGGGTTACACTAACGACATGCTCGACGCTCCACAGCATGTTTGGCAAGCCTATATAAAGGTAATGCTTGAATATAATTGTTGTTTTATGTAGTATTGCTTTTATATTTGTTATTTTTATATTTTGTTAACTCTTATCATGATGACGTGCCTTGTTAGGTGCACAAAAGTGCAGCAAAATGGAAAGGCAAAAAATTTCTTAATTACTGGGATTTATGTGTTGTATTTGAAAAGGATCGAACAAATGGTAGGGATGCTTAAACAGCTGCGAATATTTTATCTGACATAAACAAAGAAGAACAACATGCTACTGTAGATGGATTTGATGACATCTATGTTGATCAACCATTAAACAGCCCTTCATATGTTGCTTCTAAAGAATAATCAAGTGCATAACGAAAGAGAAAAAGGGCTAATAGCTGGGATCCTCTAATGAACAGCTTGAAAGAGTCAGCAGAGATAATTGGTTCGGGGATTAGGGGAGGTACAGATACATTTAATAGAGTGTTTGGGACAGAGAGCAATAGAGAGGAACTGCGTAACAAACT
Organism: Bidens hawaiensis; assembly: GCF_021521415.1. NCBI lineage: Eukaryota > Viridiplantae > Streptophyta > Magnoliopsida > Asterales > Asteraceae > Bidens > Bidens hawaiensis. The sequence goes on from NW_027491273.1 coordinate 1,018,898, forward strand.
TTGAACAGAGATGAATAAAGTCATGGGTTTGACTACTCGTGAGTGTAACAAGGCTGTATGTAGGCTCACACAAAATGAGAAGTTGATGGTAGTCTTTTTTAAGGTTGAGTTAGAATGTAAACTTGATGGGTAAATAACATGCATAAAGATACCGATTGAAGTGATATCTGAAGGCTTTTGGAATATTTTTTATTTTTTTTGTTAACAAATTTTCGATGACTTTTTTTTATGGTTGGAGATTTTTGGTGAATGATTTTAAGTTTAACTTACTTGAGAACCTTTGTATGATTTTAAAATTTTATTAGTTAAAAAGTATTTTATTTTTTACAATACAAATTATTATAAATTTTTGTTGGTTAATGTTACGAAAAATGGTAAATTTCTTTATTTTGAAGTAAGGGTAATTTTGTCATTTGTAATGAAAGGCATTTCATTCCTTCATTGTTTCTCCCCTACCAAACAACATAATATGATAATTTATTTCATTCTTATAGGATAATCAAGCATGATAATGAAATGGTAATGATCCATTTTATTCATATGTTCATTTCATTCATTCATCCATTTCATTCCTACATCCATTTCAGTATTTCATACCAAACATATCGTAAAAGATAAAGTTTTTTTTTCCAAACTAGTGTTGGGAAAAAACTGTTTACTATTTACTAAAAGAGTGTTTTCATTATTTTGTATTTGTCTTTTATATTTTCTGACTGACTTTTTTTATATATTTATTCAAATAATGTTGTATCTTTATCATTTTTTTCGCTTTTATCATTGTTTTTATTTTCATCTGCATTTTCATATACGGAAAAATTATCACTAATAGGTTTCATAGAACCCATAAAAGCATTATGAGGCTATGTAAATACTGTTTCGATCAACGCAAATTGTAATTTTTTTTAAATGAATTACACTTTAAAATTGAAATTGAACTACTCCAAAAGTTAAAGAAAAAAATTACATGTTTTTGATCGTCTGGTGGGTCCGATCAATTCGAAGAGAGAGACGGTGAAAATCATACGAGAGGGATTAATCAGTTCCAAGAAAGGGACCGGTGCAGATCGTCTGAGGGATTCAACCAAAACGGGATTCGATCTTTCTATTGGCGTCAAAGTGATGAACCGGTGATCATGATCTAAACCATCGAAACGTTTACAAGAGATTTAACCAAAATGATTTTCTTTTCTTTTTCTTAAAAAGAAAAATATTATTACAGACAAATACAAATAATGAAAATACTATTTTAGTAAATAGTTTTTCACAAACACTATTTTAGGAAAAAGAAAAATGCAATCATGTCCCTTCCATTGACACTAGCTTCTCCAAGGACACCTAACAAAACAAAAAAAAAACGAGTCTATGACTAAATAATAAGTAATAATAATCAAGGACGTCATATACCCAAGACAAAGAGCGAAAGCTTCGTCTCATTAAAGAAAACATGACCATGGAAACAAAAGAAGAATGATAACCAGTACTCATTAGGCCACAACCATATGAATGAATATCTTTTATTATTTGTGCTACCCTACAATAACAATAGGCAACGTTGGAGGTGGACTAGTTTTATCAATATCCTTTATTATTTATGTTTTTAATTAAGATTTTTTATTACAACATTTTATGCTTACGATTAGAGGTGTTTAAAAAAGAATCCAAATCTGTATCCGAAATATCCAACGATACGAATCCGAATTATCCGAAAATTTAGATATCCGAAAATTCGGATATCCGAATAATTTTCGGATTAGGATAGTGATTTTGAAAATTTTCGGATAGATCGGATATCTAAACTATCTGAAAAATTTTTTAATTATTAAATAATAACTACTATTTATAAATTTTGGATAATTTTTTGATATTTCGGATAATTTTCCGGATATTTCAGATAATTAGGATAATTTTTTGAAAATTTCGGATATCCGAAATATTTTTAAACACCTCTAATCATAAGCATAAAATGTTGTAATATGTTGGCAGGTTTAGCAGGGAAGCATTAGGCATCCCTAGTATTGAAATGGCTACAGCAGTCCAAGCCTTCAAATGGGATCAAAACATGTTAGAATTCTATTTAAATGTATACACACATACAAACTAAATTGTGCAGATCCTTACCTTGAGACATGGCGGATTGAGAATGCCAAGACTCATAACTCACTTCAATACTCGGTGCTTTTGGGGTAAAACTCCTTTGGGCAGCTTCAAGCTTGTAAAGGAGACTTACCTTGGCAACAGTATCTTCCTGAGGGGGAGCGAGTTCAGAAAAGTTAATACCACCACAACAATCAAGATCAACAGTTAAAAATACTAAGGACAAGGATCCTAAAATCTAGGGATCCTACTCTTGGTAACCCAGAGAATCGAAAGCTCTTCTTCATCAATTATTGAATCTCTACTCACAAAAAAGAATTTACCCTTCCAATTTGAGTCATTTTGGGTGCTTTTCAAGATGAGAGGTTCTTAGTCAGGCTTAGTTTAAAAAAGATAACTATGGGAACAATGGGGAAGAAGGTAATATGCATAAGCAAACTCTGAGACACCACAATCAAGATCATGATTCTGAATCAGGTTCTTAAGGACAAAGAGAACCCTCCCAGCCATAGGCATGAGTTGAGAAAACTCAAACCAGTTACTCTAAAGAACTCGATGGTTAGGCTAGGAAAAAACTAATTTTAAAATGATGGTAAGAAAAGCAAACCCACATCTTCGACACCAAATCCGATTTAAATTGAGCATCAAAAGGCATGAAAATCATTGCCGATAAAAGCAAGGGTGGATTTCAAACATTCGATGTTTGAATCTCTGAAGGAACATTTTTCTTTAGTAGTGGAATCAAGGCCACAAAAACGTACTCACCCACATAGGAAATAGAGGCACGAGATCGAACCATTTTTTTCCCATGATCGAAAGACACGAAATCGAAAAGAAAAGTGAAGTAGAAGAGACTAATCTTCGAAGGAAACCAAAACTGGAATATGAGAAAGATGAGAATGAAATGTGATATGATAAACTAGAAAAGTAGATAATCAAGTCTCGATTCTCGCGCCCTAACAAATCAAGTTAAAATCATCAGTAAAATTAAAAGATTTCAAAATATTTAAGCCACAAGTAGCGGGATACAGCTGTAAATATTTATGGGCAATTGTTATGGGTAAAATTCTAAAGAAGAGTGATAAATAGAATCATCATGAGGATCCTCTAAATGTATCAAGATCAAGCCCTAAAGAAATCAAGGATGTACCCATAGTAGCTGAGTTTCCATACGTCTTTCCAGATAAACTTCCTGGTATTCCACCTAATTGAGAAGTTGAGTTTAGAATAGATTTGATGCCCGGAACTGCTCCAATAGCCAAATCACCATATCAGTTAGCTCCAACGGAAATGAAGGAACTGAAGAGACAACTGGATGAATTACTGGAGAAAGGATTTATTCGTCCAAGTTCGTCACCTTGGGAAGCTCCGATATTATTCGTTAAAAAGAAAGATGGGACAATGAGGACGTATTGACTATAGAGCCTTGAGCAAACTAACTATTAAGGATCGATGCCCGCTACCTAGAATTGACAACCTATTTGATCAATTGCAAGGAGCGAGTTTCTTTTCTAAAATAGATTTACGCTCTAGATACCATCAATTAAAAGTACAAGAAGAAATAACTCAAAAACTTCTTTTCAAACAAGGTTTGGACATTACGAGTTCATCGTTATGCCATTTGGACTTATCAATGCCCCAGCCACTTTAGTTGACATGATGAATAGAATTTGTAAACCTTATTTAGATAAATTTGTAATCATATTCATCGACGATATACTTATTTATTCTAAATCTGAGGAAGATCATCAAATTCATCTTAGGATATTGCTTGAATTACTTTAAAATGAGAAATTGTATGCTAAGTTCTCTAAGTGTGAATTTTGGCTCCATGAAGTACAATTTCTTGGTCGTGTTGTTAATGCTAATGGAATTCAAATAGGCCTTGCCAAGATTGAAGCAATAGCCAAATAGGAGATTTCTAGAGCGTTAACCGAAGTCAGAAGTTTTCTAAGTTTGGCCAAATATTATAGAAGATTCATTAAAACTCATCCCTAATAATAGTTCCCTTAACTTTGTTAACTCGAAAGAATCTCAAGTATGAATGGGAAATTAAACAACAAGAAGCTTTTTAACTTACTTAAGCAAAAGGTTACTAGCACTTATACTAACCTTGCCAGAGGGTACGGAAGATTTCGCTGTATCTAGTAATGCATCCCATTCAGCTATGGGTTGTGTTCTAATACAAAGAAAGAAAGTAATAGCTTATGCTTCTCGTCAACTGAAGGTGCACGAAAATAATTATACAACTCATGATCTAGAGTTAGGTGCCATAATATTCGCTTTAATATTATGGAGACACTATCTTTATGGAGTTAAGTTTATCATGTACACTGATCACAAGAGTTTGAAGCATATCTTTGATTAGAAAGAACTTAATATGCGCCAAAGAAGATGGATGAAAACCTTAAACGATTATGATTATGAAATAGTTTGTCATGAAGGTGATGCTAATGTTGTAGCGGGCGCACTAAGTCGAAAAGAACATGAGAAACCCACAAGGGTACGAGCTTTAAGATTAGAACTTCAGATAGATCTGATTGAACAAATCAAGAAGGCTCAGAAGCAAGCCATTGATGAAAACCAAATCTCCAAAGAAAAGCGAAATGGTACCACAGATTATTAATAAAAGGAGATGATTGTATACTCATACTTGGAAACATAATCTGGGTACCAATCGTTGGTGAGCTGCGTGAAAGGATAATTGTCACACCCCAACCTAAGGCGAAAATGCTGGGGCGTGATCGGATTGCTCACAGCTCGAAGATACTATCATTGAATATAAGTGATAATATCTAATTAATTATTTTATTCAAATATACACACATTTCTCAAATACAATAAACAATTTACAATACACGAAAATAAGTTCAAATAAAGTTTAACTTGATAATATCCTAAAGTCTTGTCTACATGTCCAACTTCAATCTTCAATACTAACAACCTGCATATGCGTAGAAAATGGAGTTTGTCAACAACAAATGTTGAGTGAGAAGATCACCAATTTTGTAACATTAAATAATAGCATATATATGTATATAGTTGATAAATGATAATGACAAATGCGCAAACCAATCTATGTGGTAATAATCAATCAAACCTTAACAAACTAAAATCAAGTATATTCGTGTGCCAATGAATCGTTGCCAAACGAATCGGGCATTGATTACAATGACTAAATTGTCGGTTTACCTTTGCCAAGCGAATCGGGCTCCGGTTACTTAGACGGTCGTATGATCATACTAATGAGAACCCTATACAAAAGGGGATATGTTGGACCTCTCAGAAACGTTATCAAGTAAACAATTAAGCATGTAGCAATTAGCAAATAGCATTCAACTGATATTAACACAATAATTATGTTTGCGATTTTGAGTATATATATAGAATAGAAAATATGAATAAGTACGCATATGTCCCCAAAACGTTTGAAAACAGTAGATAAAAAGGGGAATGATCAAACTCACCTGATGGATTAAGCCAAACGGGAATGAACACAACAAGAACGATAATCACACCCTTCGAGAATTACCGACAAGGATCCTTCACCAATTGATCGATGGTTAATTACCCACTGGAACCTACGCTGATAATGATCACGAAACACACTAACTGAGTTGAATAAATCCAATTGCTTCTGATGGTTGGTTCGCAAGGTTAAGGAGATGATACAGACGCGTTTCATTGAATTATTAACAATCTTAGAATATATAAACGAGTTTAGGTTAGGTCGGTTTGTTCGTAAATCAATTCGTATCATATGAGATCTCGTTTCCAAATTTCCAGTGTCGGTTAGGCCGCACATAGTAAGGAGAATCAAAAACACAATCCAATTCCTAACTTAGATCGTTAATTTAGGCTCAAGTAATCTATACGGGTCAAGGTTTCGGGTTAATGGGTTACGGATTCGGGTTCTGGGCAACTGGGTCATAAGAGGATATATAAAATTGGATTCTGGTCCTTGGAGATTTGATGAGGATACTATAAAGGATTAAACTTTAGTTTTGGGTTAAATATGTACATTTTCTAAAGTTAATTATATATTAAATAAATAAAATAAACCAAATATAAATCGTATAATATCTTATCGATAAACGCGATACCTTTCAGTGTTAAAACTTCCCGAATCATAAAACGGGTCGAGTAACGGGTTTGGAATCAGTATGTGGAAAACCGAGGTGTTACAATAATGAATGAAGATCATAAATCAAAGTACATGATACATCCTGATAGCGATAAATGTATCAAAACCTTAAGTCTAACTACTGGTGGAATGGAATAAAAAGAGATGTTGCTCTGTACGTAGCGAACGTTTAACTTGTTTACAAGTTAAGACTAAGCATGAGAAACCTTCAGGCTTATTTCAACAGCCAGAACTTCCCATTTGGAAGTGGTAAATGTTAACCATGGATTTCATTATGACTCCTAAAGACTTTACGTCAACATAATGCTATCTGGGTTATCATTGATCGGTTAACTAAGTCTGCACATTTTCTACCTATCAATGAAACTTACTCCATGTATAGACTGGCACAAATATACGTAAACAACATCGTATCATTACATTGTGTGCCATTATCTATCATATCTTATCGAGACAGTAGATTCACGTCTCAGTTCTATAATAGTTTTCAACAAGCGTCAGGAACTCAATTGTTTTTTCCAGTTTCTTGCCTAGGGATTGAAGCCCATTTAAATGATTAAATATTGTTTAAATGAATTAATAATAATAATAGTAATAATAATAATAATAATAATAATAAAGGAGAGAGATGCTTGGTCCTTTGACCCATTCTTTTGCCCATGATATTGTCACCCAAAAAACGTGAAGGACTAATAAAATCTTCAAAGATTTTGGGTGAAGGACTAATAAAATCTTCAAAGACACCCCACTAGTAGAGGAGTGGGTGTGTTTCAAGTGGAAAAAGGGTAGGGAATACGTCCCATTATGGATGTCCATACTCCATAAAATGAACAAACAAAAATTACACGTAAAAAAAAATGTTACTTATGTATCTAATATACCTTTCTATTATTTGAAGGTGACTACTTTCTTGATTTACTTTGGTATGACGTAATGAAATGGATGAGGAAATAAAATGGACAAAGAAATAAAATGAACCATTACCATTTCATTGTCATGGTTGGTTACCATATAGGAATGGAATGATCATTTCTTTATTATTATTATTATTATTACTTTGCTTTACTGCTACAGCTACTACTACTAGTAATAATAATAAATAATATTAATAATATGAATATTATAATATCAATAATATGAATATTCGTATGAACTCGTTTTTAAGTCTTGCGCGCTTCAACGAGACCACTAAAGCGAATGAAAATAACCATAAAAATGTTGAATCGCACAAGCGTGTTATGAAGTGTTGACTCGTCAAATAATTTTAATAATATTGATAATACGATAATAACTCTAATATAATAATTGTTATATTATATTATAAAAAATATTAATAATATAATAAACTTAATAATAATAATATAATAATCTGATAATGTAATAACAATTCTAATATAATAATAATCATAATATTTTATTATTATTATTATTGGTGGTGGTGTTGATTCCATTCCTTTAAGGAATGAAAAAAAAAGCATCTACTTCTTAAAGAATGACAATTCTATATTTGAAAGGAATTTCATTCATTATGGAATGGTTCATTCCATTACTACATGACAACCAAACGTGGATTTTTTTCATTCCAAATGAATGACTCGTTCCATTCCACCCCTCATTCCCTCCTACCAAACGCTACCTAAATTATAAGTATAAATATTGTCAATTCAATTAACAAACAAAATATTGCACTTTCATATTAATACACGTGCGACCATATTAATATAAGTTAAAACGTTTGGCTAAGTTTCTTCATCCCATCCCACATGACTATCAGGGCCGTCTCTTGGGTAAGCCAGATAAGACAGCAGCTTTAGGCCTCCGATTTTATATGGCCTCCATTTAAAAGAGCGGATATGTATTTTGGCCCTTTGAGATTTTGAAAGTAGATTTTTTTAGAATTAGTAAGTGATGGTCGATAAGCTAAGAAGGAATGCCTCATATCAATTATCCCTATATATCATCCATCTTCCATAATTCTTAAATACTCTCAAATGTTATAGCCTATAAGCATAAAAAAAGACCTCAAAATTTTAAATAGCTTTAGGCCTCCAATTAAGTTGAGCCGGCCTTGATGACTATATAATGCTTGCTTATGAGTACTTTCTAACATCATTCTTCCCACATGGCTTCAATGTGCTTTGTTGCCTCCTCACTTCTCTTTAGCAAAGATTGTCATGTGCCAAGCAAATGACGCAACATCGGCAAGTCGATAAAATTGTCGCAAACCAACTCAAGTGTCGCTGAACCCCTTGTTACCCGACGGACAGCAAATTATGAGTCGTCACCATGGTCGTATGATCATATTCAATCACTCTCTACCAAATACTCGGTAAGATCACCATTTATGGCTTGTTTTCTATATTTTTACAAGGTAATCTTGAATAAATTAATCAGGGAAATGATTTTGCGGCTAGAGGCGACTCTTTAAAGAAAGTAGTGAAGACGATGATACGAAAAAGTATTAAGGGGGAAGTCTTTTAAGTAGCCTCGAGTTAGTTGATGATCTGCAAAGGCTTGGGATCGCGTATCATTTTAGGGAGGAGTTAAGTGAATTCATGGAGATGATTTACTATAAGACACGCGACAAGTGGAGTACAATGGACTTGAACCTTCAGTCTCTTGGTTTTTGAATGCTAAGACAACATGGTTATCCAGTTCCACAAGGTTACACAATCTACTTATATTATTAAAGCAAAGCCATTCTTTCAAATATCATTCAATTAGAGAGCCAACTAGGATGCCAACAAATACTATTACCATTTATAGAATTATGAATAAAGTTACAAATGTAATTTTAAATGTTGTATTAAATAAAGTTATTGAAAGTTTATGAATTATAAAACTTTATTTTATTATTATTTATATCTTATGAATCGAACCCATAAGGTATGATATTACAAATATTATTAAAATTAACCTTTTTGTTATATTTTTTTAACCACCCGTATATTACGCAAGCTATATCCTAATTTATCAATAAAACACTTTTAAGTTAGTAGTCTTTAAATAAATGTTTTTACTTATTATTTCTATGTATTTAGACATATTTAGCAACTTTAAGGACAAGATAGAAAATCTTAACCCTAGTCGATTCGAGGATATGGTCAGCATTTTGAACTTATACGAGGCATCTTTCCTTTCATTCGAGGATGAGCACGTATTGAATGAAGCAAGAGACTTGACAACCAAATATTTGAACGACAAACTAGACGAGATTAACAAAAGTATAGCACCATTAGTAACTCATGCTTTGGATGGTCCACTGCATTGGAGGGTACCACAGATAGAAGCGAGGTTTTTCATCAAAGCATACGAAAAAAGAAGTGACATGAATCCGACATTGATCGAACTTGCAAAATTGGATTTGATATGGTCCAAGCTGTTCATGTAGAAGATCTAAAACACGCATCAAGGTATCATTTTTCTTTCATATTTACGTGCCAAAACAATTTAATAACACGTAATTCGATCTAACGATGAGCAGATGGTGGAGAAATACAAAATGGGATAAGAAGTTAACCTTTGCTCGTGACCGGTTGGTGGAGTGTTTTTTGTGGTCGGTAGGCTATAGCTACGCACCCGGGTTTAGTTATGGAAGGAGGGAGATAACAAAGGTTAATGCCATGATTACTTCTATTGATGATGTCTATGATGTGTATGGTACTTTAGATGAACTTGAATTGTTTACAGATGTTATAAACAGGTAAATACTAATTAAAGTACTCTTTACTTCCCTAACAAAGATTTCATGAGAACTAAAAGGTTTCTAATATTTAGATGGGATATCAATGTGGTCGAGGAACTACCGGACTATATGAAGATATGTTTCCAACACGACAAACGAGATGGCGTATCAAACATTTATAAGCACAAACATCATCGTCCTACCATACCTAAAGAAAGCGGTTAGCAATTAATTCGTTTTTATTATGCGACTATATTGACTTTTATTTTGCGACCACGAAAACCCGTATGGACAACTAACGGCCCCCACCAAACACACTACCAAGACCACATAAAGCATGGTTTACGGTGGAGAATGCCCTTCAAGGGTTAAAGATAGAAACCAGTTAAGTTGGTTTCAAACCTGATACCTCAGTTAGAGATATATATGTTTCCTTGAGTCATAAGGCCAACCCAAATTGCTCTCGTAAAAGATTGGCTACAGAACGAATACGTTTATTTTGCAAATGATTCATATCGGCAAGTGTACCCATTCCAATTTTGATTCGAGTCAAATGAGCTTACCACGGCACTAGCCCTTATATATATGATTAGAGTTAGTTGCAATTATGGTCCCTGTGGTAAAACCTAAAACACAGCTTTCAACCCCATGGTGACCATTTCGTAGATGAAGCCTCCGTGGTGGTCCTTTTTTGCAATCGGGACCAACCATTAGTTTCAAGGGCAACATAGTATTTTTCATCCCCAAAGCCAAAACCGGCTCCATATAACCCCCCCCCCCCCACCTCGCAATATACAACCCTAGCATCACATGTCGTCATTGAAAGGGTAAAACAATCTTTGCGTAGAAAACAATCTTTGGGTTCACAGCGGGGTCCCAATTGCAAAACAAAAAAAAAAAAAAAAAAAAAAAAAAGACCACCACAGGGGTCTTATCTGCGAAATGGTCACCACGGGATTAAAAGCTGCGTTTTGGGTTTCACCACCAGAGACCATAAATGCAATTAGCTCATATAATTGTATTGATAATATAATAATACAGATTGTCTAGATTATTTTCTAATTTTGGGTTGGATTGAAATACTGCAGTGGGCAGATTTATGCAACACATACCTTGTAGAAGCAAGGTGGTACCATAGTGGATATACACCAACACTCAAAGACCACTTGAATAATGCTTGTATAACAATAGGAAGCCCTCTAACACTCATGTACATGAAGTTTTCAACTTCAATTACTTCAAACCAAGAGATCCTAAAATGGTTTGAAGAATCTAAGAGCATAGTTAACCACACAGCGCTAATCGTCCGCCTTGCTGATGACCTAGCAACATCCTCGATTCCTCGGTACGACTTTGTATTAACATATAAACCTTTAGTTATATTTTGGTTTTCAAATTTTCATATTATAAACTAATAGATTTAATTCTTCATCTTCATGTCTCTAAGGACGAAATGGAAAGAGGGGATATCTCAAAGTCGATCCAGTGTTACATGCATGAAAGTGGCGCTACTGAAGATGAAGCTAGAAGGCATATCAAAAACTTAATCATGAAAGCATGGAAAAAACTTAACGAGGAACGAGCGAATGCTAAATCTCAACTTCTACAGGAGTCAGTTGACTATGCAATGGACATTGGTAGGATAGCACAATTAATGTACGGTAAAGGAGACGGCCACGGTCGTCCAAATGTGACTAAATCTCATGTATCATCATTGTTGTTTAACCCTATCCAAGGGATGTAGTTATCAAAATAATATGTATTTTGCACTAAAGCTAAAACTTCATAATACCAATAATTGTCGGTTTTATGAATTTAGGTCCTCGAAGGTTAGTAATTAACCTATTAACAACTATTACCAGATATCTGATAAATATGTTGTGTCTAACAAGATATTACCGGTATACGATTATTATAGTCTTAACTAACCATGCATATGAAGTTTTCAACATCTATTACTTCAACCCAAGAGATCCTACAATGGTTTGAAGAATCTAATAACACATTTAACAATAGAGCGCTAATCGTCTAACTTGTTGATGACCTGGCAACATCTGCGGTATGACTTTTTACTAATGCACAAACCTATAGTTAAAACACTTCTACTATAGTATTCAAATAGAAATAAATAGCTTTAGTTCTTCATCTTTATGATTTTAAGGACAAAATGGAAAAGGGGGATATCTCAAAGTCGATCCAATGTTACAAGCATGAAAGTGGCGCTACTGAAGACGAAGCTAGAAGGCATATCAAAAACTTAATCATGAAAGCATGGAAAAAACTTAACAAAGAGCGAGCGAATGCTAAATCTCAACTTCTACAGGAGTCAGTCGACTATGCAATGGACATTGGTAGGATGGCACCATTAATGTACGGTAAAGGAGACAGGCACGGTCGTCCAAATGTGACTAAATCTCATGTATATCATTATTGTTTAATCCTCCAGATATATAATTGTCAAAATCAAAACTCTATATAACATGCACTAAAGTTAAACTTTATAACATATATACTTAGATACCAAAGCATCTCACTTTATATGTTAATGAAGACAGAACTGTAATCTTAATTGCCAGTCATATGAATTAGATCCTAGAAAGTTAGTAATTAACCTGTTAACAACTATTACCAGATATTTAATACATATGTTTTGATTAACAAAAACTTTACGGTATATGATTATTAGCATAAACGATGAACTTGTGCATCATGAATTTAATGTCATGCAACTCGAATTACTTGTCTTAACTAACCATGGTTACTTGTAAAGCCCATCCACCATAGCTTGTGTAGTTACTGGAGAACATGCATGGAGATCTGGTTATTGTAAAAAAAGCCGCGGTTTTTCATTATCATGGCACTCATGGCTGCGGTTGAAGAAACAAACCTTACAATTGCCACTTTGGTAGGCCCAAAAGCTCCCTGCCTGCAAAAGTAATTATATTATTTAATTAGATACAATAAATTATGTGATAATGAACTGAAATGATAATATTTTTAACCTGGTGAACAGACAGATGTTGGATGAATCATACTCGGAACCAGCAAGAAACCGTTCGACATCTTCTAAGGTCGCATTTGGTGGAATTCCTTGCAATAAAACCTGCAGCAAGCAGCACATTAATGATCTTGTGAAAGAGGTGTAAATTCAAACTAATTGAAGCATACACGCATAGTCGCATACCAGGCACATATAAATATTTGTATTAACGCTTGCATAAATATGAATATATACATTCAAAATAGAATTTACGAGCAGTAACCAAATCTTGAGTAAGGATTAATCTGTTTACACCCTAAAAATTACCAGCTACGCGCTTATGATGTGACCATCTAATATTCTTAATTCAAAGTGTATCTTTGTTTTCAATATATGATGTTTTATATAAATTTAAATAAGCTGTTGTTATGTGTTAGATTTTAGCATGCATAAAAGTTATCACAAACTCAGCCGCGTATCGAATATAATATATATCATATTAAACATGGCTCAAATTGTGATAATATTTTTTAAAAATGCAAATAAATAACAACACATCACAGCGTCGTTCAAATTGTAAAAACATATTACAATCTACAGAAAAAATATTAAAAACAAATTACACCTTAAATATAAAACTAAAAAATAAATAAACGGTCACGCCACGAGGATGTAAAAGATTGTTTGCACATATGTTTTAGCTATGCGAAAAAAATATCGTGCTTACAGATTTCCACCATATGGCTGAATAGAATCCCAGTTTGAACGATCAGCCTGAAATCAAAATACCAAAATTAACATTAGAAAATTTCTAGCTATACAAAAGCGCAAAGCCTATTTATGAAATCTAACATAGTATTTGACAATAAATTACCCGCTCTAATTTATACAAGCGGCCTTTCCTATTGATCGCCCTGAGAGCAGCATCATAGGCACTCCGTGAAGGGAACTGAACCATCATGCTCAACAATGTAATTAATCACAACACTTTCAGTTAATCGGTGACAAAATAAATACTACAAAACACAAATTATATTATGCAGAACATTACATTCCCATTGGTGAGAATGATGGATTGTAATCCACTTTGAGATCATCAACGCTTAAATTAGACTCGTCTAACAAACTCAGAACATCACTCTTCAATGTATTCTTTGTAATGCCGACCAGTTTCCCGTAGACCAAACCTGACACAAGCAGTTATTCATAGCTGGAAATTAGGTCACGAAGATGCCAATTGATACATGATTTTTGCCAAACTACATTTAATAAGAACTAGGCATATCGATGAGCATAAACTACAAATCTAAACAGCTCTAGAACAACTAATGCACAAATAGGGCTGTAAACAAACGAATGTTCGTAAACGGTTTGGCGGGAAGTTCGTTTATGTTCGTTCGTTAAATAAATGAACGAACATGAACAAGGACATTTTCTTAATGAACCATTCATGAACAAGTTCATTTTCTTAATGATACGAACAACAAATTTTGTTCGATTAGGTGTTCGTGAACCGTTCGCACGACCCGAAAGTTCATGAACAGTTGGGCGGGAAGTTCGATTATGTTTGTTTAATTAATAAACAAAAAAACATGAGCAAATATTTGTTGTTCATTTAATTAAACGAACACTAGCACGTGTTTTGTTCATTTATTTATGTTCATTTATTTAAGTTCATTTAAATTTTAATAAACACCTAAGTAATTATATTTATATAAATATAAACATAAAAATTTGTTCGATTAAATGTTCGTCTTCAGTTCTAGTAGTTATTCACAACGAAGTATTAATTTAGAAAAAAAAAACTAATTTGATATTAAATTAATAATAAAAACTGTGAATGTAAAGGTACGAAATAATAATAATACCGGCAGATGGTGATTCGAAGAAAGGCTGGGTGGATGATTGGCTAGTCGGCGGTGCAGGTTCGGTTGAGAATGGACGGTGAGAGATGGAGGCAGACGGAAGTGATCTGAGCGTTTGATTTGGATGAACGGCCCGGATCAAGCGAGTGGATGATGATGACTTGATTGCGTGATGTAGGAGATTCATCGTTAATGGTTGAGATGAGATAGATGTTCAGCCTGTGAGGTTTAACGCACTGAGGGTTTGTTGTTGTTTACCTGAACGGCGTCGTATCCGGTTTGAAATTTGGTACTGGGCTGGGCTCGATAGTTTTGGGCTGTTACGTGCAGAAAGCATTTTTTACAAAAACTTTCAAATAGAATATACGAAATGCACAAATCAAGTATTTTCAGAATTCGGGGTATGGTCAACAAAGTCAAACCCGATTGATTGTAAATATACCGGTTCAGCTAGGTTTGAAAACCAGACAACTCAGCTCAGGGTGTAAACGAGCAGAGTTTAAGCTAACCCAAACTTAGTTTAGTTCGTTTGACCTATTTAAGTTAATACTTTTCAGTCCACTGATATGTTACTTTGATGACAAGCGGCCTTGTTTTTTTTTCTGTTTTTTTTCATATATAAAGCCTTAAATTTTATTATTATTTTTTTCATTAGGATAATTATAATAAAAGGATCCAGTTATAATAGAGGGACAGGTAAGCGGGCAGCAAGCTGCGTTGCCAGGTATTTTACCGATTGCTCATTACTTGTGTGTTTTCAAGTGACAATCAGGGTCCTAATTTATTGTAATTTTAATTAGTTGCTTGGAAGTAAAGGTGCACAAATCGGCTTTTTCTAATACCCGGTTTTGGTTTGGGTCCAAGTATTATCTCTAAATCCACACCCTATGCATCGGGTTCGGGTCGGGTATATAAAACCAGGTATTATGATATTGGGTATTTGAATGCCCTATTTATGGGTATTGAAAAAAACCTTATTTTTGGGCCTTTTTCGGGTATAGATTGGGATTTTTGAGGGGCTCCACTTTTTTTTTGGGTAATTTTCATGTATTTTCAGGTATAATCATGTATTTGAAAAACCTGACTTCGGCTGGTTCCGGGTATGTAGGGATGGCAACGGGCCGGGTTCGTGCCGGGTATTGCTAATCCCATACCCGTACCCTGTTATAAAATCAGTCCCATACCCGACCCATTACCCGTCGGGTATGTATTGGGTAATTATTCGTCGGGTATCGGGTCTACCGGTGAGTATCGGGTATACCCATTAGATTGTTAAAAAAAATTCGTTAGGATTTTTAAGTAGATATTTTTAGGTATATTGGTTTTTAATGATCCCAATTATTATCTTTTGGTCACCGCTGGTCCCAACTAATGAATTGGCTACTAATAGTCCCAACTTTTAAAGTATTGCTCCTAACGGTCCGCGACTAACAAAATCCTAACGTCGTTAGTTTCAGGTCGCTGGAAAACGGTTTTGCCCATCCCTAGCTTGAACAATCTATCTTGTTCACACAACATGAAGTTTCTATCCATCATAAAGTAACCTTGAGAACGTTATCTTAGTTTAAAATGTACTAATTTTAGAATGAGGAGTGAACCATTTTAATTATCTAAAATATGCAAAACTTTGTTAAAAAAAACATTTTAAAACATTTCTTTAGTTTTGCATTATATTAATAATACAATAAAGGTTTGTAAAATAAAAATCCATACCTAAAATATCAAATGGTTTTAAACGTTATAGGTTTAATACCCATGTACTAAAAGAGTGTCTAGCATGCAAGTAAAAAAAACATATTATAGCGCGCACGTTATAGACGTGAACGCTTACATATAACGTTTTTTAAGGATGTATAAAAGAAACCATTTCTAATTGTTTCTAAAGCACACGCTAGATAATTAAATGTTCGCATAAAACATTTTCAGTCAACATGGTTTACAAAATAAACGATTTCCAGCAATATATTAGAACTTAAACGATTCTAACGCGCACGTTAGACGAAAGACAGTACATATATGAAACATTAAACGATGAGGCAAAACCTTTTAAATTGTTGGTTTTTCTAGTGTATAACCCAAAAGTCACTCCATTAACACCGAGTTAATGCATGAATTATTAGTAACTTAATGGGAGGAATATGAACAGACACACGTGAAATCTTTTGTGCACTATTTCACCAAAATACATATGTACACCTCACTACATTTTTTACACGCCCTTTAGAACATTAACGTTTACACAAAACGTTTTAAACACATATGTTTATATATATATATATATATATATATAATAAATCGTATCTTACACGCATGTTAGATATTTAAACATATGTTGTATACCAATATACCCGATCTAACCCACAACTTAGAAAAAAAACCGATTACAAATTGGTTTTAAACGGATGTTTTTTTTAATCACCGTTTCTAACACAACTTTTAGAAAACAGACGATTAGAAAAATCATTTTAGAATGAACGATTTAGTAAGAACCATTTCTAACACATTTGTTAGACAGAAAACCTCAACGGTTATCCAAAAACCGTTTCTAACACTGTTGTTAGAATATTAACGATTACAAAAATCGTTTCTAAACCGAACGGTCGAATCAAACATTTCATTATGTAACACTGTATTTTTTAGATATAAGATTGTACTCCAATCTTTTAAAATATCTAAACACGATGTTGTGCTACAAATGATATTTCCCAAAATTAATTCTAAAAGTTTCATGAAAAAAAAATTCAAAAAACTTTTAAATCATTTCTTTCGTGAACCTAAAATCCTTATAAATAAGATTTTAAGATTGTAGCAACAATCTCACAAAATCTGTTTTAAGATTGTAGAAAATTGGGTCACCAAATTAGTAAAAATATAATAAAATAAATTAGTATAACGATACTCTCGTTATACAAGAGAAATACCATAGTACAATACCGATTACAAAACTGAATAAACTGTATATAAATACAAACTTTTATATTTAAAACTGATATGATCCAACGTCTTTAACGAAGTCTTCATGTACTATCCTTGTCTTGTGTTGCCATCACATTTGGTCTTCGACTAAGCACCTTGACTACAACAAAAAGCAAACAAAATATTGACGGTTGTGGCTGAGGATTCGTGTTAAACACGGGTCCCTTAAAACAGATTTCGGGTCTCTACTAAAGAGTCCGTCTATCTCCCAGGGTACAACAGCATAAGCAGTATGTACTGCCGGGGAATGCCACGCGCCCGAGGTTACACCGGGTAGATTAGTGTATTAGAACTTGGAAAGATGAATATAAAGTTTAAAGAGTACTCCTTTTTAATTATTCACGGAAGAAAGAAATATGTTATGTTTCTTTGGTTGGTGTGATTAGTAGTGAAGTTTCTTCTTTTCTTCTTTATAAAATAAACCTTTTATGTTCATTACATAAGAACACAAACCATAAATTCTATGTCAATTAATCATGCCATAAACAAGAGTTAATTAGCATATTAAATTGTAACAAAAAAAGACTCTTTAAATGTTTTTAATAGGTTATATGAACCATCAATTTGAAGACAAAATATTATTGGTCATAACATGATTAGTGACATAGTATTATTTACACCGACCACACATTCGATATCTCATTCATTATTATATTAGTAAAAACACATTTTACTAAATTTTCCAACAATACGTACCCTACAGATAGGGTGGGGTACTGATATTAAAAACCCGAGTATAAAAAAACTCGGTTTCAGGTTTTATTTTCGTGTCCGGTTCTGGGTTCGGTTTTTTGTGCATCTATACTTGGAGGTTGGAACTTCTTTGCTTGTTTTAATCTAATTCTCGAGTAATCTGTTGAATGTTAACAATGTATATATTTCTCATTATGTTGTTGTAGTTTGTTTTAGTTTTGAAATGTTTGCCGAGCTTATTTTTTTAGAGATTTATATGTTATTAACGGTTGTTGGTCTTTTAATGATATTTTAGTCCTTTTTTCAAATCATCTAGTGGAATTGGATTTCAAACAATGATCATGTTGAGTTAGGGTTATTAAAATAGCTCGAAGTTCGCTCGAAAATAGCTCACTCAAAATTGACTGACTAAACGATCCGACACGCTCAGTTTGGCTCGTGAGCATCACAACATCAAACAACCATCTCATTGAACTCATTGTATAACAATTATTCTAATTAAATAACATCCAAGAAGCTTAATCTTACTTAACTAACATGAATACATTGATTTGGAGGTGAAGCCAATTGCACTCGAATTCTATACACTACCATAAAACAGACTTTCGACGACAAAAAAATCATCGCCACACTTTTTCGATGACTTTGTCGATAGTCATCTACCGATCACCAACAAAGAATGCAAAGCCCCAAAACTAGACTGATCACTAAACCAAACCCTTATTCCATCGAAAAAACCTTTGTTTCTAATTGATATGCATTTGTAAAGAAATTAGGCCAACAAAAGTAAGTTGACATAATGCTACTCATGGTTGAAGCCCCAATGAGCATATTCATCACCACCATCTGAAGTTGAATAGCTTCCACTGGAGAAGCTCCCCCCATTATAAGCCCGGTCATAGCTCCGGGGAGCGATATGAGGCCCACGGTCTTTGTGTTGTCAATAACCGGCGAAAGCGCAATGACTAACGACCTTTTCACTTGTTGGATCGTCGCTTGTCGTGGCGTGGCACCTAGCGCTAACGCCGTCTCCACCTACACAACAAATAATCTATTTAACTATTTTATAAAAATATACAATGGAGAGAAAACATAGCATAATGAATATTAACAACACTTTAAATATGACTTCGACTAGGAAATACATATTCAAAATGTACAAGTAATAATGATGAGAATTGAGTTTGTCTCTAATATTTTATGTAGGTGTTAAATGAACCCAAAAAACATGTTAGACATGTGAACCGTGAACTGAACACTATCCATATATTGACAGGTTGAGCCGAGCATGAGCCGTTTGACCCAAAAAAATTTATTTTTTATTGTTGTCACAATCTAATACTTTAAATTTACATTGCTAATATGCAATACCAATTTATATGAAACAGATTCATTTTAACTACAAACATTTTTGCTAAACGGGTTCGCGGGTTCCACCTGAAACTTACCAGAACCCGTTTATACCAAACCCTAACCCGTGAGTTATGTGCTATGCTCGTATCATGTTTTCAGGTAGCATCACAAATGACGAATTAACACCCCTAATATTTTACAATCGGATGACAAAAACAGTTTTGATTTGGTACAACTTACCAAATTCATTTGTGTCCGAATATCATCCCGTAGACGTTTCATCGTAACTCCGGTAACAGTCATCGCATTGCCAACCATCATTCCGGCAACCGGAATGATATACCGAGGAGTGAATGGGAAAACATTTAGTAAGACCAGAAGCAACATCGTTAACGTCGTACCGACCAAAATAGACGCTCCCGCGATATATTTCCCATGCGGTACATGTTTTGCTCGTTGGCCGGCGGTGTACCCAGCAACCGAAACCTGCGAAAGTGTTAAAACACTGATTATTAATGGGACCGTCTATACACAGTTACACACGTCTGAAACCTAAAAAAATAAAGATATAACGGTCTATGGTCAAAACAGCCGTCCAAATACTGTTCAAATGCCATTCTAACCAAAAGTTTTTAAAATTTAACATTTTGGTCAAAACATCGTCTGAGTACTGAGTACTGTTTTGTGAACGGTCGTTTGATGGTATAAAAATAATTACCATGAAAAGATAAGGAAGAATGATCCACCAACTACTATTTTGGTTGAAAATGAATTGAAGAACAAATCCAATAACTGAGAGCTGAATAAAAGCTCTAACAATGGCATAAACCATCTCTCCTTCAAGTTTAAGCTTTTGATAATATGATAATAAAGCCGCCAGCAACACCACTGCGGTGGCGGCTGCCGGCTTTATCATCCCCTTCAAGAACTCTACCAGCCACTCCCACTCCCACTCCATAGTTAAGTTCTTTTTGGTTATGTTCACATATGCATAAATACTCCTGTCTCACATGTCATCATGCATATATATATAGTATAAAAGAAAGGATACCATAAGTTGTTATAAGGAGTTGTTTAGATCAATAAGTAGTTATCAATTTTTTAACATTCACAAATTAGTAAATTATATGTAAATATTTAATCTATCTAGAAAGTAGGATCTCTCGTTTAACTGGTGGCCTTCGTATCTGTTCTCATCATTTTTTTCTCGTCTCTCTTATTAAATAAATATATGTCTTTTCAATAACGGTATATATTTAAAGAAAATACTAATTAGACTAACAAAACACGTTTATTTTAAAAATATCTTATTTTAAAAAACTTTAAAATCTATTTATGTAATTTTTATGTTCAATCAAACAATAAAGGCGCCAACTTACAATGTATTTTCCGAACTCAATTATATATTAATTTGTACATATTTTTGAATTTTCGCTTTAAATCGTCAATACATCCAATACATTTTTTAGCTATAAGATATACATAATGATTTTAAGAATTTGATGCATTGATTTTTCACCCCGTGTAATACGCAGATTCTAGGCTAGCTAGTGTACAACAATCTTAATTACATAAGTGTAAGATACATAAAGTATTTATATACATTATTTACATATGATAAATACTATTTTCTTTTCCAACGAAATTAGTTTGGTGGCAAAAATATCTCTCTCAAAGAGTCATAATACCAAACCACTTATCAACATTTTCTTGCACTTGTTGGATTCGAACCTTAGAAACCTCACCCCCCACCAAACCCCATCTCTCTCTTTCATAGAGGAGGAGAGCCTTATGAGAAAACCTGTTGCCCACTCAGATGAACCTGCAACACGAGTGAATCATCTTCATCTCTCTCTCTAGGATGTAATTATTTGTCATACACTATGGATAAATATAAATGTTTAAATGTATAAATGTTTATATGGTTATGATATTTAAGTTTAATGAATAATTAATGGAAAAGATTATGGTATCCTTTTACACGAGTTATAAAGTTTTTTTATATTATATTGATATGGATTTTGGAATCTAGTGAGTGAGCCAACAAGGTGCAAGTGACAACCGGGGGAGGGTTATGAATCTTTAAATGGTTTAACTGGTGAAGGCATTATAACAAGGCCAGATTGAGCCCACTCACTTTGATGAGTCACTCATGAGTGCATGATTTGTTGGCCACGACTCATGCATGGTGGGCGTCAATTTCCTTATATAAAAGCATTCTCATCCTATCTATTATTTGTCGTGAATGAGGTTTTTATAATTTAAAAAGTGATATAAAGTGTTGTGAGTGGAGGAAAGAAAACATCAGTAATTTTTATGTATATTTGAAAAGTTTTTATAGTAACTTATAGTTTTTTTAATATTTTTTTAAAGTAAGTGTTAGTAAAAGAGAAAGAAAATGTAATAATAAATATATAAAAAAGTATCGTTTAATTGAAAAAATAGATAATGTAATGATGGTATAATTTTAAATTTAGAGATAGATGAAGAGATGAGAATGCTCTTGTTGATCGATCCAATTTCAATCCAAAAATAACATGAGGGTATATATATATCATTTATGGTTAATATAACATAGGGGCATTTTAAGAACAGATAAAATCCCTACACCATCCCTGGAGCATTATAAAGGCGTGAATGAGCATACCAATTTTTTTAATAGCGTCCATGTCTTTCTAAAATTTGTTAAAAGAAAAAAGACAACTTTATAAAAGGCATTATATTTTTTAAAATATTTTGCCTTTATGTTTTGCTCTCATTTGGTGTTTATATTATCATGCTTGGTTTAATACTTAAAAAAGGTAATAATCAAGAGGAGCGTTCACGATTCGCATTCTGTTTTGTCTGGTTTTAATAAAATTTACAGTCGATCTAGTACATTTTTATAAAACTAAACCGTGTTGTACATGTTGGTCAACAAAATTGGTCGGTTTTGATGGTTTGTGCCAATTTTTTCATCACAAATCACACCATTAGTTTTTTTTTTGAAACTTTAGTAAAATGATAGACTTTAAAAAGTACGAAATGCTTAACTTATAAGTACAAAATCAAATGAATTAATAACCTATATATATTATAAATAAAAATACTTAAACGTATTATAATTATTAGATTTATATACTTGAAAACACACATTTTATTTTTATTTTATAAAAAGTTTATATATACACATCAGTACATCACCATGCATAAACACCATCACCACGGATTCACTCACACAAAACCAAAATCAGGATGGAGCCATGCTGGGGAGACGTTATTTACTTGCCTTTGGATTTTAACAAACAGTTGAGCCTACCTTGGATCAGTGGAGTGGATGCGAAGTTGTGTGGTATATATGGCAGATAATATTAGCATGTGTTCTTAACTATTTATATATATACAATTTGTAAGTTTTGTATGCAATACTATTATACTATATGTAATAGGAAAACTATGGCTACAGTAAAATATAATTCTTATAATTTTAGTCCCTTGATTTTAAAATGTTTCAAATTTGCTCTGAAAGTGTTAAACTGTTTTAATTTAATCCCTAACATTTTCTTTCTTTGAACTTTGCTTACCTTGCAATGTAACTCATCAAAGTTTTCATGGTTTTAATTTGTGCCATAACATGTGTTTTTCTTTTTGTTATTATTTACATATTTAAGTCATTGATTCTTTTATAATGATTAACATACTCAATTTTTATATTTTTTTAGTATGCCATTAAGACATGTTTATTTTTATCTATGTCAGTCTGGATGTGTATATCAGTTTCATTGGAAGCAGAGTTGTATTCTCTTAAGTATTTTTTTTTTTCTGTTGCAAGCTACAATTAGAGTGTCGTACCACATTAATACTGTAGTTACTCGAACTGATACCTACTAAGTTTTTTGATATTTAGATAGACTCTTTTTTGTTGTGTCAAAGTGATAGTCGTTATGATATGTTTGTACATTCATGCTTAAAAATATCGGCCCGTTGTCAAGTTTTCGACGATACGCGCGTGAGTAACCTACTAGTTTATATTATGTATTAGCTTTTTTTTTCAATTTTTTTCTTTTTTTACTTTTATCCCATAGTTTTCATATTTTATAGTCCTACATATTTTATTTTTTACAAGTTTGTCATAAAGTATGTTTCATTTTTAACTCAAACACTTTTCTACTTTCAACTTTGTTTTCCACTACTTTTCGTTTTTTACAAAATTTTCATTTAACGTTTTAGTCTAAATTTTGCAAGTTAACATACTACAACATGCGTGTGTTGTTTAACTTTCTTATATCTATCTTTCCTGTTCAACTATTCAGTCATAAGGCGACTTAATTATTCTTTTCTATGTTTTATATTTCGGTCAATTTTTCACGTGTTAACACGCCACAACAGACGGCCGTGATTGAACTTTTTATGTCCACTTTTCGTTCGGTTTAACAATCCCGCCACAAAGCACGAGTCCAGCCCCATCAACACACGTGTTCGATAAATGTTTCAAGGTTACTTTTCTTAATAGTTTTACGCCCCCACCACAACGCGGTGACATTTAATACTAGTTATTTTACATTTTTAATAAGGGTGAGTGATTATTGCATTTAAATGCCCTTTTGTTATACCTAAAGTTCAAAAAAGCTATACATGTTTTATTAAATTAGAATCTTTATTGTCAAAACATTCGTTAAAACTTAAAAGGTAGTGTTTACATCAATATAAAAAGGTAAACTGGCAACATACAGCGTCGTTAGCCCTTTTCGAATAGCAAAATAAAGTCGTTTAATACATTCATAGATTATAGGGTAGTAACATTACTATGCATGATTTGTTGGACATGACTAAAGAGCTCCACAATCTCAAAAGCTAGGAAACCAAAATTATCAAATGCGAAGGGTACAAAAACATGTTGGTTATTAAGACAGACCTTCTCATGTTTAGCCACTTTCATTGAAACAACTTTTAAAGCAGTCAACCTTCTCATGTGTTAGCCACTTTGCATGAAACAACTTTTAAAACAGTCTAATCCACTGTAAAAAAACAATACTACCCAAGCCCATAAGAGGGAAGACTCCTGTTAGATCTACACATGCATGTTTCTCTCCTATCCATCCAAAGACACAAAATGTCAGCTGGTCTAAGAGTTGACATTCCATCCAACGAGTCAGTCAAGGAATTCACTGATACTTCTTTCTAAACAGAAATCTAAGTGCACCTAAACATGTCAAAGAGAAAATCCCTAACCAAATTGACCCCGGGAGCTTCTACAATGTACCTCGCGCTCCTCAAGTGAGTCCAAACATGTCTTGTGACAAATATGGTACATCTCATCAATCAAAAATAGATTAATCATGAGATGATACGTAAAGATAGTATAATACTGAATACTCCATCGGTAATATATGTTGGCCGAATCTATCTATAAAGATAGCATGAAAGAGATCAAGAACGAATTGATAATAGAAACACAAACGAACACACAATATTTAGGGTAAATCTCTCGTATTATTATAATCATGAAACTAGCTCAAAACCTGAATACAGTAATCCATCTCATTATACAATAACCCTAATCATGGCTATGTATTTATAGGGTGACCGAACTTAACTAACAATTAATTACCAAATATAAAGCTCTAATTGCAACCCTATAAACTCATTACAAAATTAAAGAATTTCATAGGTCCAATAGGTCTAACCTGATCACCAACACATAACGGACCTATTAAGTTAGAAATTACGTCTAAAAAGAGATCCTTCTCATGGTTACTATTTAAATTATAAATCAAGGAATGATTCGGATGTCTAATTACATTGTTGAAAAATCAACCTAAATAAAATAATAATTAATTCTAGGAGAATAATCCATAAAAACCAAAGGAGAGGAATTTGTGCCGTACGACAAAAGATACGACTAGGTACAACCGGGGGAGTAATGGAATATGAGGGGCCTCCATCTTTAATTAATATACAGGTAATATCCAGGTGATATGTGGACTGTTCATATCATATCATATATTTGTCGGTTAATTTAATGGGATATGTTATTGGTACATCTTTTGGTTATTCACACACCCTACATACGATCGTATAGAGGCTATACGATCGTATGGAACCCACTTGAAAGAAAGGGTGTATAAGTCAAAGGGTGTGTGAATAACCATAGCCTTAATTTAAAAGTAATCAAGATAAAAAAATTTTAAAAAGAAAATAGCAAAAAGAAATGCTTGCCCCACTTAATGAATGCAACTTTCTTCTTTAGGAATCTCATGCTTTTATTATCTTTAAAAAAAGTTGAAAAAGAAATACTTTGCATGCAAAGTTTTCTAAGTGGAAAAGCTTTTTATTCTAATTAGGTCAGAAATAGCGATTGCCTATTTAAAAAATAAAACATCAAATATTTTTGATGAATCAATCTGTGTTTCTATGTCTACTTATAACTGGCTTTTATATCCCGCGTTAGGGAGTTTGTTTTAATATCATTTATAACATTTATATATATTTTTGGATTTTTATTTTATTTATTGTAGGTAAATTAATAATATATTTAGAGTTTGATAATAAAAGAGTTTTACAAATAAATGAGATTTTATAACCAAGTTTAAAAATTATTTGGGCTTGGTAAACCCATGGCCCGCTTATCTTTTTTGTTATAAAATTGTTTCTTAATTATATATAATATTTTTTTAAATCCGAATATTAATTTTTAGTAGTTCCCTATTTTATAGAAATTTTATATCAAATATTTGGTGAGATTAATTTATAATTTAATGAATGTTATAACACATTTAAGGGCTATCGAGATTTGGTGAGACGCATACCTGTGAATTTGGGTCAAATGCATGAGAAACCTCAATTTACAAATAAAGCAATCTGGTGACTTGAGAGAATATAGAAAACAACCAAAGAGCTTTTAAAGCTTTCGTTTATATATATTTAAGATAAACATGAGATAGGAATATTTAAATAAAAAAACTAAATAAAAGATGGAATAATCTCCTTGCCATTCTCATTAAACAATCGACTATAAATAATACATCAAATCCCTTATTTAAGGGATATATTTACAATTATTTGAATTCTAGATAACAAGCTAATTATAGACAATATACAATTACTATTACACCCCCACAGTCGAAGAGGGAGGTTGTCGAATGCTAAGACTGGCTCGAAAGTCATCGAACAGAATCTTCGGGAGGCCTTTCGTGAAGATATCCGCAATTTGGTAGCGTGTGGGCACATGAAGGATGCGAACGTTACCACGACGTACTTGTTCGCGGACGAAGTGTATGTCGAGTTCGATGTGCTTCGTTCTTTGGTGTTGAACTGGGTTGCCGGATAAATATATTGCACTGATGTTTTCACAGTAAACTAGTGTCGCTGCCGATAGAGGACGATGAAGCTCAAGTAACAAGTTCCGAAGCCAGCATATCTCCGCCACCACGTTCGCGACACCCATGTATTCAGCCTCCGCACTAGAGCAGGAAACTGTAGATTGTCGTTTTGACGACCAAGATAACAGGTTATCCCCCAAGTAAATGCAATACCCAGAAGTGGAACGTCTCGTGTCTGGGCAACCCGCCCAATCTGCATATGTGTATGCTCGTAGTGCAATGGTGCGTGTTGGTCCAAGCGTGAGGCCGAAGTCTGAGGATCCCCGAATATATCGAAGGATACGAAAAAGAGCATTCCAGTGTGTCATCTTAGGTGAGTGCATATGAATACACACCTGTTGGACTGCGTAAGAAATATCAGGGCGAGTAAACGTGAGATACTGAAGAGCCTCGGCTAGGCTTCGGTAAAGGGTTTAGTCACTGAAATCTGTCCCGTCATGTTCACTTAACTTCGGTTTTGTGTCGACAGGGGTTGGGACCGACTTGCAGGTTGTCATGCCAGCTCGATCCATAAAAGATGGAATAATCTCCTTGCCATTCTCATTAAACAATCGACTATAAATAATACATCAAATCCCTTATTTTAGGGATATATTTACAATTATTTGAATTCTAGATAACAAGCTAATTATACACAATATACAATTACCATTACTAAAGATTGGGTCTAGTTCCACATGTATACGCATAAAAGTAACCTTTTATAACTTGTGTAATGTTCACGTTGAGTGTCTATGTGTATTTATAAGTAACCTAGTAAGTCCCGGTTTTAAACCCTGCATTTCGGTTACGATACCCTTTTAGATCAAAAGTTTTAATTTGACTTTTTATGTTATTGTGGTTTCATTTTCGTTTTAATTAAAGTCAGAAATCTAACACCGTTAGAACGCGGGTGTGAACTTCTTGTGAATTGACCAAAATAAATAGTAAATGTGTAAGTGGAAAAGAAGTTACCAATTGATATACAGATAACTTTAAATAAAAGTTAAGTTGCTTTTTGGCTTATGTGGTTTACGTTCCATGGCTCTTTCAACCCAAAACGCAACTTTTTAACAAATGAAATGTTGACGTTAACTTCTTATGAATTGACCAAAATACCCTTTTGTTTGAATTAATAAAAAAAAACATATATGATTACGTTCCCTCTTCACTAAACAAACCTTAAAACCTAATCCATCACCATCGTCTCTGATGACTCCTCTCCATATGACTCATTTCTTCATCTAGACTTAAAGTCACCAAAATCATCAAACTTGGGTGACATTAGTTATTTTAAATGAAGATCCAAAAGGTGTTGACGTCGAATCTTTGTTATTCGTCAAATCTCAACTCACCTCCACCCAATAGGGTGTTCCAAGAAGCTACATTGATTAGATTACATCAAAGTGGGAGGAAATCTGTGCTAGAGGATGCAAGAACATTAAGCAACCGGAGAACAAAGATCGATTCAAAAAGCCATCAAAGATTCAACTCTGGAATGCAAGAACAAAAATCAATGTTAAATTAGATTGAATCACAATTAAATAGATGAAGAAAATTTGGCCAAAACCATCGTATTCGATTAATTTGGGGAGGTGGTCATTGAGATTTTAAAGGCCATGGGAGACTAATATAAATGGGCCTTAAAAATAAATATATGAACAAGACCAAACGTGGTATATAAGATAAAGATTAGGCCCAAACTGAGAAGTTATCATACAAGGGGTTGCGCCTTTACAAATGCTATCAAAAATGATTTTTTTCACTCTCCACTGCTACTTATCAATACATCAATAATTGTTATAAAAATAAACAAAACAAACTTATTATAGCTGATTGGATATAATCTTCAAAACCGGTTGGATATATACCATATTTAAGCACACGCCAAAACTGTGAAAACCGTTTACGAAACTAAGAAAATATATTATATTGATAAATACTTGTTTTTGTTAGTACACCAAATGTGACAAGTGCTGAGAGTTAAACATGACTAGTCGTTTAGTCTTTATAATAGGTCTTTGAACAATGTTTATGATCTAGAAAATGTCCTTTCTTGATTACAAGTCTCGATTAATTGTCGATAACAGGTTTGGCAATCTTTGATTTTTCTGCTTTATTGGGCTATTTTCATTCCATTCGATTTCTAGGTTATTCGAGACTTTGATTTCTAGCTTTTTTTAGAGTGTACGACTTTAAAGGTATATAGGTAGGTAATAACTAATGAGTGATCCAAGTTATGTTATATGCTAATAAGAAATGACTTTGGATTTTTACTTCCTTTTAGTTCTTTAAAATTTTTGAGCCGTCCCCTCAGTCGGTTGTTTACAACCGGAAACCCAAATATGAAAACATGAAGTGTCGGGTAGAATTGTAGAAAGAAACCTTCGAAAAGGTGACTTTATCAAATATAGACTGGGCTTTTACGTCTATTGGGCTTTAATCAAATCGGGAAGTGGTTTCTAAAACTATTAATGAAAGTGGGCCGAAGCCCACCTGCAGATCCATATAATTTTTTATTGGCGAGAAAATGCTCTTAATTTGCATTAAAGTTTTAATTAATTCAAGTTATTACTTAACTTGAAAAAGGGATATACATATATATAAGTTAATTAATTTGTTCGGTTATGGGTGAAGAAGATACTTCAAGTTGATAATCGATTATTTAAAATTTAGAGTAAACTATACTATGTTATGTTTTGATAAATTTAGGCGTTGTCCTTAAAGTAGATATTAACCATTACAAAGGATATCCATTATGTTTTAATTTTTAAATAAATTGTATCCTTTTGACCTAACCCGGTTAATTATGTTTTTGTTAAGTTTAAGCACACGCCAAACACGTGAGGGCAATATTATATCGTTTTTTTCTTCACTCTTTCTGTCAGACGCTAATAAACTTCCATACCATGTTTGATTGATCAAAGATTCAAATTTGGGTTATCAAATTAAAGACGAAGACGGAAACCAAGATCAAGATGGTGTTTTGTTGGTGTGGCAAAGAAGCACCCACCCTAAGATCATGGGCAAATCGAAACCCAAGTCGTCATTTTTTATGCTCGTTTAGAGAAGGTATGTTAATTCTTGCCCTAAATTTATAACTGCTCACTTCTCCCTACAAAATCCAATTTTTGAACATAATGAAGGAATCAAAATGCCGATTCCTAGCGCAAAATTTTCAAGCACTGGAAAATTGGAAAAACAAAAACAGAAATAAACAATTTTCAAAAACTCAAAAACCGGTTCGGTTTTAGCCCATAAACGACCGATGCACAACCCTTGTATGAGCTAGCCATTCTAATATATACATATATGTGTGCGCGCGTACATATGTGTACTTATTTTAATTTATTTATGACGTCCATCTGACTTTTTAAATGACCTGATTAGTAGACCAGTAAAATGATTGTTTGACAACGAATTGGTTATAACTTATGAGATCGTCTAAATTACTTCAAAATAAATTCAAAGATTCTTTTAATAAATAATTATTATTA
Source organism: Bidens hawaiensis (assembly GCF_021521415.1). Taxonomy (NCBI): domain Eukaryota; kingdom Viridiplantae; phylum Streptophyta; class Magnoliopsida; order Asterales; family Asteraceae; genus Bidens; species Bidens hawaiensis. The sequence goes on from NW_027491273.1 coordinate 1,049,525, forward strand.
TTTTCAGACAAAGACGTAATCGACTATGTATACATTCAACTTGTAATTACAGTTAATGGTTGTAAGATGATTGTTTAACAACCAATTGGTTATGACATAAATGTGACATGCCTTCTTTACTTGAAAAACAGAAGGTTTCCTACTAGCAAATATTAATCTGACAGCAACAATTAGACATGAAAAGTAAAAAACCAAATATTTGTAATAACCATTTGTTTTTAACGATCAAGTGGCCAAGTGCTTGTATAGTTGTATATCCTTGAATTAAAGCTAAGACAAGTGCGTATCATTCACCTAAAAAGTTCTTAACCTCAACTTTATATTTTTCATAAAGTCTTATATGTAACCATGTCTTCAGAGACGTGCAAATATATAAAATTATATCTAATTCGCCCATCCAAGTCAATCTGGTTTTGCATCTGCTCATCCTCTCTCGATAATGAGGGTTTCCACAGCTTTAGTCGTCTTTGTCTGTATCCTTGTCACATGTCCAAGCCATCTCAATCTTATCCCTTTATCGTATCTGATATACTAGTCGTCGCTTATCATTCCCGAAAAACCTCATTCATTTAAATGCATAATACATTAAAAAGGGATTTGAACATATATTGTGTGCGACTCATTGTGTAGCAACCGAACTCTATTAGTGACTAAACCACTTAGAAGTTCGAACTAGGCTCGATTTGTACTTTTCGGTAAATACCTCCTTATTAGAACATGGCTATATTCTAGGTAAATATATTCAAATATAAGCTGTGTAACCACACACTCGTATTTTTTTTTGAACGGCGACTTTCTCAGTTAAGTGATAACGCGACCGGATTCACGGCCCTATCACCCTCGGTCCAGACTATGTTGACATTATCGGGACCCACGCTGGAACCTAAGGATCATTTGGCATTCCCGGTAAAACCCCCGCTCACCCCGCCCGAAGGCACGACAGGTTTTATGCATCAGAGAAAATCCGGTCGGCATCAGGGATCAAACCCGGGTCTCCCCGTGTCTTCCCATCCTTTGCCTGGCCAACTGGGCTAGCCCAGCTGGTTAACCACGCACTCGTATTAGTGAATAGTGATATCCTATACGTGACAAAATAACAACTCCTTATCAAAATTGTTGAACCAAGCAGGAAAACCATCCATGAATCGTCAAATGGACTTGTCACAATATGTGAGTCCATGGACCATAACCCTTAAGTTGATTTTGGAGTGAAGAAATTAAATCATATAAATATTGAGGTAAAAAGGTGAACCTAAATTAAATTAAAATGTTGGTACCATAATAAAGGGTTGAGTTATTCTACAAAGGACAATAAAAATAAGAAGTGTGAAAAGTCATAATTAATTGACATATGTTAAATGAAGACCAAAGGAAAAATGGTATAAAAGTAATAATACATATTTTCTCTCTTTATATGCAAGTCACATGTTAATTCCTTATAATTTTATAATGTCTATAACTTTTTCATATGATATTTAAAAAAAATAAAAAAAAACCTACCATAATAACAAGTGTTTTTTTGTCTTTAATATGAGTATGATTTTGTTATATAAAAATTAAAACAAAAATTTCGTCATTGTGTCTTTTTTCGTCATTGTGCCTTTTTATTTGTCATTGTGTTTCTTTCGTCATTGCGTCTTTCAACTCATCATTGTGTTTTTTTTAATACCAATAACACCGTTATGTAATAATAATATGTAAATATAATGAAAAATACCAAAAAATTATCTAATACATAAAACACAATTATGAATACATATTACACAATGACCTGAAACGTAAAACACAATGATGAATAAATATAACACAATGACCTGGAACGTAAGACATGATGGTGAATACATATAACATAATGATCTAAAATGTAAAATACAACGGAAACTACATATCACACAATGACTTGAATTTAATACACAATGAACATAATATTATTTTTCTCAAATTAAATGAATGCCACATGTCAATTCCGAAAAAAGACAATGAACGTATTATATAATGACTAGGACATAATGATAAGTAGAAAGACAAATATTGGGCACAGAGACACAATGACGAACAAAATGATACAATGATGTAAATATTTGTTTTAATTTTTTATCTTTAATATGAGCATAAGTTGAAAAACACAATGACCAAAATCTATAACATAATACATAGAAAAAACCTAATCAAAAAACACAATGAACAACCAAATAACACAAAGTAAAAAAAACCACTATTTTTTTTATTTTCATATAACAATATGATATTCATATTAAAGATAAAAAACCGCTTGTTATTATAGTGAATTTTTTTTAAATGTCGTACGAAAAAATTATGGACGTTCTAAAATGATGGGGTGATTTACATGTGCATTGCATGTGAAGAGAGAAAATTATCACAAGTGGGTTATTACCTTAATGTCCTTCTCATCAATTTTTATTCTTAAATTAATCTGCACCATCCAAATTTAAAATCAATGAGTTAGATTCCTTCTCATTATTTTTATTTTTGTTGTACTTTATATTTTAACCTTAGCTCCCTGAGAAAACTCAATTGTTAATTGAATTAAAGAAGACCCACGACAAAGGGTCAAATTATAAGCATAACAAATAGTATACAATATTATTATGCTATATATGACGACCTTATAATTGAAATTATAATACATATGAAATAAATATCATATTTTAATTTACTTACAAAAAAAGTTTGTAGAATCACAAACAATCTGAAGACAAGAAGAGCTGGGAAACCTTAAAAGTTAAAATAACAAAAAAGAAAATTGTTTGGAACTCAAGTAGATATGTTTGCTAGAACCATTGCACCTAACTTTCTAGCAAAAATCTCAACTATATTACTTGTCATTTTAATCCTCAACATTGGCTTCAATTTTTTTCGTTCTTATAAATTATCAAATGTAAGGAAAAAAAAACTAGTAGCTCAATTTTTTTTTTGTTTATTTGCCAAGAGTTCATATTTTATGGTATACATATTTTACATATTATTATTATATTTATAAGGTGTTTATAAATTATAATATACATAATTAATATTCTGACCTTTATGCTGGAATGAATAGCGATTCATACACGTGAGCGTATTTTTTATGATTAAGCATTGTTAATAAACAAATTAACAAAAGTTACACCAAATAATTAATACACACCAAATATATGTACCATATTCGGGTAAGCCCTATTTTAATTAGGATAATAAAAATTATTAATTATTGGATAATTGCAAAGCAAAATAATTATAACATATATATATATTTATATATATATATATATATACATGTTTATGCATTTACATATTTATTATATTTACTAATAAGATTTTACACTTACACAAGTAATACTGTCCGGCACACAAAACTTGGAAAAAATCCCTTTTTAAATTATTCTTGAACTCTTTTAACTTTGGTTCCATCTAAGCTTTAATGAGTGATTTCAAGTATAAACGGTTCAACTTTTACGCCTCGTGATCATAACATATTATTTGCTAGCTCAAAATTAAGTTTCACACATTAAAAGGAGTAAAACATAAACTTCCCATCAAGAAAAAGAAACTTAATTGAAACCAAATACACTTCAAATAGAAAACAAATAAATTACACCATGGGATTAATTACTCATTTACCTCCTTTTATTTTTACTTCCAACCAATAAAGCAAAATAAAACAAAACCCTAAAAAAGAAACCCAATGCAATTGTGACCCAAAAGCACCCCCATTTGTTAATATCAGTCACCCCTTGTTTCCTCAATATATCTCCACCAGTTGTCAAACAAGTTGAGCTAGTAATACTCACACCAAGTGTTTGACTCATACTCTTCAAAACCTTCACTTTTAATGCCTCTGGAATCACCCCTAAAGGTGAGTTATCAAATATTTGAGTCCCCCTAACAAAACACTTGTTATGGTCATCAAACTCATTTTGTAACACACCTTGGTATGGATACTTAACTAGTGAAATATAATGAAACCATAGCCAATACTCGGGTATCTGATCGCGGGTAATGAAGAAGCCGCTAAACAAAAGGAAGTATGCGAGAATCGCCACCACGACCGTGTACCCAAGCATCACGTGTGACACGACACCCGAAAGGAACGTGACGAATGAGCTCCCAACCCAAAACGATGCGAAAATAAATAGCGTGTACATAACAAAACCCGTGGTTCCACCCGCTAGCCCAACCGACCAAAACGTGATGCACGCGAACACGAACGAGAGGAAGATTAACGACGGGATGGACATTAGCGAATGCGAGACAACGTAGGATGAACGCCGGTACGCGTTGTACGCGGTTTCCCTCATGAAAATGTACCTTTCTTGTAAAAACACGGGGATCGCTTCCGTGCACGTGTAGAACATCGTAGACATAGCGAACGCGAAAAACCCTAATCGTTCTTGAATCCCACGGGGCGAATTGTCGAGATTCCTAAACATGGTTGCGAGTATGGCCCCTGTGACGATAATCGCGCCTAGTCGAATAGCGTATAGTTCGGGAGATCGCCACGAGTTGAGCATTGAACGTTTGGCGATCACGACAACCTCAACCCAAAACGGGTTCGCAAATGTCGGTACCGAAGATGCTAGATTCGAATCTATGTTTGTTGCACCCGACACAAGTTTACCTCTAGATATGCTTGCACTTATGGTATCTTTTAGTGACAATTTTGCCCCTTGATCAACCAAATTTGTGTCACGTTTTTTGTTTCTTGACCATGATTTGTAAAAATCGACTAACGGTTTGGTTCCGGTGGGGCTTGATACTTCAAGCTCTCGGATGTAATCCAGAGCGAATTCGGTCCGATCCTCGTGTTTAGGGATCGGGTTACCGAATTCCGCGAAGAATTCGGGTAACTTTGATGTTTTGTCACTAAACACCATTTGCCCTCTTGAAAGGAATATTAACTTGTCTAGTAAACTCATTATTCTATAACTTGGTTGGTGTATAGACATAATAACAACACTACCACTTTGAGCAATCCTTTGCAACACTTTAACCACCATGAACGCGCTAGTCGAGTCCAACCCGGATGTCGGTTCGTCTAGAAACAAAACGATCGGGTCGTGAATTATGTCAATTCCAATCGACACACGACGTCTTTCGCCTCCCGAAACCCCTCTATGACCTTCATCACCGATGATCGTTTTGGCACAGTTTTTTAGACCTAATTGGTCTATTAACACTTGAACCCTAGCATTCTTTTTTGACTTTGACAATGTTCTCGGCAGACGAAACTCTGCCGAGAACATTAACGTTTCCTCGACGGTTAACATCGGGAACAACAAATCGTCTTGCATGACATAAGCCGAAATAACTTTTAACAGTTTCGACTCGAGAACCTCTCCATTTAACGTAACTGTACCTTTTAACCTTCCTTTCGCTATCCGATTCGCTAGAGCGTCGATCAACGTCGACTTACCGAGCCGCTAGCTCCAAGAACCGCCATGATCTCCCCGTCCCGAGCCTCACCCGAAATATCATCCAACAAAACCTTGGAAGTGTTGCTAGAAGTTTTGACAATATAGGAAAGATTGTTGAAAGAAAGAACAATAGGGGATACATAAAGTATTTGATCACAACCATTATTATGGCCGGTTTTCGAGTCTTCGACGAGTAGCATGAGCTCGCGGAGAGTAGAGGAAGCCTGGCGTTGTGGCCGGTCCAGGCTTGAAGGGCCAGACCGTGAGCCTAAAAATGGCAAGTCACTAGACATGGACATTGTGTCCAAAGACATTGAATAACAAGTTATGTTCAATGTAGGTTTTTATAAGATGAAACTCAACCGAGTTGTTGGCTCACTCAGTGAGTCAGTGTGTCTAGAGATATATATATTATGAAGGTTTCTTGACGAGTTGAATTTAAATTGGTGAAAAAAGAAAGCGATGGAGGTTGGTGATAGTTGGCTGGGAAGATGTACTTACTGTGACTAATGTGTGTCAAGATGTCATTTGGAGTGTAACATATACTCTCTTTTAATCTTAATTAACAAATGTGTACATATAATATATAATTATATACGTCTCTAAATTATTAATAATTTAATATCTTGCAATGTTTTCTATAAAATCCGGATACATTTACATTCATCAGAAATACAGGTGTAATCTAGGATCAAATTAAAAAGATAATTAAGTGTGTTATTGGTAACAGAGTCAGGTCAGGAAAAAAATCCCTAAAAAGGGACCCAAAAAAAATTAGAATTATTTATAGGAAAAAAATCCCTAAAAAAATAATGAAACATTAATAAAAAAATCATAATTTAAATTTAATAAAAAACAAAAAATATAAAAACACAAAAATGTTTCTATCGTCTTCCTCGTTCTAAAAAAAATAATAAATAAAAACTTGAAAAAGTCTCGATTTTGAGTGAAAAAAATAATTGTCTTTTTGTTTATCATTGTGTTTTATATTTATTTTTCGTCATTAATTGTGTTTTTTTCTTCTTGATATTGTGTTATATTACTTAGTATTGTGTTATATTTTGTCCAGCATTGTATTATATTTTACGATCTATTGTATCTTTTTTTGTTTATCATTGTGTTATTTGTTCATTTTCGGCGTCGTGTCTTTTTTCTCGACACTGTGTCTTTTCGTCGGTTTTTTTTAACGAGAATGACGGAGAAAATCTTTTAGTTTTTTTAATTTTTCAGTTTTTTATTTATATATTGATTATGATTTTTTAGCTTGTTAGTGAAGCTTTTAAAGATTGTTGCATGAAATTATCTGCAACCTAATATATATATCTATAATATATATAAAAGAAAACTCAAAAATCCTATGTTTCATGATGTGGTTGCTCCCCCTTTTTATAAAAGCCACTAGATTTATTGATTTTTAAATGGAGGCCTCTCATTGATTTAACCCAAATTCATGGGTATGGGTCTCACCAAACCCAGATAGCTCTTAAACGGGTTATAACATCTCCTTAAATTAAGAAATAATCTCATCAAATATTTGATATGAAAATCCTATAAAATAGGAATATACTAAAAATTAATATCCTATTTTATTTTAAAAAAAGATATTATTTATAATTAATAAACAATTTTATAATAAAGAAAATAAACGGGTAATGAGTATCACCAAACCCAGATAGCTTTTAAACCGGATTATAATATATCATTTATTTGTGAAACCATTCATCTCAAACCTCAAGTATATTAATTATTAACTTTCTTACAATAAATAAAATTAAAATCCAAATATAAATATATAAATATTAAAAACAAATAATGTAAAACAACCCCTGTAATACGAGGGATAAATCTAGTATACTATATTCTATTATAGTGGTTACTTGTAGCATGTATCAAAGCAAGCACACATATTTCTTAGTTTCTTTTTTAACACGTCTTCATGTGTTCACGAAAACATTTCTTTTTTAAATTTCAAGCCATACTACCGTACCATATTGTTTTCTTTATTAATACCCCTTTCCAAACAACAAAATCAAAAGTAGATGAAAATTTCATTAATAAATTTTTAAAAATTTTATAAATATTAACAACAAAATATCATGAACACTGGGTGTAGGATACTGGGCATTCGGGCAATCACTCCCATATTCGCCAGTTGCTAGTGCGATTGAGGATACGATGAAATCTTAAAGAGTGGTTTCCATGACTTGAGAAGTGCTAAACTGCTTATATTGTACGAATAAAGTTTTTTCGAGAACGTTATAGTTACTTAATCGTCGTGTAATAAATTTGTTTTAACTAATATTAAAAAATTTTAAGTTGCTTTTAAATTACACTTTAATTTTAAAAGATAAAGCATGTTTTTAAATTACACTTTAATCTTGTAGCTATAGAAATGATTATCTTAACTAAAAGGTTTGCTCTTTAAATAGAACTGATGTACCTCATCATTGGATCAAACTACATCATGTCTAAAAACAATGAAAGTCCAAAATTAAAGCAAACTTAAATTAAGAAAACTTAACAAGTACTTAAGACAAGCTAAAGAGCCAATCATTTACGTACAAAAATATTCCCAAAATGCTTATTTAAAACTAGGCAAAAAAATTCAGAAAACTTGACTGCAAAGTTATAAAATATTAAAAATGAGTGAAAAAAGATTCAAGCAGGAATATGCATACCGTAAGACCAGGGTGCCCAAGTGATGTTGAGATATCATACGCTAAAAGAAAACCATCATCTTCATATACTTGTGCCAACCACCAAAGACTATAATCCAAATTTCTAGCCATAAACTCCAATATTTTCACATGATTCATTTATGGAGCACTTAAGTTTGTGTCTTAGCAAAATATGTGTACGTAGTTAAACTCGCTAATAAAATACGCAAGTTTGTGTCTTAGTAAAATACAGTGTCATTCCCAATTTGATGAGATGGTAAGTTGGTTTAGAGGTGAATTAGGTGGTAAGGGTTCAATCCTCATGGTGTGCAATATATTTAGCTATTCAAAATAAATAAATGAATTAAGCGAATAACTAACGAAGAACTATGTGCATACGGGGGCCAACGAAACCAAGCAAAGGCTTTAAGCTCACACTTAATAAAGATCTTCAAATCCAACAACTTTTTTTTATATAAATATATTATAATGGACAAAAGAAATTTAATATTATCTATGGGTTTGGTAGTAAACTTAGTCGTTGCTATCACGAGCTCAAAACTTGTAATAAATATTTTTTTATTTTTATTCAAAATTGTCATGAAAGTGTCACAATCTAATTTTGATTTAGACCTCCAAAACTTAAAATGATAGAGATCTATACACATAAAACTAACACTAGGCATTCTACTTATACAACACTGACATAATATACGACCATATACATATATATGTATACGACAGTACTGTGTCCTTAAATGTTTTTTTTTCTTTTTTCATTTTTAAGACGTTCTTTGTTTTCAAAGTTATAAACGATTATTTATTTTTTTGTCAAAATTATATCTTTTTAACTTAGTATTTTAGATTATATCTTTTTTAATTAATATTCTAAACTAATTCATTTTTAATCTAAACTTTTTTTTGTTAGTTTTTATTTTTCAAAATATATATAAATTTTATTTGAAACTACTTTTTTTTAATTATCTTTTTGAGGATTGTTTTTTTTTCAAATAGTTTTTTTATCAATAACTTTTTTAATAATATATATATATATATATATATACACACACTTTTGTATAAAAGCTACAACATTTTCTGATTAATCTGCTTTTTTGTTAACTTTCTTTTTTCGTTTTTTTTAACTATACATTTATAGGTAAACTCTTTTACAGATAGTGTTATATATTTTTCTTTCGCATCTCCTATACACTAGATTATCGATCTTTCAACAAAAAGATATACGGGCGTATAACATGCTATATACACCCGTATAACTTGTAGTTGATTTGTCACATGCATGCTGCAATTGGATCAATGTTTACATGTAGTGGCCTCGTTCCCTGTGACCTCTCTCCTCAAGAACAAGCCATGGACCTGGGTTCGGATTTATGTGCAACCACTGCCAAGCAGAGGCTGCTGGCTGGCTGCATTCAGCCTTGTGAACTACCTCGTGAATATTTGCTAATTAATTCTTTTGTACACTAGCAAGTAACAACCAATTAAATCCAACCTTTTTCCTGCCCATTTACAATTAAGTTAAAGCTAGCCTATTAATTATTATACGATGTAAATGTTTATGTTAGTTAATATTTTCTAGCTGGTTTCTGTAATGTAATATATAGACATGTACAAATCGGTTTTAAATTAAAACCAGTTCGGGTTGGTCAACTTTTAATCAAAACCGGTTTGGGATAAACTGAATCGGGTTAGAAACTAGTGTGGAGGCAAGAATGTTCAGCCCGATCCAAACCGCTTTGGATCTGGTTGAAACCGGTTTGGGACAAAAAACCAGTTGTTTGCCATGTTTTCTAGATCGGTCAGATCCAAACCAGATTGAGGGAATGAAACTACGAACTGGTATTGAGCTGGCGGGTTGGGTATGGTCCCAAACCGGCTTTTTAGGTGTAGTTGGTCAACCAGGTTGGCAGGTCCAAACCGGTTATTTTACACCTATGATACAGTATCTATGAAAAATGAATTTTGAATTCTTTTCGGTTTCTTCTTTATATTCTCATAACTGTTAATCATTTAACATGATGTTATCACTTTTTTTAAGTTCAATTGTAGCCTTTTTTTTCTTCTTAAGCATTTGATTTGTAGTATTAATCACGCATCATCAGAAGTATAGGAGTCGCGTTGTAAATAGTCGAAATTATGTTAGTATATGTTTTAAGTATAATGTGAAGTCTAGGGTCTAGAAGTATCAAGATGGAAGTTTATAACTTTCATGTACATGTGTCAGTATATGTATGATGTTTGAAAGGTTTCAACCCTAAAATCACACCTTTTGTTGATCGATAAGACTGCCCGCATCAGTTTAGAGTAATTTTCTCCACAAACAGCCTAGTCAGCGTGCCACATCAATTTTCCATTCATTTTTTCCACAAACATTTTTACCTACAACAATAACATATTCATTTTTTCCACAAACAACCTCATAATTTCCATATCACCAATATAGAAGACCCACAAACCATCATCCTTCATCATCCTTGATAATGGATCTTCAAGGATGGATGACCTCCATAACACTTGCCTTTTCCATCCTTCTCACAAATCTCCTCTACATAAGCTATGGATGACCCTGATGCGGAATGTCTAAATAGGGGTAATCAGAATGTTTATTTCAATTCAATCAAAGTTCAAGTTTGAATCAAAGTGTGTTGTTCATATCTTATTGTTAATCATATTGTCTTTATCAATTCATTATCAAAGATCATCAAGTCTGAGCCAATATTTCTTAGATTCAATTCTATTATATGTTAAAGTAATGAAGTTAGAAATAAAATGTTTTAAAAGTTTTAGCGTTTAAATAAAATCATGATAAAAGCTATCATTTTTCACAATGTATTAGGAACTCATTTTTATATATCAAAATTTACATTATAACAAAAAATGAATTATACAAAACAAATGCCCGATGATAAATTCAATACTTATCCAGGGCCTGTTTACTATATCCAGATAAGGCCCATGTTGGATTGCGGCCTACAACCTACTTACCTCTCTCGGCCCACTTAGATTGCATAAAACCTAAAGGCTTAGAATCCTCCCACACCACCTTGGATCCTCACACATCATTATTTTTTCTATACTGCTCGTATAAAACTATACGGTCGTATAGCACCTAAATCATATCAGTTTGTGTCAGAGCTTGTTGTTCATTGTCTGTAGTGCCTCGTATAGCCCTATACGATCGTATAGACCTATACGGACCGTATAGAGTTATACGATCGTATAGACAATTTTTTTTGACACAATTTTAAATATTAATACGTTAATATTAGGGGTGGCAATCTTGACCCAAACCATTTCAAATGGGTCAATTTGGGTTGTTTAAAAAATCATATAGGTTGGTTTGGGTCATAGATTTTAATAAGATGAGTCAAAATGGGTCACTTAAAATTCCACCTTCTTATTTTCGGGTCAAAATGGGTCGACAAATTTAAATAAAATGGTCCATTTGGGTTAGTGTTTTAAGGAAATGTGGCAAGCTCGGGTTGAAACGGGTTTTGGATTGGAACGAGTTCGGTTTAGTTTTCGAGCCGACATGAGCTTTCGCACTGGACGGGTTGGGTTTCGGTATCCTTTGTTTCTTTTTGGTCGGTTTCAGAGCACTGGACGGGTTGGGTTTCGGTTTCTTTTGTTTGTTTTTGGTCGGTTTCGGATTCGTTTTCGGCTTTTTGTTTCATTGTTGTCTGTTATTTCAGTTTCATTTCTGTTCTGTTTCAGTTTTTAGTTTCGTTTAGGTTGATTTTTTCGGTTTTGATTAATTCGGTTCGTTTTTGGTTTATGTTTCATTTCCGTCGGCTTTCGGTTTCAGTTCATTCTCGGGGGGGGGGGGGGTTATTGTTAATAAAAACCCCTCCCAAAAAAATTCTAAAAAATTAATAAAAAAATCATGACTCAACATATAAATAAAAAACGAAAAATGTAAAAAAACTAAAACGTTTGCGCCGTTGTCCTCGTTCTTAAAAAAAAAAAAAAACCGATCCGACCCGTTCCGACCTTGATCCATTCCGACCCGGACCCGTTCTGACCCAAACCTTTTGACCCTAACCCGTTCCGACTCGAAAACAAAACAACCCTTTTTTTAGTTGACCAATTCCGACTATAACCCGTTTCGACCCAACCCAACCCATTTGCCACCCCTAGTTAATATCTTACATTTTAATATATTAAGTACGTAACATACTGCTCGTATAGCACTATACGGCTTGTATAGGCTCGTATAGTCGTTTTTGGGCAGCGGTAAAGGCAGGCTGACTTATTTCTGCAAAAGTTTTCTATACGGTCGTATAGTTATTTCTGCAAAAGTTTTCTATACGGTCGTATAGCCCTATACGACGGTATAGGTTTTATGGTGTGTCAGATAGCAATACGAACTATTTAACACCTACGTATAGGTCTATACGGTCGTATAGGTTAAAAAAGCTGTTTTTTCTATCCCCTGTCAGTAATGCGTAGTCTATACGACCGTATAGGCATATGGGGGGTGGTGTAGGAGGATCACATCCCAACCTAAAACGACGAGTGAAAACAATTGCAGCACTCACAACAATATATTTTTTTATTTTTTATTTTTTTAAAAGTTCAATTGGTTTTTAGTTGTTAGGGAAATTCGGAAAACAATCCATCTTTCCCAAGTTTGAATCCTCACACTGGTGTTATCCATATTTTAAAGGTGTATATGGGATGTATTCAAACTGAACCCCACCCCACCCCACCCCACCCCACCCCAACCCAAGTGATGCAATCAAACTCCTCTTCAAGTCTTCGTTATAATTATTTCAAATATAGACGAACATTACATGAAAAGTACCTAATATATAAAACTATAAATATAAACGCCCTTCATAACTGGAAAGTAATAATCATAAACTCCGGTATTTATTTTTGCCTAGGGGTAACTCAAACGTAGAAAAAATAATTTAAAATTCAGAGCCCCTAATTTCTCCTGTCAAGGTCGTGACAACTCATCTGTTAAGAATAACAAGTTGATGCCTAGGGCTCATTTTCTAAGTTGACTATATTAGATTACAGTTTTTGTTTTATCATATGTGTGATTCTTCCTTTCTGGTCACAAATCACTCGGCTCTTAATATTTCCAACTTGCTGTTGAAACACTAAACAACCAGCAACGCCAATCAACATCTCTACCACGACACACAAACCTTATGAAGTATGAAATTTGAAGTCATAGGATCATTCGTATAAAATAAATTGTATAATAAAAGTGTCTAAACATATTCTCACGTGTTAACATTATAAAGATATTAGTTTATCTTCTAACAGCAAACCATGATTTTAAAATTCCATTTAGTCCCTAAAAATAGGGATGTAAACGAGTCGAGCCGGCGTTAGTTCAAGCTCGACCTTGAAATTAAACGAGACAGCTCGGCTTAGCTCGAGCATGAGCTCGAAGTAAAACGAGCTTAAGGTTAAGCCAACGAGCCGAGCCGAGCCGAGCTTTAACTTGAACAAAAAAATTAGTCAGCTTAACTTAAGTCATTTGAAATCCACCATGACCTCCGACGTTGTCTCCGGCGCCGCCAAGTCTCTCGGCGGCACCGCCGTTGACTCTCACGGCAACTTATTCTGGCTTGAATCACGCCCCACTGAATCGGGGTTTATTATTATTATTATTATTATTATTATTATTATTATTATTATTATTATTACACAAAACCTTTTCTAACTATGGTCAATGCCGGCTTTGAAGGAGGGAAGGGTAGAGGTGCACAAACCGGTTTAAAACTTAAAACCAGTTTGGGTTAAAATCGGTTCGGTTTGGTCAACAAAAGTCAAAACCGGTTTATTACCGGTTTCGGTTCGGGTTGAAACCGGTTTCTTACCATGTTATTACCATGTTACGATCGGTTTTGGTTCGTGTTTTGATCGGTTTTGGTTCCGGTTTTAGCCGGTTTCGGTTTGGTTAACCGATTTGGAAGCGGTTTTGGTGGAGAAAACAACAAACCAGTTCTGAACCTACGATTTCAATCGGTTCCAAACCGGTTTCTACATAATCGGTTTCAAAACGATTCGATTTCTGTTTAATTTTCTGGTCGGTTCAGTTAACCGGTTTATTTGCCCAACTCTAGGGCAGGGTGGTCGAAGGTCAGGCCCGGGGCTTTGCTTTTAAGTTTACATATATTTTTATGAAAGAAAAATATGTACTTTTAATATTTAAACCAAATTACTCAACTTATTTTAGGCTATTTTTATTAAAAAAAAAAAAATGCTCATATAAAAGTTTAGTTATTTAAACAAAAAAATAATAATAAAAAAAAACTTTACTTTTAAGGCCCAATTTTTTTTTTCATCTTTCGGTCCGTCCAGAAAATAATTTAACGATTTTCGGAGACGGCATTATGCTGTTATGTTTGTTATTATTAATTCAGACGATCAGTTCTGGTGAAAGGTGGTGGTACTGGTGATGATGATGAAGGTATTGATGTAACACCAAATGAGTTCTCGGTGCGAACAGTTGCTAATGAATATGGTGGTGGTGATTTCTCGGTTTATGGAGATGCGGTGTTCTTCTCGAATTATAATGATCAGAGACTGTACAAACAGTCCATTGATTCTAAAGGTTTGAGCATTGATTACCGTTTGGTAACATGTTCTTAATGATTTTATTAATAGGCTACCTCTGAACTAGAGATGTACAAAAAAACCGGTTTGGGACCGATTCACTGCAAAGTGCAAACCGACGTGAACCGGGTTGACATGAAAACCGATTTCACCCAAACCGACCCAGCCCACCAGTTTTTGGGACCGGTTCCCCTTCTAAACTACCAAACCTGTTTTAAAACCAGACGGGTTTGAGGAAAAACCGATTAAACTGGTTCTAAACCGACCCGAATCGTGTTGGACTAGTTCGACCTTTCTTGCTCCTAAATCAGTTTCTGAACCGAACTGGTTTGAGTCAAACCAGTTTGGACCATGGTTTGGCCAAACCGGTTCGGTTTGGAAAAAAAAAACGGTTTTGTACACCTCTACTCTCAATTGGTCAAAGGTATGGTGTGTTTGGTTTTACTAGAAGAACACCTTATAAATGGCTCATGAAGCCTTTTAATGGGTAAGTTTCAGAAACATGATAGAATGATTCAGAGACTACCTCTTAATTTCAATACTGCATCCGGGACGGGTTACAAACTGGTTCTGGAACTTGTTTATTTTTTTTTTGTGTCTCTGCCTTTTCACGGGTAAACGGTTTCTGGAGAATGCAAGGTAAGGATGTGTACGCCAGGCCCAAGTTAGCCCGGTAGCACCTAACACCCCAGACCCGTGCATGCGGGAGTCTCAAGCACCGGGTTTGGCATGCGTAGGATCTGATTCATATTGGTATATTTGAAAAGGGGGGTTGTATTTGCACTTTCGAAGTGGTTAATTGGTTATAAAAGCCAGAATCAAAGATGTTAAGACTTAAGTAGTGTTTGAATTCCAGAAATCACATACACTAAAACCCTATAAATTAATACTCAATAAATTAATAACCTTAATAAAATTAATAATTTGTCCGGCTCCAACTTGGGACCAGTGCAAAATTAGACCCTAATAATCGATAAAATAATAAGATAATAACTTTTTGAAATCCCGGTGTATATGTATTTTGGTCCCAACGAAACTATAAATTAATAATTACTATCTGGTGAAAAATGAATCCATAGTTGTTTTTTTGTTGAACTTCAAATCTATATTGAGTTCATCTTTGAATCTCCTAATTGCACTCAAGAGGTGTGATCAATTGACATTTTATAGTGATCAATTTCTAACCACGTTTTAATTTACATGGAGAAGAAATGTGGCTTGAAACTTGTTTTTGTAATTTGTTTTTTTGGTACCATGAACTAACTTTTTACTTATTCAAAAACAATGAGCGTGGCAAATTCATTTAATTTGTGAATGTACATTTCACATGGAAATTTAACTGTCATTTGTTAGTAAAGAATTTTTCATTTGGTTTCTTGGCAGATCGACGTGAAAGTGTCTCGAGCTCTGTCATAACTATTGTAGCAGTTGAACTCAATGACAGCATTAATACTATGTTTTAATTATATAATATTTATTTTTGGACAATTTATTTCAAATCTCCTCTTTGTACCGATGGCGGCAGATCCAAAAGTGTTGATTAGTGGAAATGATTTCTATGCATTCCCGAGATTAGATCCTGAGGGAAAACGGATGGCTTGGATCGAATGGAGCCATCCTGACATGCCATGGGACCGATCCCAGCTTTGGGTTGGTTACATTTCTGATAACGGGTAAAATATTCCGAATTGTTATAAGACTCTAATGATAAAAAAAGATACGGGTGATCGCATAAATAAATATGGCTGCCAAAAACATAATAATATTGGTCTAGTTTTTTTAACCAAATTCATTATGCAGGGATGTATTATGTGTGGCGGGGGCTGATCTTACCATAGTTGAATCTCCAACTGAACCAAAGTGGTCATCTGAAGGTAGGGCTGAGCATGGTTCGATTCGGTTAATACGCAAAACCCAAACCGAAACCGAAGTAATCGGTTATTTGAATATGCAAACCGTTCGGTTTTCGGTAAATTTCGGTTTCGTTTCGGTTATTTTCGGGTTTTTTTTTTCCAATTATGTGTTGACATTGCAAAAAAAAATAAAATTAAAAATGAAAATGCATATTTTAAGCTTGTATAAGAACGTGTTAGAGTACCACAACCACATATATGTTGAATTCAAAAAACAAAAATAGGCACGCGTTACGTGGAACTATACAAATACAAAGTTGCTAATAGAGTTTAAAAATTAAAAGCCATTAAAAGTTTAGTCCCGATCTTCATTCATCATCCTATTTCATCATCATCATCATCGTATTCATCATCCTATTTATTTATCTTAAAAGTTTAGTCCATTCCTCATCATCTTGATAATCTTATCATCATCAATCGGTTCGGTTCGGTTTTTTTTCGGATTTTTAAGAATGGATAACCGAATCGAAACCGAAATTTAGGTTTTTCAAAAAAACAAAAAATTAACCATCGGTTAATGCTTCGGTTCAGTTTTTTCGGTGCGGTTAATTCGGTTTCGATTCGGTTTTCTGCTCACCCCTATCTGAAGGTGATTATTCATTTCTTAGGCATCTGCATTTGTTTACAGTTTACACTCGTTGCATTTGTTTTACTGCAGGAGAGTTGTTCTTTGTCACTGATAGAAATCTTGGATTTTGGAATCTTTACAGATGGGTAATAATTTCAATTCTTATTTTTGTTTTTTCTGTGATTATAAATTTAGTTTGAACTACACTTTAATCTTTATCTTAGCTAACAGTTGTGAGGGGTTCGTAGGCCTCGTATGCCTAATTTCATAACTTTTACTATTCAAACATGGGCCTGTAAACGAACCGAACGTTCGGTGAAATGTTCGTGAATTGTTCGGCGGGAAGTTCGTTCATTTAATAAACGAACGAACAGGAACAAATTTTTTGTGTTCGTTTAATTAAACGAAGAACATGAACACATGTTTCGTTTGTTCATTTATGTTCGTGAGCGTTTGTTTATGTTCGTTTATTTTTACATATTAATAGAAAATAATTAAATATTATTTTGAAGAGTCATCTACTTAATGATTTTGTATTTGTTCATTTGTGTTCATTTACATTTGTTCATATATGTTCGTGTTACCTGCTCGTGAACTGTTTGGCGGGAAGTTCGTTTATTTAATAAACGAATGAACATGAACAAATTTTTTGTGTTCGATTAATTAAACAAACGAACATGAACACATGTTTCGTTCGTTCATTTATGTTCGTGAGTGTCTATTTATGTTCGTTTATTTATGTACGTTTATGTTCGTTTACATATTAATAGAAAATAATTAAATATTATTTTGAAAGAGTCATCTATTTAATGATTTTAGATTTGTTCATTTGTGTTCATTTACATTTGTTCATATATGTTCGTTTATGTTCGTGAAATGCTCGTTTAGAACTTAAATAAAGTAATAAACGAACACAAACGAACGTGAACATGCTCATTATTTAAATAAACGAACACAAACACAAAATATGCGTTTGATTAAGTGTTCGTGTTTGTTTAAGTTAAATGAACGAACACAAGCATGCCCTTGTTCATGTCCATTTGGTTCATCTACATGCCTATAATCAAACAGAGCATGTAACATTTTGGTATTTGCATGTAAAACAACCATACACGGTAAAAATCCCACCAATAGCAAAGCTATTAGCAGGGTCTGGAGAGGGTGGGATGTAGGCAAACCGTAATCCCAAAGAATAGAGAGGCTACTTCCAGAGAGACCCCGGCTCGAAAACCATATGTATGAGACCGAATAAAATTGACAAAAAGTTCAAATACTAGACCTCTAGCTGGCAGATGAAAAAACAAGTACATACAATAAATAAACAGACAGTATAATAATAATAATAATAAGTCGATAAATAAAAATAGTGATAATAGTAATGAATAATGGACCATACAGCCCATACCCTGAGACACATTTGTAACCAAAAGCTATACGTACGTCTCCAAGAATTCCTATCCTCAACCATGTCCTCGAAGAGGTGCAAGTCTAGCAAATCATGCCTGATACCAAATTTTGGTCAATTCGGTATTTGCATGTAATATTTAAAATTCCATCAAGATAATCTAATTAATTATTTATATAGCTTTTGCTAATAGGTTGAACCTGATAACAAGGTGGTGCCTCTATATTCGTTAGAAGCTGAATTCACAAGACCATCGTGGGTTTACGGTATAAATTCTTACGAGATGATCAAAGAACATAAAAACTTAATTGCTTGCAGTTACAGGTAATAGTTTCGCGTACTTCATATTTATTATATTACTTTTATTTAATTTATTTAAATGTAAACGATACACAGGCAGAAAGGAAGGTCATATCTTGGAGTTTTGGATATTAATACGAGTTCATTAATCAATCTTCAGATTCCTTTACTGATCTAAGAAATATTGTAAATAATCAATTTAATTACATTTAAACTTTTCTTTTTAACTTTATATTTATTAAATTTTTTAAATTTTCATCTAGACTTCAAGTGTACACTGTCTCTATATTGAAGGTGCATCCGCGGTTCATCCATTGTCAATAGCTAAGGTTTGATCCTGTTTAGTAATTTTCTATTAACAACAATCAAATGTTTATTACTTTATACAGTGTTTTAAAAACCGGTACGTACCGGCCGGTTGAACCTGTTATACCAGATTCTGGTAATGCGACGGGTATTTAGAGCCCGGTATTTTTAGGCAGTTTGCTAGAGCATCGTACTGCCAGTATTTTTAAAATACCTGTTTAAACCGGCAAACCAGTTTTAAACCAAAAGATTTATATATTTTTTTGCAGCCCATATTTTTTAAAAATGACTTTTAACCTAGCGGATAATATGAAATGAGTAAACACAGTAAATGACGATTCACTAATAAACAAATTTTGTATCCTGCAAATTCAAGGTTGGGTTTTTTACATCTTTAGTAACTGTTTAAGTTCGTAGTTGGCTCGATCATTGTTCATGTGTGATGTCTGATTCATGTGTGATTTTTATTACTGTACTTCTGGATTTAATTTTAAGTTGAAGTTGTATTTATATAGAATTACAGTGTAAACTATTCAACCCGGTTGAACCTCCCGGTACATCCCGGTTGTAACATTTTTGAACCAAATCCTATACGATGCATATATTATTATTATGTGGTACAGGTGACTTTAGATGATGAAGCATCAAAAGTTTTGGATTTCAAGATTATTTGGTCTTCGTCGCCTACAAGTTCAAACTACGAGTCCTATTTTAGCTCTCCCGAGCTTATTGAATTTCCAACAGAAGTTCCCGGTGAGAAGGCGTATGCGTATTATTATCCACTGACAAATCCTATGTATGAAGCTAGTAAAGAAGAAAAACCGCCATTGTTATTGGAGAGTCATGGTAATTCATTAATTGTATTCCCTACTTACTATACGCTTATCTAGTGATCTAGCCGATATATTAATGTGTTTTGCATATAATTTTATTTGACCAAAACCTAGTTCCGAAGGATCCGATAGGAATGGGGTTCCCTATGCATCAGTTGGTAATGGGCGTTCCTTTGTTGATTCCTTGTTAAATCGGAACAAAGTAGATGAGATTAAGGTGGATGATTCGGTGGAACGGTTTTCTCATTGGAAGGGATGTGCTCTTACGGGGAGGGTGGTGAATCTTCACACGTTAACGTCTCTGAAAAAGTTGGTTCGGAAGCATGGTTGGAGATCATTAGAGATTAAGTATCTGGGAGGGCTTTCAGTGGTGTTGGTATTCTACGTTAGTGGGGATAGGGATGCCTTCCTGAATAACAAAGACAAATGGTCAGACTGGTTTGAGTTTTTAGAACCTTGGTCTGATAGAAATGGAGTGGAGGAGGGTCGGATAGCCTGGCTCCAAGTTCATGGGGTTCCGGCTCAGTTGGTGTTAGACGAGGTATTCGATTTGATTGGAAGCAGATTTGGCAAGGTGGTTCAATCGGCTTCCTTATCAGGTGATGAAAACAACTTATCGTATACTCTCATCGGTGTGTTGAGTTAAGAGTGCAAACGGATTGTGGATCGGGTGGACATTAATTGGAGGGGAAAAATTTTTAAAGTGTGGGTGGATGAAGATGTAGGGGAATGGATACCGGAATGTGTAGTAGAGTATGAAGAGGATGATGGTTCCGTTTTACCGGAGGAGGATAAGTGTGATGATAATATCGTGCAGGATGAGTCCCATAATGTGCATCGTGAAGAGGGCGAATGTTCTCAAGCTAATGAGTTTTCTGTCAGGGAACATGCTGTTAATGGGTTGGATGGTTGTGTGAACGATAATTCTAACGTGATGGTCGGTGAATTTTCGAACTCTTATGATCTTTCTAATGAGGAGGCGGTTGAGAATGGTAACGTTGATAGTACTAATGTTTCTGTGTTGAAAGGCAAGGGACATAAGAAGTTCAGACGGAAATCTTTATTTTCTAATCGGAGTGGGGGTAGTGGTTCTAGGGAGCGTCCTAAGAAGAGACCAAGGGAGGATAAAGATATGTTTGATCTTGATAGGTTTATCGGTATTATGCACGTGCCTTCGGATGTTACTAGGGGTAACGAGACAGGTGTTGAAGGAGTGTTCTTAACACCGGATCTTAACAAAGGGATGTCTACTAATACGGAGGTGGTTCGAGACATCGAGGGAGAGACTGCGGAGGCCTCGATGAATGGTAGAGGTATAGATCCGGTGCAACACCAAGGTCCGATTGAGGTGGAGTTGGAGAAGACCATTGAGCTGAGTAAGGCGTTAGGCGTTGAGAATTTGCAAGATTTTGTTTCTAATGTTAAAGAGGTTCTTGTTTCCGAAGGCTATCAAGAAGGTGTTCAATGAATGTTTTTTCTCTGAACATTCGTGGGTTAGGGAGTTCTAGCAAAGCCGATTGGATTCGAGGTCTTCGAGTCCATCACGAGGTTAGTTTTATTGTCTTACAAGAGTCGCAATTTGTTTCCTTGGATTCTGTGGATGTGGGACGGTTTTGGGGTTATGGTGAGTATTCTTTTGATTGGGTTCCTTCATCTGGAAGGTCGGGTGGGTTATTATCGATCTGGGATTCTCAAGTCTTTCGTATGGAAAGGGTGGTCAAGAATAATAATTGGCTTCTAGTTTCGGGCACTGTGAAAGGAAAGAGGAGCTCGTATCATATTCTCAATGTTTATTCTCCTCAAAATCTAGTTACTAAACGAGCTCTTTGGGGGGAAATTCGTGATTTGATCGAGGAGGGTAATGGGAGGTGGATTGTGGCAGGAGATATTAACTCGGTTCGGTGTGCTGAGGATAGGCGGAATTCTTTGTTTAATGTGGGTGAGGCCAATGAGTTTAACGACTTCATTGATGATTCGAATCTTCACGAGTACTCCTTGAAAGGGAGGCGTTTTACTTTTGTCGCAGGAAATAAATTAAGCCGTATTGACAGAATCTTCGTTAATTGGGATTTCTTTATGGAATGGCCGTGTGCGGAGTATATTGCTCTCGAAAGGAATAAGCCGGATCATAGTCCGTTGGTTTTGAAAATTGGTTCTTCCAAGAACTATGGTCCCAAACCGTTTAGGTTTTTCAATTCATGGCTTGGTAGAGAGGATTTTGGGACGTTGGTTAAGAAGACGCTTGTTGATGGCTCGTTTCATGGTTCTCCGGACGCGAGATTGCTGTATAAATTTAAAGCTTTGCGTGCTGCTATCACTAGATGGGCGATCGATTGTAAAGCCAAAGAAAAGGAGGAAAGGGTTTTATTGGAGCAAGAGTTGCGTGACTTGGACCAAACCTTGGAGGTCCGGGATTTGTTGGAAGAAGAGACATGGTCTTTAAGCGAAATTAAAAGACGGCTAGGCGAGTTGGATAATCATTATTACCGGGATTTGAAGCAAAAGGCTCGGTGTAATTGGGCGATTCATGGAGACGAAAATTCTCGATTTTTTCACGGTTTTATTAATAAACGTAAAGCTTCAAATTATTTTCCGGGTTTGGAAGTGAATGGGGCGTGGGAAACAAACCCGGTTCTCATTAAAAAGGAAGTTTTGCGATTCTTTGCTGGTAAGTTTAAAGAATCTATTACACATCGGCCTCGGTTGATTGGATATGGGTTTTCGGTCTTGTCTTCGGTGGAGGCGGATTTTTTGATCAGTGATTTTTCCGTGCATGAGATCAAGAAGGCGGTTTTTGATTGCGGTGGTGACAAAGCTCCTGGGCCGGATGGTTTTAATTTTAGGTTCATTCGGTTTTATTGGGAGTTGTTCGAGAAGGATTTTGTGGATATTCTTGATCATTTTCATAAGGTTAAAAGTTTTTGCTCGGGGGTTGGTTCGTCTTTTATCACCTTAATTCCTAAGGTAAACAATCCGTCTTCTTTGGGGGATTTTAGACCGATAAGTCTCATTGGTTGTATTTTAAAGACTGTGTCGAAGGTGTTAGTGAATCGACTCAAAACGGTTATGAATATGATTGTCTCAGAACATCAGTCGGCTTTCTTATCCGGGAGATATATTCTTGATGGCCCTTTGGTGGCTAATGAGGTTATTGCTTGGGCTAAGAAGAGGGAAAGAAGAATTTTTATGTTCAAGATTGACTTCGATAAAGCCTTTGATAATGTGAATTGGGAGTTCTTGTTGTCGGTTCTTTCTCAGATGGGTTTTCCTTCGGTTTGGTGCGATTGGATTAGTGGTATCTTGTTGGCGAGCAGATCGTCTGTTCTTGTTAATGGGTCTCCTACATTCGAATTTGGATGTCATAAAGGCATTCGTCAAGGTGACCCGCTATCGCCTTTTCTTTTTATTATTCTGATGGAGGCTTTTTCAGGTATGTTGAAACAAGCCTGTGATATAGGTGCGTTTCACGGTATTACTCTTCCTAATGAAGGTCCTACTTTATCCCATCTTTTTTATGCGGATGATGCTATGATTATGGGAGAGTGGTCTTCTTTTAATTTTGATAACTTGAAACGTATTCTTCGCATATTTTACTTGTGTTCGGGGCTAAAGATTAATCTCCATAAATCAGTGTTATTTGGAGTAGGTGTAGAAGATGGTGAGATCGATATCCAAGCCGGTTTCATGGGTTGTAAGCCGGGTAGAATCCCGTTTTCTTATCTAGGGATTATGGTTGGCGCTAACATGAATAGGGTGGTTAATTGGGAACCGGTTGTGTCCAAGTTCAAGAAGAGGCTATCTAAATGGAAAGTTAATTCGTTATCTATGGCTGGTCGGTTAACCCTTATTAAATCGGTGCTGGATAGTCTTCCCACTTATTATTTTTCGCTTTTTAAGGCACCCAAGAAGGTTACCAATGATTTAGAAGCTTTGATGAGAAGGTTCTTATGGGGTGGTTCGGATGAAGTGAGGAAGATGTCATGGGTGGCTTGGGAGGTAGTCACCAAACCTATAAAAGAAGGGGGTTTAGGTATCGCTCGTTTAGAGGTTAATAATCAAGCGCTGATTACTAAATGGCTTGGGAGATTTCTAAATGATCAGCACGCGATGTGGAGAAGAGTAGTGTTGTCTATTCACGGGTCCTCGCGCTGTTGGGGGCTTGCTCCGGTTAATAATGGAGTTCCCGGGGTTTGGAAGAATTGTGTTATGTTCTGGAACAAATTTAAGGTTGATGGTGTGGGTTTTAATAGAGTGATCCGGGCCACAGTTGGGAATGGTCGCCAAGTTCGGTTTTGGACGGATTTGTGGTTGGGTTCGGCGCCGGTTATGGACAAGTATCCGTCCTTATATGCGGTAGAAAAACATAAAAATGTCTTGTTAGCTGATCGGTTGGTGGTCACTGGATCTTCTAGTCGCATTGTGTGGGATTGGCTTAGAGCTCCTTGCTCCCAACAGGAGGTGTTCGAGAAGCAGGAGTTGGAAGATCTCCTTCAAGAGGTGGTGATGGTTGACCGTGAAGATTCATGGTCTTGGGCGGTTGGTAGCTGCAAAGAGTTCGAGGTTTCGGCGATTAAAAGATGGATGGTGCGGTCCGTTGAGGATGCTGGGAGTTCCAGTTTCCAATGGAGCAATTGGGTCCCGAAAAAATGTAATATTTTTATGTGGAGGGCCGTTCTGGATAGCCTTCCAACCAAGCAGGCTTTAGCTAGACGTCATTTGTATTGTGATGATCATAGTTGCGCTTTATGTGAAAGTAATGAGGAATCGCTCGAGCACTTGTTAACCGGGTGTTTCATTTCTATGGCCGTTTGGAATGCGATTGGTTCATGGTGCAACATCCCTAGATCTTTTGTTTTTCATGTCAATGATTTGGTGGAAGTGCATAAGGTTTGTGGTGCGACGGGGAATAAAAGATTGATTATTCATGGAATTGTCATCATTACTTGTTGGAGGATTTGGCGGGCTAGGAATGAAAAGATTTTTTCGGGCAAGAACACTAAGGTGGCAGAAATGGTTGCGGACATAAAATCTTTGGGTTTTCTTTGGTA
Source organism: Bidens hawaiensis (assembly GCF_021521415.1). Lineage (NCBI taxonomy): Eukaryota > Viridiplantae > Streptophyta > Magnoliopsida > Asterales > Asteraceae > Bidens > Bidens hawaiensis. The sequence continues at coordinate 1,074,563 of NW_027491273.1, forward strand.
CAAAAATAGATCTAAGATAGGGGTAGTGGATTGGAAAAGTTGGTGTTTATTTGATGTAACGTGATCGTTGGTTTTGGTTTTTGGTTTTCAGCGTCTTTCTCCGTCTTGGTGATAGTCGTTGGTTGTGTCTGTTTTTAATGAAAGTCAATTTTCAAAAAAAAAAAATATATATATATAATTTTATTTGACATGATTACTTCTTGTTAGTTTTATGACGTGTGTTGTATTTCACATTTTGCGACAGGTGGGCCCACCGATGAAGCACGTGGAATTTTGAATCTGAATATACAGTTCTGGACTAGTCGTGGTTGGGCTTTTGTAGATGTGAATTATGGTGGAAGCAGTGGTATGCCTGTTAGTTTTTTTATTTTTTTAATAAATTAAGTGTTGCTAATGATAATTTTAATCAGGGGTGTGCGTGGTGCGGTTCGGTGCGGTTTTGGGCTAAAACCGAACCGAAAACCAAACTTTCGGTTTTTGATTTTTTAAAAACCATTTGGTTTCGGTTTTTGGGTTCGGTTTAGTTTTGGATCCGGTTTTTTCGGGTTTGCTAATTGGGCCAAAAACTTTTAGACAAAAATTTTTTTTACCCAAGATATTGAAATTAGGCCTAATATTTTTTTTCCCTTCAAGCTAATTATTAATAGAATATTAAATATTTTGATCTAAAATATTAAAAGCAAATGAAAGATACACTCAAAATCAAAACTAAATGTACCAATATTATTAGTTATTAACTGTATATAAAAACCAAACATATTAGTTATTAACCATATCCTAAAACTAAACAAACAGTCACCGGTAGGTTTAATTATTATGGTTTTTTGGTTATTTCGGTTCGGTTTTTTCGGTTCATAACAAAACCGAACCAAAACAGTATTTCGGTTTTTGCTGAAGTTCAAAACCGAACCACCGGTTTCTAATTCGGTTTGGTTTTTCAGATCGGTTTTTTTGGTTTATTCGGTTTCCGTTCGATTTTTTCGGTTACATGCACACCCCTAATTTTAATCATGATGTGTGGGTTATGGACGGAAGTTTCATGAAAGACTTTTGAAAAATTGGGTGTAGTTGATGTCAGTTGATGTCAACGACTGTTGTAGTTGTGCTCAGTTTTTGGTATTAAAAGCTCACAAATATGTTTACTTGTCATTTAATATTTCGTTCTTACATTTTGTTCATTTATTTTCGTGTACAGGTAGCCAGTGGAAAGGCGGATGGTGAAAGATTGTGCATAACAGGGTGCTCTGCTGGCGGTTACACGACATTGGCGGCACTTGCTTTCAAGAATATATTCAAGGCTGGTGCTTCTTTGTTTGGTGTAAGTACTCAATATTTATGTTAACAAGTTTTTCCTTTATTATATAATATTATGTTTAGCAATGATGAAACATAATTGCTTCTTAAATCTTATGTCATGGTCACAACAGGTAGCTGATGTGAAGTTGTTAAAACAGCAAATAGTCAAATTTGAATCCTACTACATCGATAATCTTATCGGTAAATGATTAAATATCTTTACTTTATGTTTTCATAACCGGGCTAGCCATCGAACTGGCTGCCTTACGTGTCCTTGGTCACACTAGTTTAAAACCAAACGATGTCATAAATAATTTAAAATTAAAAAAATATATATAGGTATATAACTATATATAAATATATATAGGTAAAATTTTAAATATCACCCAATCGGTTAATGGTTATGGAGCCGATTTTGAGAACATCGCTTGTTAGCGTTAAATATGAACTTCTGTATATTAATTATTACTTAAAAAGGCTAAAAATTTGCATCAGGGAGCGAGAAAGATTTCATTGATCGAAACCCTATCAATTCGGTTGATCGGTTTTCTTGCCCCGTCATCCTCTTTCATGGATTAGAAGACAAGGTAATGAAAATCAGTTTCCGAATTATTTATATATTTTGTTAACACAGCTACACAAACTTAGGGTCAAGTTATTCTACAAAGGGAGACAAAAATGAGAAGGATTTATAACCACACAAAAAACCCCTAAAAAATTTTAAAAAAAAATAAATAAAAATCATAACTCAAAATTTAATAAAAAAACAAAAAGAATAAGAACACAAAAATGTTTCCACCGTTTTCCTCATTCTTAAAAAAAACACAATGTTGAGGGAAAAAGATTATTGTGTCTTTTTGTTTATCATTGTGTTATTTTTGTCATTGATTGTGTCTTTTTTCCTTGACATTGTGTTTTTTTTTTCTTGATATTGTGTTATATTTTATTCGGCATTGTGTTGTGTTTTGCGATCTATTGTGTCTTTTTTTAATTATAATTGTGTCTTTTGTTCATTTTCGTCATTGTGTTTTTTGTCTCTGCATTGTGTCTTTTCGCTTTTTTTTTGGAACGGGAATGACGAGGGAAACATTTTTTGTTTTTTTAATTTTTCGGTTTTTATTTTTATTTTAAGTTATGATTTTTTTTATTAATTTTTTGAGGGGTTGTTTTTGTGTGGCCACAAATCCTTCTCACACTTTTCATTTTTGTCTCCCTTTGTATTTTAACATTTTCCCACATACTTAATGTGTGTTGTTTTACAGGTGGTAAATCCTGAACAAGCAAGAATAATATATAGAGCATTGAAATCAAAAGGATTGCATGTTGCCCTTGTGGAATATGAAGGCGAGCAGCACGGTTTCCGAATGGTAGGGATAGATAGATAGATAGATAGATAGATAGATAGTGATATAAACAGTTACCATTTCATGTTTTGTGTTACATATGAAATTACATAATTTTTTATTTTATTTTGTAACATGCAGGCTGAAAATATTAAGCACACACTCGAACAACAAATGGTGTTTTTCGCTCGTTTAGTGGGACACTTCAAAGTCGCAGATGGGTTTACGTCTGTTAAAATTGATAACTTTGATTAGACGTTCGTCTGTATTTTTCATAATGTTGTACTTTAATGGGGCCTTAGAAGTTTGACCCATTAGTTGACCTTTTTCGGTATTTTTAGGGACATGTTATTCATACACCCTTTGGTTATCCACACACCCTACATACGATCGTAAAGGGGCTATATGATCGTATGGAACCCCACGGTAAAGGGTGTGTGGATAGGTCAAGGGTGTGTGAATAACCAATACCTTTTTTTATTAATAAATCCTAGAGGATGCAGAGCCTGAATGTAGAAAAGTAGCGCCGTTGACTTTTAAGGTCAAAGATGTTAATTTTCTGAATTCAAAGTTGTTTTGCTGCATAAATAAGGCAAGGATTATATCTGCATTGCAACTGATTTTATGTGGAGATCAAAATTAGTTGTGGCTCACAAATGAATTGATCGGATAAAACTCAAAAGAGCAAGAAGCAAGTATGGGTTTTTTTGAGAGATTTTGATGAACTAGGAAATCTTGTCATATGATCAAGATATAGTTTATTAGGGTTAGGGGCGTTGGTAACTGCCTTTGGTAGTTATCAACTTATCATGTATTTTGAGATACGCTCCATTTTGACACCAAAAAATTGTATAAGAAATTTAATTTACATGCAAGGGCTCTCACCCCTAAGTACAAATAGGGCATTCAATCATATAATATGATCAAATAAGTGTGCACCATGCACCAGGGGAGGAATTATATTGTAAATGGGTGGTTCCCCGAAACCATCCGAGTTTCGAAATAATAGTGTACTTTTATATAGAAAATATTAGAGGAACCATCATATTTACATTGTAAGTGCGGTCTAACTGGTAAGAAGTTGGTTTTGTAAACTTAAGGTCGCGGGGTCGAGCCTGATTGTCATGTGTTCTTTTTGAACTTTTTTTTTCTAATTCAGCCTGTATCCTTATATCAATTAGGGTTTTATTAAAACACTCATGCCAATGCTGCCTCTCCCCCCTCTTCTTCAAACTCATGCACACACCACCTTCCACCATACCACCGTCGTTCGCGACCAACCCTTGTTCTTCGACCACCGTCACTGGTCCGCTGCTTGCTGCTTTTCTGACGAACCACACGTCCACACACCTCCTGCCTTCAGCCTTCTACTCTTCCTCGAAGCTCGAATCCTCTCCAGTGGCGGATCCAAGAATTTTTTCAGGTGATACACTACTTATAGATGCTTCAATTTCATAGAGTCGGGTATAAAAAATTCTGGGTCGGTTCGAGGTTCGCGTCGGTTCGATGGTTCGGGCAAAGTTCATTACACAATAAAAATACGATAAAATAATAAAAGAGACACCGTCATTAGAAATTAAAAAACACATAATATAAATACAATAGCCTTTACGAATTAAAACAAAATACTTATAGTTGTTCCCTACGAGTCTTCATCTTTTGAATCCGTTGCATTACTTCTTCAATCGACACTTGTTGGAGGAATTCCCTTTCAATGTAACAAATGCTTCATTAAAGAAAAGCATATTTCAAACACTTGTCGTTGCAACTCGGCAACACAATAGCCCAACGTGTAATCACCATCATTTTGGCAAGATCACCTTAGGGGTGCACATAATTAGGGCCGGACCGAAAAAACGCGAAACCTGGACGTGCAGTATAATCTTCGGTTTTTCATCGGGCCATAAATACATTGCATTTCGGTTTCGGGTCGGGTATCGGGCCAAGACCCGGGTTAACCGACTTTTTCAAGACCGACCCAAATGTAGTTAGTGATAAAACTTAGCAGAGAGGGAAGCGGTGTATGGGAAAGATGTGACTGAAATCAAACTTTATTACTTGATTGAGATGAGAATTACAATTACATGAATTATCTTAGGAAAGTAGTAACAAACATATTAACTAAATAATTACATTTGAATATGAATACAATGATAACATAAATAAATTTAGTGATATGTGCATGATTTGTTTTTCATTCCTTAATAATTAGACCTACAAAAAAAATTTATTTGGTTTCCATATTTGCAAGTTGCTGATCTCGTTCCTTTAAACTTTAACCCAGTAAAAGTAAGGGCCGATAGTTATCATAATATACTTGCTTAAAATTAAAATAACTCAACCAAAAAATAAGAAATAAAACATCGATCATTACATTGAGTAGTTATCATTCAAGAGCAAGGGAAATTATCTATTTGTTCACAAGGTATTAAATAAATTGTCTTTATTAATGCTGTGTATAATAATTTCCTGTAAAAGTGTTGAAGAACAAGAAAAGAGGTGGAAAAGATGAAGACTGGATGCTGAATTGTATACGTGTTTGTATGTAAATCGGTTAATTGGTCTTTAGAAAATACCCGGTAACCGAGACCGACTTTATCGGTTAACCGATTTGTGATTGGCAGGTCTATTTTCGGTCTTCAAATTTAGGATTTTCGGGTATCGGTCTCGGGTCGGGTAATGCTCGGGTCGGGCCGGTTACTCTCCTTTGCACACCCCTAGATCACCTAACCCACTCGAGTTGGCAAACCGCCTATCTTCTATCACATTAGTAATGTAGTGGCCAAGTTCATATACAAGCTTCTCCTTTTCATCAAAATTACATGGATACATCTCAGCCAACTTTAACAAGTTTACTTTACTAAAGGCAATAAAATTACAAGAGGGTTCAAAGAACTCATACTAATAAGCAATTTAGTGGTTAACTCATTAACGCGGTTTCCAAGCTCTTGAATTTGCATATCGAGAACCGTGTTGAAGTTATTAACCACATAATGATGACAATTGGCGATACCGGTCTTCTTTCTTCGATATTTCGGATCAACATACTCGGCTTCCATATCACTTCAATATCATATTTATCACAAAATTATGTGACATCTTCCAAAAGTGGGTCAAAACCTTCAATTCGATAACTTTTTAGGCCATCATCAGTTAACTTAACTAGCTTAACTGTATTCAACATATCTTGATCTTTTCTTTGAAGTGCTTGACACAGTGTGTTAGTAACACCCAAGATGTAAATAAAATACAAAACTAAAAGTTTTCATGTATAATTCAAGTCCATGTGCTTCTCTTTTATGATCTAAAAACTCACCGAATATTCTATATATTCAAGCACGTCAATAACACTAGGATATATAGTAAGCAAACGGAGAATTGTTTCTTCATGAGAACTCCAATGTGTATCCCCGGCTCTTGCAAGTGACAATGCTTTCCACTTCTGGTTTCAACTTCTAGATTCAATCTCGATCTTTCTCTTTGACTTTATCTTAAGTGTGTTACTAACACCCAAGATGTACTTCATCAAATGTGAATAAAATACAAAACTAAAAGTTTTCATGTATAATTGAAGTCCATGTGCTTCACTTTTGTGATATGAAAACTCTCCAAATTTTCAATATATTCAAGCACGTCAATTACACTAGGATATATAGTAAGCAAACGGAGAATTGTTTTTTCATGAGAACTCCTACGTGTATCCCTATCTCTTGCGAGTGACAATCCTTGATTCTTTCTGCTTCGGATTTCAACTTCCGTATTCAATCCCAATCCTTCTTTTTGACTTTCTCTTATCAAATCTATTCTTTTACAAGATGCGCCAACAACATTTACTAAATTTGATAATTCTTTAAAAAATTGAAAATCTCATGATGTTTGGTTGCAAGGCCCACAACAAGTTCAAGTTGGTGAGCAAAACAATGAACATAATATGGTGAAGAATTTTCTTTCAAAATTTAAAGCTTTCAAACCATTAAACTCGCCGGACATGCTGCTTGCACCGTCATATCGTTGGCCTCTAATCCTACCAATACTCAAATTGTGGCGAGCAAATAATTTATCAATTACAGCTTTAAGAGATAGCACGGTTGTTTCCATAACATGAACAAGGCCAATAAAATCGCTACTTCACAAATCCTAATTTGTCAACATATCTTCTTTAATACTTCTTCTGCAAAACAATTACTTGGGATCATCATCCAAATTTATTTTTGATGGTTTACTACTTGAAGATGATGATCCCATGGTATTATTGTCAAAAATAAATTTGGATGATTTTCTACGGGATCTTTCCGAAAGACAGCCAATTTCATCTTATTACCCAAGTCAAAAAGATGAAATTAGACGGGCATATCTACTCAGAGGTTCGTGTGTACCAACCGGGCATGATTTTCCTCTAACAAATTTTAGCGGTAAATGAAGGTGATTTAATGAGGAATGGTACACTATTGAATATGGAAATTGGTTGGAATGTAGTGTTAAAGTGGATAAAGTGTTTTGCTTGCATTGTTACTTGTTTAAGGAATGTGGACAAAATGATGCATTTCTAAGGGACGGATTGCGATGTTGGAATAGGTGTCTGGAGAAATTTAGCAATCATGTTGGTAAATACTATAGTTTCCAATACAAAGAACGTAAAAAGGGGGGAGACTTATTTAACCAAGCTCAATCTATACATGTAGCCATTGATAAAGGAACAGATATACACAAAAAACAATATTGAATCTAGTTACAAGCTTTGGCTAGACTTACCAAAGCATTGTTGAATGGTTTGTTAGCTTTTCGTGGTCATGATGAGTCTGAAGAATCTCTTTACAGAGGAAATTTTATCGAGTTCTTAAAAGTGTCTGGAGAACTAAATGAAGAAATTGGTAAGGTTATATTAGGTAATGCTCTCGAGAATAACCAAATGACGTCTCCATCAATCCAAAAAGAACTTTGTCATTGTTTTGCAGAAGAAGTATTAAAGAAGATATTTGAAGAACTTGGTGATGATGTGTTTTCCATATTAGTTGATGAATCAAGATATATTTCCAAAAAAGGAACAAATGGCCGTGGTTTTAAGATATGTTGATAAATTAAGATTTGTGAAGGAGCGATTTATTGGTCTTGTTCATGTTATGGAAACAACATCATTATCTCTTAAAGCCGCAATTGACAAATTATTTGCTCGCCACAATTTGAGTATTGGTAGGGTTACAGGCCAAGGATATTACGGTGCAAGCAACATGTCCGGCGAGTTTAATGGGTTGAAAGCTTTAATTTTGAAAGAAAATTCTTCAGCATATTATGTTCATTGTTTTGCTCACTAACTTAAACTTGTTGTGGGCCTTGCAACCAAACATCATGAGATTTTCAAATTTTTTAAAGAATTATTAAATTTAGTATATGTTGTTGGCGCATCTTGTAAAAGAATAGATTTGATAAGAGAAAGTCAAAAAGAAAGATTGGGATTGAATACGAAAGTTGAAATCCGAAGCGGAAAAAATCAAGAATTGTCACTCGCAAGAGATAGGGATACACGTTGGAGTTCTCATGAAAAAACAATTCTCCGTTTGCTTACTATATATCCTAGTGTTATTGACGTGCTTGAATATATAGAATATTCGGTGAGTTTTCAGATCATAAAAGAGAAGCACATGGACTTGAATTATACATGAAAACTTTTAGTTTTGTATTTTATTTACATTTGATGAAGTACATCTTGGGTGTTACTAACACATTGACTCAAGCACTTCAAAGAAAAGATCAAGATATGTTGAATGCAGTTAAGCTAGTTAAGTTAACTGATGAAGGCCTAAAAAGTTATCGACTTGAAGATTTTGACTCGCTTTTGGAAGATTCACATCCTTTTGTGATAAATATGATATTGAAATGGTTGATATGGAAGCCGAGTATGTTGATGCGAAATATCAAAGAAGAAGACCGGTATCGCCAATCGTCACCATTATGTGGTTAATAACTTCAACACGGTTCTCGATATGCAAATTCAAGAGCTTGGAAACCGTTTTAATGAGGTAACCACTAAATTGCTTAATAGTATGAGTTCTTTGAGCCCGCCTTGTAATTTTAGTGCCTTTAGTAAAGTAAACTTGTTAAAGTTAGCCGAGATGTATTGATGTGACTTTGATTTTGATGAAAAGGAGAAGCTTTTATATGAACTTGGCCACTACATTACTAATGTGAAAGAAGATAAGCGGTTTGCCAACTTGGCCAAAATGCAATGTATTTATGGCCCGATGAAAAACCGAAGATTATATTGCACGTCCGGGTTTCGGGCTTTTTCGGTCCAGCCCTAATTATGTGCACCCCTAAGGTGATCTTGCCAAAATGATGGTGAAAACAAGATTGCACGTTGATTATCCGTTGGTCTATCGTTTAATAAAGTTATCATTAGTTTTGCCGGTTGCAACGGCAAGTATTGAAAAGTATTGGTCTATTGTAAGTTATCATTAGTTTTGCCGGTTGCAACGCAAGTGTTGGTCTATCGTTTAATAAAAAAGATCATCAGGCCATGTGATTTTGATTTTGATGAAAAGGAGAAGCTTTTATATGAACTTTGGTTTTTCAACTTGGCCTCAAACGAATGACCCTTCTCTTGACCGGTAGTAATGCGAAAAAAGAGTGAAGAAAAAGACATGACTTTCACTCCTTTGAATATGAAGATTTTGAAACAAAACTGCATGAATTTATTCATTTGTCACATTGTTGACAAATTGCTAGAATCCTTATATAGAATGAACCTTGATGTACTAGTTTTTCCCATTCAACATATGCCATTCTTCTGTTAAAGAGTACGTCTCTTCTGTTTTGAGTCTTGCTTCTGCTTCGTCTGATATGCGACAACATCCTTTGTTACCCGAGTCCCACATACAACATAGAAAAATATTAGCAAAGTTTATATTGATATATGGAAAAAAAACAAACAAACAAAAGATTAGCATTTACCTTATAGATTTTGTTGAGATAACTCTTAGTATTTAGTACTAATAAGCCCTTTCATTTTTGTAGAATATACTCCTTTTTTACCAAACCATACCATGGTTTTTCAGGAGATGAAGAAATGGTTAATAATGCAATACGCGTATGCAAGAGTTAAATGCTTTTGAAATATTGTTAGTTGCGTAATCACACTTGGATGTTGTTGCAAACTTGCAACAACTCCATATCTTTTTTATGATTCACACTAATATATGTAAGATGATTTATGTACAACGACTATTTACTTTAATAATCTTACATTCTCTATAATTTTTATATAGGTCATTGTAGCACGTCATACATTTATGTTGAAGATCTCACCACGAATATGTTTCTTGAAATTTCTGTATAAGTGCCTAATGCAGTCTTTGTTATTGTCACGTCTAAACCTTTTTGCATGACTGAATAGACCACAAGACCATTAGGCGCATTGATTGCTTTTATAATTTAAAATACCATATCCAAGAATTTTTTTTCTATTAAAGTACGCAATATACTGCTTGAAAAATGAAATTATTACCGTCTACCACTTGTGGTAGCGACAAGAAACTATTTTTAAGCTCTTTTATCTCACTGATAACTTGCTTTAAGGGGTTTTTGGATGGTTGTCATCCTTACATTGCTCTTGATATTTGCTGTCTAAAATTAAAATTTAATGGGGGTACCGGTCAATGCCACACGTGTTAACACTAATTATTCCATTTTTCCATTAGCCTTTGGTTTATCTAAACCAGAGAACGAAAAATCATGGATATGTTATGTAAGTTACTTAAAAAGCAATCAGTATGCCTAATGGTCTTGTGGACTCTTTAGGCGAGCAAAAAGGTTTAGAAGTGGCGATAACACAAATTCATGCTTATAAAGTACAGAAACATTTTCATGGTGAGATCTTCCACAAAATTTTTACGGCAAACCACAAGAACCTTTAGTATTACTTAGCATGAGATGCTATTGAAGAGAATAGCCGGAGTACGTAAAGATGCGCTTACATATATTAGTGAAAATCATAAAAAGATATGGAGTCGTTGCAAGTTTGGAACAACATCCAAGTGTGACTACAATACTAACAATATTCAGTTCAGAAGCATTTAATTCTTGTATACGTGTATTGCGTTATCAACTTGATCTCGTTGATTATATTAGAGAAAAAGCACGCTACGGTTTGATGAAAAAAAAAGGAGGATTCTACAAAATGGAAGGGTACATTAGTACCAAATAAAAGAGTTATCTCAACAAAATCTAAGTGCATCTTTTTAAATCTTTTTGTGTATATTTGAAATTTAAATGAAACATCTCAACATGAACTATGCTAATATCTTTTCTATATTAGATGCAGGACTCGAGTGAATATGAAGTTTGCAGAAACAGTGAAAATCGAGCCGAAGTGAAATGTATGGGAAAAAGTTACGAGCTCTTACTTGAACGAAAGTGCATACTTTTGGTTTGGCAAGTTAAATGTCTTACGTGAATGCAACGACTTTTATTGCTTTGTTAAAGAGCGCAAACTAAGACAAGTACTTTAATTCATATTTCATCATTTAGAAAAAACGATTTATGCACCAGAAATAAAGTTGCTCCGATACCAGCAAAGGATCAATGGATTCACGTAGATATAGAAGAGGGCATATGTTCATCTACTAAACTATCGAACGCCCACCAGGTTGACCAAGAAAGAATATAACTTCACCATATTATGAGAGCCCAAAAGAAGACATAAATATTTATGTCGTTGTAAGTACAGACACCATGAAAGAACATGCAAGCATAAGCATCTCAAGATTCTAATTATATTAATCATAAACTAGCAAAACAGAAAACTAGAGTAAAAAAAACATTACAAAAATAGCTAAACGAAGTCAAACAACTTTTATTTTAATACTTACCTAGAGCATGATCTGTGTACTTACACCAATGGCCTCATCCTTAACTAACTAGTGTGTACTAGACACGATGGGGGGCGGTAATACTATAAATCGTCTTTCAAATCAACGCAAGAATTAATCACACCCAAAATGAATAGTCACATGTTTATGGTTAACATTCATTTAAATGCTTAAACCTAAGTGGGATTGCAAGTTGTTAAAAGCACTCCAAGCCCATTTCTTACCATATACATATATATTCTATATATTTATAATTATATATTCTCTTTCTTTTTCAATTAAATAATATTTTTTATACATTTATCATTATATTTTCTCTCCTGCACTCGCAACAACTTTAAGAAAATATTAAAAAATTATACGAGTGAAACCCTAAATTTAACTTTTCTACATAATATTTTCTCTGTCATCTACTCACGATCACTCAAAATCATCTCATATAAATATATAATTTACAAAATTCACTCGCATAATTATAGAGAACGGATTGAGAACGCTCTAACTTGATATTTGATTAACTATCCGGTTAGTTACAATGTACAGACATAACCTATATTTAGGGGTGTTCTTCGGGTTGTTTTTCGGGTTTCGGGTTTCTCGGGTCAGGTTCTTCGGGTTTCAAAGTTTTAAATCTTAACCCGAAACCCAACCCAAATTTCTCACGGGTTTTTCGGGTTCGGGTTTTTTCGGGTTGGGTTAATCGGGTTTTGAGTATCCTAGAAAATTAAACAAAAACAAAAAAAAAATAAATAACTTCAATGATAAAATTAAAACAACATATTTTTGTTTGCTCGTAATGCAAATAATTAAATAATAAACCAACATAACTTGATAAAGTCACATAAACAAATTCAAAAGAAGAGTAACACTAAGTAACTAACTCGAACCATAAACGTCTTCAATCAGACATGATTTGGTTGTTCGATTACGATTGATATTAGTAATAAACGGAAAACATAAATTAACAATAAACAACCAAACCATAATAGTTTGAATGACAACACAGTCGATTAGGCTCAGATTCTAGTAGCTTTAGTAACTAAGACTAAGCTATTATTCCTAAAAATATATTTAATTTCAAAACTAAAAGTTTATTCGGGTTTACCCGAAATTTATAAATCAAACCCGAGAACCAACCCGAATTACTTCGGTTCGGGTTAGTCTTTTCTCGGGATCGGGTTTTTCGAGTCGGGTTAGTTCGGGTTTGGGTACCAGGGCCGGCTAAACGAATGTGGAGGCCTAAATCGAAACAAAATTTTGAGGCTTTTTCATAACAATTTTTAAGAAAAGAAAAGGTTGCTTATTACAAGTTTTGAACTCATAACCTATACTTTAGTAATAACCAAGTCTACCACCACACTAATACATTACTTTGAGTTTACTTTACCTATTATAATATATCTATATATAATGTTTTTTTTGGACTTGGAGGCCTTAACCAAGTGTGGGCCTAAAGCCCTAACTTGTTTTCGCTGTCCCACGAGCCACCCCTGTTGGATACAGGTTTTTTCGGATTGGATTTCGGGTTTCGAGTAAAAGTAGCAGCCCTAACTATATTGAGTATAACCTATATTGACTGATTGACTAACTTAGGACACAACCTACAACGTGTCTTGTCCCTAATATAACCAAACAATAATCACATCAGTATATGCGTATCCAATTGTTATAATTCATATATTCAGTAAAAAAAATATATATATTACCTAATCGTGGCCGTCAAAAACTTTTCTGTTAACCTTCTGCCGTCAAAATAAAGAAGAAAAAACCTTAATTGATATCCAAACAATAATACTATCGAGTCTTTTTAATCCTCCTTAACCTCGTTCCACCTTTGAGCCATGCTTACTTTTGATATCCAATTTCAGCCCATTTAAATTTAGCATAAGCCCAATTGCAACACAAGTAATTTTAAGAGAGGGAACTTTGATTTGGTCCCTCTGATTTCTTAAAATTATCAGTTTTGGTCCAATAGTTTATTTTAGACTTTTATAGTACAATAATTTCAGTTAACTATCAGTTTTAATCCAATCCATTAACGTCATCCACCAACCGTTAGTTAATACAACTTTGAGGGTCTTTTTTGTATTTTTCACAAACTTTTAGTAATAAGAATTTTTGGGTTTTTACCAAAATTAAATTTTATACTTTTTGTTATTTTTTTAGTATTATGGTTTCTTATATTTGTTTATATATAAATATTTGTACACTTTTTATTTTTAATAAATATAATTTTTTTCGAAACTGACGTTTTTATGCAAGTGTATATTTTTAATAAATACAAACCAAGATGTCATTCCCATTTTGATGGGTTGGCAATGTGATTAAGATGTGAAATAATTGTTTCAAACTCCATAGGGTACAAAAGTTTAGTTGTTTAAAAAAAAAATACAAACCAAAAATTAAAATTAATAAACAGATTTTCAAAAACCCTCCATCATTAGAAAAGTAAAAAAAACAATATAAAATAAATATATGCACTTTTTACTACCGAGAAATAAAAGCAGAAAAGCTAAGTTTTCTAAATTATTTATAGTTAGTAGAAGTGTAGAATTAAAATGAAACTTAAAAAATAAATATTCTATTTTTTAAAGCCTAGATATTATTACAGCTATAAAAAGTAAAAAATAAAAGTATTCAAATACAAATAAATAAATACACAGTTGCATAAAAGCTCCAATTTTGAAAAAAAATATTGTAAAAAAATAAAAAATATATATATTTATAAATAAACAAATATAATAAACCATAATAGTTAGAAAATAAAAAAAAGTATAAAACTTAATTTTGGTAAAAACCCAAAATTTCTTATTGTTAAAAGTTTGTTAAAAATACAAAAAAGACCCTCAAAGTTTATTAACTAACCATTGGTTGATGACGTTAGTGGATTGGACTAAAACTGATAGTTAATTGAAACTATTGTACCATAAAAGATTAAAATAAACTATTGAACCAAAATTGATAATTTTAGAAAATCACAGGGATCAAAACCGAAGTTCTCTCTAATTTTAATTTGTTTTTTTTTGCCACAAAGTTCGTTGAAATTCCAATTACTTTCATGTAATTAATTATGTTAAAGCCCCTCGGGGTCAGTGCCCATACGGCAGTGATGTGGCACTGTGAAAAGGCTTTAAAGCCCCCTCCATAACCGATGGTCGATAAGTAATAACAATCTTCCATGCTTACATTCATATGCATATTCCTTTCAAATAACCATCATATTTAACCATCGATTTTTTCGAGTTTAATATAAACCTCATTATCATTTAAGCTCATAATCTCTTTGACCTAAAAAATTCGACCGGTTTGGTTTTTTCAACAAAAAGCCAAAACCGATTTGTTACAAACTGATTTAAGTTTTAGACCGGTTTTGTTCGTTTTTGTTTATATCCAAACACTTCGGTTTGGTTTAACTGGTTTCATACTAGTTTCAATGGAGAGGATTATATACCAGTCCTAAACCTACGGTTTCTATGATTCCAAACTAGTTTCAAAGAGTACCGGTTTGGTTTCTATTCGGTTCAGAAAACAATTTTTTTTTCTCTCTTCTGGTTGAGCCTTGGATGAGCCATAATTATTAAGACACTTCATTTTTTCGTTCTTCTTCATCTTAGAACCTCCTTCAAGAAATTTCCGCGGTTCATCCCGTAGATCTTTTGTTGATTCGAGTAGGTCCACTGAAAGATATCGTTAGGAATAGCCACAATAAGCAAGGATCTAGCTTTCTCATCAGCTTCAGCAATCTTGATCTCGTCAACACTCTAAAACAATCGAGGTTTGGGCTCCATAGAGAAGGATTTCCGAAATTTTATTAGTGACTGGAACAGCGGGAATTTCTACAAGTGTGAAGTATGGTCCATCGATGATTAAAAGTACACGATCAACTCCATTTAAGAAGTTTATCATCCAGATTTTCGATTGAATGGATACTCATCCCTAACAAGAGCTGGAAGATTTTTGATGGATTCTACTGTTGAAGTTGCATTCCATGTTGATGGTTCAGCATTTATGAAATGGTCAACACAATCAAACTATTATATAGGCTATGTTCGTATTAACCTATTTATTACTTGGGTCACGTTCGCATTAACTTATTAACGTGCCTTGTTTTGGTTGATATGATTTAAAAAACGAATCGTGTTAGCCAACCTAAAACATATTTTTAGTGTCGTGATTAGGTCGTGTCAAAAAGTATTGCCCCTAATACGATGGGCATGTTGACCCATCAATTCATAATCTTATGCATCTTCCGTAATAACTACATTCATCATCAAAACACTTTTGAGTCGAAGACATAACGACCCACACCCGCACAGTTACTAAAGGCCTAATTTCATCAAATCATTTTTTTTAATGGGCTAATTGGGTAATTTAGCGGACACAACACGACAAGAAAGATGTTGTGACAAAACACTTTCAGAAAATGAACGAGTTCCTTTACTAGATAGATGGCCTTCAAGGAGGCAAAAACTAGTCGAATTCAAACATAAGATCTCTGCTAGCGAGACACGGGTGGGGCGCTGAAGGTTAAAAATGAACTAGTTTGAAAGAAGATGATCTGTACACTACCAGTTTTATGCAACTTACAGTTATACACCATTTATAGTCTATAAACCACTTAAGAACAAACAGGAAGACGACAGAAACTCAACTATCTGTATGAGAACTGAACCACACAAGAACTCGGAAGATGTCAGACAACCAACGAGTTAGAATTCAGAGACACTGAAGCCAGAAGACCGGTTCCAGTCTTACAATGTCGCAAATGTGTGCACGTGAATGATCAGTATACAGGTGCGTTTTGAGCAGATGAACATCTAGCTCACAACTGTACCCATACTCGATTACTCCAAACCGAACAGTTACAGTACTTATATATCTATATCTACTCAAAGCTACCGATCAAGAGCCTACATCACTGGCTTAGTAATCTATCACTAATATGTCACAATCATAGTTGTGAGTAAAAAGCCTTAAAGCTTTTGCCTAAAAAACGAGTCTAAAACCATAAGTTACCCAAACAAAGATCTGAAGGCATTATGTTTCGAAACAATCGAGGCATTACAGCCCTGGCCATCAAGTACGGAATGCAAGAAAAAGCAGATATGTTGCCATGCACGCTAAAACGACAAATATACAGTGCAGAAACGAAAAGTCGAAAACCATGCTAATCTTAAAAGTATCCAACAGTTCTAATTACGAAAAAAGATGTTCTCTAAAGATTGCATATTTATGTAGGCAGATATGTATTTGAAGTACGCAATAAATCAAAGAAATCAACAATGAACAAATTAACAAATAAGCCGATACGAAAATACAAAACTTTGAACACACGCTATCAGTAAATCCATATTTGTTATGACATAAAATAAAAGTAAGTAACATCAAACCGTTTCACAAAAAACTAACTCAAGTTTAAGTTGGCAACTCACAGTGTATCATCATCATCTAGACAAGTATGAAAGATAAACGAAGAACCGATCCTCAAACCTCAACACGCAGTTTCAAAGCTCAAACTCCTCATCCCGTAACGCCATCTCAGCCGCCTCTTCATCCTCATCATCAAGCACAAAGTACTCGTTCTTCTCAACCGGCCTGAACATATAAAACATCACCAAATAAAACACAAGACTCGCAATCTCCTCTGCCGCACTCGCCACCCACTTGTACTTATACGCCGCAATCGTCTTCAACGCAAACACAACAATCCTCGTAAAATACAAGTACCCAATCACCACAATATAAAACTGCCTAAACAACATCAACTTCGCCAAGTTCCTCGCCGCCTTCCCGTCCGTCTTCGACGTCTCTCGCAACGACCGAATCGACCACACGATCGGGAAAATAATCGCGCAACAGCAAATAATATCCACCAACAAAAACACCTGGTTCCACGTCACCCAATCCTTAATAAACGGCCCCGTCTCCCCAACCACAACCGACGTTCGCCAAAACCTGCAACGGAATCACAATCATCAAAACCTGCTTCTCCTTCTCCTGCAAAAACGGCTTCAGAAACGACCACCCGGTCCCAATCAACACAATAACCGTAAACAACAACACGACTCTAATAAACTGAAAGATATAAACAATACATCCCATCCATGGGGAGTCCCAGTAACCTTCACATAATGTTTATCCTCCGCGGCGCAAATTAAGTTAAGCGCCTTCATAATAAGCAAACCGCCCATTAACAAATGGATCCTATGCACGGACCGCTTATTTTTAAAACATAACGAAATCCAAAACCCTAAGAAACAAATATAAACCACGGAGAATATAAAATAAAGCGAAGGCAGCTGAGTCATTCCAGCTGGCAAATAGTCCCTGGTTTCCGTATTTGTATTTGTATTCGTATTCGTATTGTAAAGCTCGGTTTTTACGTCCATTGTAACCAGCGACTGCGGGTTACAGTTGGCGAAAAACAACGAGTACTCGTTCGGATAAGTAACCGGATACGTTTTATTAAACGACGAGTTAGGCGGAGGCGATAGATCTCGGAAGGTGAATAACAGTGAGATGAATTGGGAGTCTACTACGCAGAAGCTAGGGTTTTGTTGAAGCTCCAAGAGGACTTGGATGAGTGACTCTTCGGATAGTAAGAAGAAGCCGAGGCGTGCTTGAAGAGGTAGGTCACAGCAGAGGCGGTTAGGACCCGCAGGACTTCCTTAAAAGGAGACGTCTGCGCAGTTGAACACGCAAGACTCCTTAAATGGACGTCTGCGCAGTTGAACCCGCAGACTTCACCATAGGGACGTCTGCGCCGCGACCTACCAAACCTGCAGGACTCACCACGCTCAGAGTTGTGACGACCTCACATGCGGTACGCAAGCTGGTCCCGCAGGAAATGCCTCCCTATGGTTTCCAAGTATCCCCTGTTCCCGCAGGTGCGGATACCCGCCATTAGGGACTGGCCACCCGCGCAGCATGGCTACACGCATAAAGGCTCCAACTCGTAATAATTCAGTAGTCACCTGAAGAATGAATGAGCAAAGCCGGGAACTTTCCCGCATAAAGGCGGGAGGGGGAAAACTCCCGCCTAAATGAGCCAGTCCGTATAATAATGGAGGATCTTTTGTGTGATACCTGACGAGGTATGGACAAAAGATCTGACCAACGATACGACAGCTCACTAACAGCAGCATGGCAACACGCCACAGCACTGTGACCATTAGCCGCCGCCTGCTCACCAACTCCTGCCATACCACGTGCCTAGCCTGTAGTTGGTGGAAAAGGAAAAGTGAACAGCACGCCTGGTCACTGTCAGCCGCTACCTATCCACCAATTACCAGCAGAGCACGTGCGTAGGCCACAGTTGGCAGAGTAATAGGCCGGCTAAACCTCCTTGGAAACCCACCTTCGGCTATAAAAGACATCAAATGGTAATATCATTTCATCATCTAATATCTTGTATAATTTACCTGATAACTGCTCTAGTATTATTAATATACTTTATTATTCAAAGAGTAATATAGACTGATTCTCACGCCGGAGGGTGGTCACAAGGAGGAACCCCCCCTTTCTTAGTGACGAGCTCACGGTGTCTGTTTTGCAGATTATCGGAAGAACCATCTTGCCAGAATTAACCCCTCGTGGGAAACGTCTATCTAACCCTCAGGTTACTCGTAATCTGTCGGGGTTCGACTGGTGTTTCTTCATTGGCGCCATCCGTGGGACGTGACGGAGTGGACGTGACGGAGACGGCGGAGATTGCGACGGAGGCGAAGCCGGTGTGAGTGAATCCGAATTTCTCGAAGAGGATCATCGGACGGTTGTCGGATCGGATCTTGAGGGATTTTATCTCGGCCGTTGATGGAGATGTGGAGAGGAATAAGAGGAGAGTGATGGCGGTGAGAGTTTTGGTTAGGATCCTCATTTTTTCGGATTTTTTTTGGATTTTCCGGCGGCGGAGTACGGTGGTTTGACGGCGGAAGACGGTGGTGGAGGAAATAGAGAGAGAGAGGAATTTGGTGTTGGGAGAGAGGTTATGTTAATGTGTAGTTGGAAGATGTGAGCCGTTTAATTGTGATTTACTCAATCCGAGGGTGAATCTGGGCCGTTGGATAGATTGGTTTGACAGCGTGGAATGTGAATATGATGATGATGGTGACACAAGTGTACAACGTGTTTAGAGTTTTGAGTTTAGACTCGGATCTCTACCCGGTTGGGGTAACTTCTGTTCACAAATCGAGTTAGAGTGGATTTGAGCTTAAGTTTGAAATAAAACGAGGTAGTTTAGTTAGGGTTGAGTTTAATTTTGAAGTTAAACGAGCGTAACTTCAAGCCAACGAGCCGAGCTTGGGTTTAGTTTGGCTCAGTTTAAAAAATGAGCTAAACTAGGTTAGGTTGTTTTGAAATTTGAATCATGTGTTTTTAGCTAGTTTTATTCGAACTTTTATCGAGCGAGCGATGAGTCTGAGCTTCAAGCCGCGAGTTTTTTGAACAGCTCTAGATTTAGTTGGGGGTGTGCTGAATGGAGTAAATAGATCGAATACGGCTTAATCCGTTGGTTTAAATCATGCTAAAGATAAGTTTGTGTGTTGCGCAATAAGATGACGGTTGAAAGATTGGCTCGCGTGTGATTTTGGACCAATCAGATACGGGATGTCCCACTATTAACGGAATAGGACCCACCTGATGAGAATGACGTTTACCAGCATTAAACTATTGATAGTAGGTTTCTGAACAAGGTAAGACATCTTTGACCTTTAACTCCTTACTTTCACTTACACTTTGACTCTAAGATTGATTTACTGGTTTTTATGTTGGAGGCTGGTCACTGCTGTGGCGAGACTAACGGTGGTCCGTTTTGCAAATCGAAAGTGTTTCTCCGGATATGGATCTCCTTATATGCAGAAGAACTCCGGAGCCTATCTTTGTAGCTACTTTGGTTTGGTGCTAATTTATTGACGTCATCCGTGTGACTCAAACCCATGACCACGTTTATTATATTAAAACCCTACCAATTTACTAGCCTGACGATCGCATCAATTTTAAAACCAGTTAATACTATAAATAGTATAAACACGTTAAAAGAAACTAAAATCTAGACAAAAATTATGTAGATCTTGTAGTTCTTATGCTCAAATATGACGTTGAGTATTTTGCTCGTTTGTTCAGATATGACTCTTCATATCTATTTGTTTCCTTGTTGGATTTTTAGTACTTCGCAAAATGGGAAAATCAGTAAATATGGCTTGATCGCCAAATTACTTGGTTCAATGGTAGTGCATTAAAACCGTCCGACTTAAATAGAAACGGGTTCATAACCACCAATTGTGCAATTCCTATTTCCTAATATGGTTATTAAAAGATTTAACTATTCTACTTGATTACACATTTCATATCTCATGACAACACTCCGCTTAAAAAAATTATGTTATACATTACTACCATTATACTACTAGATAGCATAATACTAAAACAATTCTTTGTGAACAAAATAACTAATAGTATAAGATATGTTTTGATGCCTTATAATAAAACTTAACTAAAACTTAGTTAAATGGAAAAATAGTACAAAGTGTATGATACTCACCTTAGTTTAACTGTATCTTTTAGTATTTTTAGTCTAATCTTCAGTGACTACTGTTTGACTTGATTTGAATATTATATGATATGCTATGATGTCTTAAGGAAAACTAAATTAAAACTTAGTTAAGGGAAAAATAGTAAGTGTATAATATTCCCCTATGTTTTAACTATATATTTTAGTATTTGTAGTCTATTCTTCTGTGACTTGATGTGAATATTAAGGATACGCTATGATGTCTTATAGGTAGGGGTGTTTACGATCCGGTTTTTGTGGTTTTTAGGTTAAACCGTAAACCAAATCGTTGGTAACGGTTTTTTATTCTTGTAACCAAAACCAAACCGTATAACTCTCAAACCGAACCAAACTGTTAGTTACGGTTTGGTTCCGGTTTGATTTCACGGTTTGAGTATGTTGGGTTTTTATATAAAATGTTCAAAATAAGATATGATAAA
This sequence comes from Bidens hawaiensis, assembly GCF_021521415.1. NCBI lineage: Eukaryota > Viridiplantae > Streptophyta > Magnoliopsida > Asterales > Asteraceae > Bidens > Bidens hawaiensis. Next base: position 1,096,053 of record NW_027491273.1, read on the forward strand.
TTTGTAGTGAAACTGTGAATAATTTGCAAAAGTTCATATTTAAAATACAATTCATTCGGTTCATAGTCACGTTTAGTAATTTAATAGAATTTAATAATGAGATGCATATATATTTATGGTGATGAGTGGAAGAGGTCTGGTATTCATAGTCTAAGATCATGAGATATATATTAATTTAGTATGTAATATAAATTTACAAATCTAAAGGTCAAATAACTGATTGTTGGTGCATTTTAGATTTGGGCTCAACTCATTTCTCATTTAGTATTTAGTTAATATTTTAATATGGTATTATATATAAACTATCGGTTTATATTTAAAACAAATATTGATATATATATATAGTATGAACTACTTACAAAATTAAATATAATTAAACTAGACGGTCGGGTCTGGTTTTATACGGTTGGTTTTTGGTACAAACCGTTCACTACGGTTTGAAATTTTTGAAACTGATCAACCGAAATTTGATAAAATAAATCAACCGTGAAACCAAACCGATGACCAGTTTGGGCGGTTTCACGGTTTCGAACCGAGCCGTGAACACCCCTGCTTATAGGAAAACTTAACTAAAACTTAGTTAAGGGAAAAATAGCATGTGTATGATACTCATCTCGTTTTAACTTTATCTTGTAGTATTTGTAGTCTAATCTTCAATGACTACCATTTGACTCGATGTGGTGAGTCATTGATGTTCCCTTCCTTATGGAATGCAAACCATACCTTGAGAAAAGTTTTGGGGAGATGTGTTTCACTCTAACACCTTTGATGTAGTGCCCTATTATCTTATCAATCTTAATCACATACCCTCTTACCGTGCATGCTATAACTTTAGCATAACTTGATAATATTGTTGTCACGGTTTACTATGTGTGCCTCCAAGAAAACCTAATTGTCGTATGCGAACACGAAACCTAACTGAGTTCATGCTTTATGTAGATCTGATAGATATCAATATGTTCAACAAGTCATGGCTTATCATTTGTTTCGATACAACCTCGAGTTGCCCTAAACCCATTTTAACTTAAGAATAAACCCAACCCACCTATTATACAAGGTTTGTTCTAGATCAAGCAATGCTTAGGGGTGACAATGAAACCCAAACCCGATGGAAAAACCCAAAACCCGACATAATTGGAACGGTAATACTCGACCCATTAGGTTTTGAGATTAGTTTTGTAATCTTTCATAGGTTTAGGATTTCTAATATACCCGATAACATAGACCCATTTACCCGATTATATACCCGAAGTACCCCACATAGCTTATTATGTGTGTGTGTATGCACACACACACATATATAGAGAATTAAGGAAATGTTAACATGAAACCATTCTCTAAACTATTAAACCATTGAAACTCAGTTTATAACCATTGATTTATTAAATGAATGGTTGAGATCAATTTGGTTGTGTTGGCCCCACATGAATCCACCATCTTTTGATTAAAATAAGAAATAAGGGTATGTATGTAATTTAACATATCAAGGAAAAGGTGTTTCACTCTCCAAAAAGATGTACAATTTATCATAAAATCAGATATTCGGAGGTGTGTTGCGTTTTTTCTCCACCTTTATATTAATACCCTAGGAAATATAACAAATGTAAATCGCCAGTAAATGTAATAAATGTAAATTGGAATGTATGACACATGTAATAAACGTAGATATGTTTACGTATTTTACATGCTTTACATTCAGTCATGTTTTACATCGTTACATATTTTACATATTTTACATGCTTTACATTCAGACATGCTTTACATCTTTACATCTTCTACATATTTTACATTAAGCAAAAAACAGACATTCCATATGTTTACATGCAGACGTGTTTTACATCTTTTACATACCTTACAAATGTAAATTAACGAATTCTTTTAATAACTTTGCATACTTTACATGTTTTACATATGTAAACTAGCGAATTCTTTGAATAACACCAGTAAATGTAACAAACGTAAATCAGAGAACCGAGGGGTGAAGCTTGTTGGTGGCAGAAATTTTAGTCTGGTAGCCACATATCAAAAAGAAGATGAAGTGGTCTTTGATTCTTAGAGAGAGAGAGAGAGAGATCGTGACTTGTTTGCTGTTTGTGTTAGTATGTGAGATATAATAAATAAATAAATAAATAAAAGAAAGATTAAAAATGTGATGGTACAAGTTAACATCTCTCACTTTTCAAACACTTCTTAACCTTAAACATGAAATACCAACAATACCCTTATACCATCTTTATTAATATAAATGAGATTGCATATGTGGCCTCTTCCTACATCACATATGGGATTTCAAGAGTGCTCATGATAACAACGGATTTCAAACAACATTTTTCCTATATATATACACATACCTTTAATATATTATTTGTCGAAACTTATTTATGTCAATTATTTAATATATTTTATCTTTATGGTAACCTTTTTTGTAATCGATTAGTTATATTTTTTCAAAACCCGATAGCAACCCGACGGGTTTTGAGCCAGTTATACCCATCGGGTATTTTATCAAAACCCGATTGAAAACCCGGTGAGAAAATCTGATAGGTAATTACCCGATTAAAACCTATGGGTTTAGAACAGACTTTAATAATCATGTATGGATTTAGAAATACCTAAACCTAACTCATTACCGTCCCTAACAATACTAATCTAGCATGTGTATTTATTAAAATATCTTTAGTAAGCATATCTATTGAAACCATTATCAATCATTCATATGAATAACATGCATAAAACAACAATTCACGATAAGATGCTTAATAAGCCCCATACACTTTAGAATTGTTTATTATTATACTGAATACAATAACAACAATCCCATGTGTAGCATATAACCATCCACCAACCTAGGGTACAACCATCAATGCACATAGCAAATAGTACAACTAATGCATAAATTCAGCATCTCAAAACATGTATGCCTTCTATCATGTCTCTCTCTTTAATATATACATATGAGGTGATCATACACCAAGTCAACAAGTCAACAACCAAAATAACTTGCAAAAAGATGCCCTCAATTTTAACTTCTAAACCATCATTTATGTAAATATACAAAAAAGAACCCTATACTTTGCAAGAACTGTCATTTTTTTTGTAAAACTTTGTTCAAAAGTCAAAACCATGTATTCTTGCAAAACATGGTATTCTCATTTGCATTTACATCAAAACAATGGTTTCATTGGCATTGAAAAATCAAATATGATGATGATCAAGAAACTTATTTCATCAAATCAGATGGCATACAGTTTCTTAAAATCATCATTCTCCGAATCCGAGTGCACCGAAACCGACCCCGAGAGTGACTTGCTACTCCTCGCCGACCGTCTAATACTCCTTAAGTTATTAGCCTCGATCCGATGCATGATCACCCAATAACACATTGTCCCGAGTGTCGATGCCAATGTAACGGACCCTATAACCGCCACCCCAACCGCCAACCACCGCTCGTTTCCCACAACAATAAATGAAAGAGCAAGAAACGCTACTGACACAAAAACACAGGCTAACCACATTAACTTATTAATAACTGCCATCACTTGTTTCTTAGCCCGTCGTTCAACCACCACGATCGACGTCTGAACCACCACCACTGCCAGTGATATGAACAACGCAAGCGAGTCGAAGATCAAGAAAATGATAAACTCGGGATTTCCCGCTATGTTTGCTTCACCTAAGACTTTATCAGGTGGGATCCCGTCGGACCCGTCAACATATTGTCCGGGCAGCTGGTATATGGCGGCAAAGGTGACGGTGGCTATCAAGACCGCCACCACGGTGGTGGAGTTGATGGCATTGTTGAGGCTTTCATGGTGCATTTTGTTTATACGTTTTCCGATGCCTTTAACGCGTTTGTGAGTTTTGAGTGTGTGCTCGAGTTGGTCATGGACCTCGTGTTTGATGTCACTCACTGTTTGTTTGAGCTCTCGGGCCGTGGTGGTTGCTGGTGGTGGTTTCTTTATTGACTTTGCATTAACGAATCCGTGTTCTCGTAAGATTTTTGCAATTTCAGATCGGGTGAATTTCTCGGCGGTGTCGAGTGCGGTTTCTCCCGATTTGCTGATGGCGTCTTTTTTTAATATTTCCTTGTGGGTTAGCAGTGCTTGAACAATCTGCAAATTAAGCAATATTCATGAGTTTTGACTTTTGTGGACTTAAAAGGTCAAAGTCAAAATCTTTTGAATTAATTCTGTAAGGGATTCATTCCCATTTAAGATTAATGGAAAGTAGGATAATAAAATTCATAATATTAACTACAGTTAGAGAAATGTTGGAGCTACACTTGCAAGCATAACTAAATAAACTTCAAGTTTAAGAACTGGCATTTTGAGCTTAAAAGTCAAAGTCAACTTTCTTGAAGGGGAACTATGACAATCTTAAGTACCTTTGAAAAAATGAAAAGCATGAAATCAAGCGATATTCATGTGTTAGTTAACTTGCAATACTATCTAAACAACATTTAAAACTAAAAGCTAGCATTTTGACCTCAAAAGTCAGATGTAAAGTCAACTTTCTCGAAATGTTAATTATTATGATAAAGTATTACAATCTCAGAGGTAAAACTGCTACCTTTTAAAATCAAAAGTTGTACTAAATTTATAACTAACTGCAATCCAAACAAGGCCTCAAAGTGAAAACTAGCATTTTGACCTCAAAAGTCAAAGTCAACCTTCTTTAAATGAATTATGACAGTATTAAGTACCTTCGAAAATATATGATCCATGAATCAAGCAATAGTAAGGAGTTAATGATCTTGCAATAGTATCCAGACAAAATCCAAATAAAAAGCTAGTATCTTGACCTCAAAATCAGATTCAAAGTCAACTTTCTTGAAATGTTACTATGGTAATCTTTAAGTATTACAATCTCAGAGGTCAAAATACCACCTTTTAAATCAAACTTTTCATTAAATTGCCTTCCAAACAAAACCCGAATGTAAAAAAGCATTTTGACCTCAAAAGTCAAAGTCAACTTTCTTAAAACGAAAGCATAAGAATTTACAATTACCTCTACGCGGCCCTTTCGTGTAGCTATATGCAAAGCAGTATTCTCTTTTTTATCAACCATGTTCAACAGTCCATCATCAGCTGCAATAAGTTCATTAACAATGTCAACACTTTGACCTTTAGCAGCCATATGAAGCGCGGTTTGACCCTTTTTATCAGCTCTAGTGGCGATTTCAGGCACTTTCTCTAAAAGGGCTTTCATTACATCCAAATGACCCTTTCGTGCACATGAATGTAACGCGGTTTTATGGTTGCTTTTGGCTATAGTGGCCATACCACTATTTTTCTCCAATAAATACTTGACCGCCTCAATATGACCTTGTTCACAAGCCGTGTGTAAAGCCGTTGTGTTTGTTTGATCAAATGTCATTGAAAGCTCGGATTGTGATTCCATGAGAATCTTCAATATCTCTGAAAAGAAACAATTGCTTCAAGATTTGACTTTTGAGATACAGTAAACAAGATTGCTTTGTGTCAATAATGCTAAAGATTGGATTTTAAAAAGCGTGATACAAATTAAATGAGACAACTTGAATCAACTATGTGGTTTCAAGAAAACCGGACAGTTTGACTTTTCAGGTCAATCTTAAGAAAAAGATGAAGGCTAATTCATGAAAAGGTTATCAAGAACTAGTTATATCATAAGCAATCGGTAAACTGTTCTAAGAAATTGAAACAAGTTGACTTTGTTGGTCAAATTCATAAATTCCCAAATTCAAGATTTTTGGATCCTTAGCATATATGTAAAAATACCTAACCAACTTCTATGCCTCATTGTTTGATTTTGGTTCTGATTATCAAGAACTCATATGCGGTACAATATTAGCAACAACTAAACCATTTCAAGAAAAGTCAAAGTTTGACTTTTCAGGTCAAACTTAAGAACAAATGAAGGAAAATTCATGCTAGGTAAAAGGCTAAGGTCATGAAGAACTAATCTTGTCACATATACCAAATTATTAGGCAAACGGTAAACCGATCCAAGAAAGTGATACAAGTTGACTTTTTTGGTCAAACTTATTACTTCCCAAAATCAAGATTTTATGTTGATCTTGCTAGAGATCCACCCTTTATATCTCTTTGTAGCACTTATAATCCTATTTGATCATCTGATTTAGCTTTCATATCGAATTTCAACTCAAATTCAGTTCATTTGACCTCAAGAATCAACAATTAATGAACAACCTAGCACATACAAAAACAAGCATAACTTAATATTCAAATTCATACCAAGATCTCCTTGTTTCGCAGCGATATGAAACGCATCAAACCCGTTCTTAGCCTTGATTCCAGCAGCCTCTAACTCATAATATTTCATCATCTCCCTCACCATATCCACACAACCATATTCCACCGCAACATAAAGCGCGGTTTCACCGGATTGATTCGTTTTTGACAGCAATTCCTTTAATTCTTGTTCATCTGTGCTACTTAATATCTCCAAAACTGAATCTTTATCCCTTGCTCTCACTGCAATATGCAAAGATGTATCATCTCTTTTCTCCATTGTCCTGTTTCTGCTCAAGCTCTGATGGCGGTTTCCGGCCACCGGAGATTCCATCTCACCGGATTATGACCGGAATCCTAATTCTGATGAATCAAGAAAGACACCCATATCAATTAGACAATCATAAAATTTCAAGATTATCATCATCGTACTCAGTAAATCTCACCAATAGCAAAGCTATGGTAGGGTCTGAGGAGAGTAAGATGTAGACAGCCTTACCTCTACCCCATAGGAATAGAGAGGCTACTTCCGACCCTCGGTTCGAAAAAATTTCAAGATTATATTTTTACTAATCTTTATACTAATTATGCTCTGATGGCTGTTTCCAGTCACCGGATAATCCATCTAACCTGATTCTGATCGGAATCTTAATTCTAATGAATCAAGAAAGACGTCCATATCAATAAAAAAATTTCAAGATCATCTACTTACTAATCACTATGCTCTAATTTCAAATTACTAGCAAACCCATATCATAAAAATCAAATCTTTACCAGGGTTTTGAATAATCTTTACACTAATTATGCTCTAATTTCAAATTACTAGCAAACCCATATCATAAAAATTGAATCTTTACTTCTCTTTTGAATAATCTTTACACTAATATGCTCTAATTTCAAATTACTAGCAAACCCATATCATAAAAATCAAATCTTTACTTCTGTTTTGAATAATCTTTACACTAGTTGTGCTCTAATTTCAAATTTATAGCAAACCCATGTCATAAAGATCAAATCTTTACCAGGGTTTTGAATAATCTTTACACTTATCATACTCTAATTTCAAACCCATATCATAAAAATCAAATCTTTACCTGGGTTTAGAATATTTATGAATGAATCACTCCACCCATCTTGGAAATCAAGTAAACAACCCAAGAAATTGGTGGGTTTTGAAGGAGGAAGATTGAAGAACAAAAATAATAATAAAAATTGAAGCTTGATGATTAATAATTGGGTTGAAAGTGGTGATAAGTGAGAAAGATTGATCAAGTTTTGTAATTTAAAAGGATGGGAAGAAAAAAGAGAAAATAGTAATGAAGCAATGATTTGTGTCCTTTTGTGGTAGTGGTGGTCTTGCTGCATCATAATAATAATATATTAATTTTTTCTACTAATAATAATCTGACTGTTGTGAAAGAATTGAATGTGTTTTGACAATGGATTCTGTAGCATGTAACATGCTTTTGTGCAAAATGGTGTTTAGGCTGAGGGGTGTGGGGGGCGCGAGAGGGGACGCGAGTGGGGGCTCCAGCCAATAATATTGTGACGTGTGGCAGAGAGAGAAACTTGATAATATGGGTGTTGGTTGTGGTGCTCGCGCCCCGGGGCATGGTGTGGAGGGGCGCGAGAGGGGGCGCGAGCGGTTTATTTTTTTATTTTTTTATAAATGTATTAAAAAAACGTATTATTAAAAAAACAAGAAATTATTTAAAAAAACACACATTTTTTTGAAAATTCATAATAAAAAAAAACATACTAAAAATTAAACAAACAATAATATTTAATAATAAAACTAATCTAATACAAGATCATCTGGTCGCCTCGCCCACAAATGTTCAACCAACTCATGTCGAAGACCCCCGTGTATCTCACGGCTCTTGATATTTGCTATGTTATGAAGTTTTTGTTGATCACTGATTGTGGACGGTTGTGGCGGAATGTCACCTTGGTAGTTTTGGCATATAGCTTTGCCCTCGTCTTCTAACGTCATGTTGTGTAGGATAAGACACGTGTAGACGACGTCCATTATCCTCTCCCGAGTCCAATAACGTATCGGGTTCGCCATAACATAATATTGTTTTTTTATAGCTCCAAAAGCTCTTTCAATATCTTTTCTAGCAGACTCTTGCTTCTTCGTAAAATACTTCCGTTTGTCGGCGATTGGATCTGTAAAAGCTTGAACTAACACAGCCCATTCGTTGTAAATACCATCGACCAGATAGTACCCGTACTTGAAGAGTTCTTCATTTGCAAGAAAAGATTGAGGTGGTTCAACCCCGTCGATAAGGTCGTTGATCAAATGTGACTAATCGATAACATTAAGGTCGTTATTTGACCCAGCAACACCAAAAAAAGCATGCCAAAACCAAAGATCCTGTGACACCGCCGCCTCAAGTATGAGGGTCGGCCCTTCATGATCACCACGGTGGAACTGACCTCGCCAGGCCGTTGGACACATAGCCCATCCAACATGCGTACAATCGATGCTACCTAGCATCCCAGGAAAACCATGTTTTTCTGCGTGCACCTCATATATGCGTTGGATGTCATACGTTGTAGGTTTACGCAGATATCTCCTAGCGTAAGTCGATATGACTCCTACGTACAATATATATTACAAAATGTAATAAATATTTAATAAAAAGTAAAATTAATGTTTTTTACCTTGGCAGAAAAAATGAAGGGATTCACGTGCAACCCTTTTCGACATCTGTAAATACTCATCCAAAGCGTCCGACGAGATGCCGTACGCTAATTGACGGATAGCAGCCGTGCATTTTTGAAGAGGGGTAAAACCGGGAAGACCCCTAGCATCCTCCCTTTGTTGAAAAAAGGGATACCGTGCCTCTAAATCACTCGCTATACGCGTGAACAATTGCCTGCTCATTCGAAAACGAGTTCGAAAATCCGACTCCGCGTATACCGGTTGAGGGCTAAAATAATGCCTCATCAAAGTATCGTTAGCACCCGATCGATCACGATCACGAGGTGGTGCTCTAACCCTCGGGAGTCGGGGTTGATGGGCTTGATTTTGCAAGAGATTGACCACGGTTGCGGTCAAAACTCCCCCTACATGAAGAAGCAAATCATCCTCTTCGGAGGAGTCGGAATCAGACGAGTACGACGACATTATTTTTAAAAAAAAAATTGGTTTCGGGATATTATATATGAGTTTGGAGATTGAAGTTGTGTTTGATATGGTTAAAATGGGTTGATGGTATGTGATATTGGTATGTGATATGTGATATTGGTTTTATAGAGAAAAAAAAATTTTTTTTTTAATAAACAAAGAGCCCAACGGCTCTATTTACGCAACCCAAGACCCCTTCACGCCTATTCCCAGCCGCTACCCCTCTTGCGCCTGCCTCTTTTTCCGCGCTCGCGCCCCTCTCGCGCCCCTCTCGCGCCTCGGTGGGATGGGCTCACGCGCCCCCTGTCGCGCTCCACACCCCTCAGCCTTAGGCTGAGGGGTGTGGAGCGCGACAGGGGGCGCGTGAGCCCATCCGCTCGCGCCCTAAGGCTGAGGGGTGTGGAGCGCGACAGGGGGCGCGTGAGCCCATCCGCTCGCGCCCCGGGGCGCGAGCACCACACCACCGAGGCGCGAGAGGGGCGCGAGCGCGGAAAAAGAGGCAGGCGCCCCTCTTTTATAATTTTGTCTCAGACCCCTCAGCCTTAGGCTGAGGGGTGTGGAGCGCGACAGGGGGCGCGTGAGCCCATCCGCTCGCGCCCCGAGGCGCGAGCACCACACCACCGAGGCGCGAGAGGGGCGCGAGCGCGGAAAAAGAGGCAGGCGCCCCTCTTTTATAATTTTATAATTTTCCGCGAGCGCGGAAAAAGAGGCAGGCGCACCACACCACCGAGGCGCGAGAGGGGCGCGAGAGGGGCGCGAGCGCGGAAAAAAAGGGGCGCGAGAGGGGCGCGAGCGCGGAAAAAGAGGGGCGCGAGAGGGCACCACGTTTATAATTTTGTCTCAGATTTATATATTGGATAATGAAAGTTTCTAAAAATAGTTTAGTTTTTTTTTAAACGGCAAAGTTCATAAAAAGACTAGAAGGAAATTAGCAAAATCCTCAGGACAAATTTCATATAAGATCACTTAGTTTTTTTAGGGGTGCAAATTCATTTTATCTACTAATAATAATTTGACTGTTGTGAAAGAATTGAATATGTTTTGGCAATGGATTCTGTAGCATGTAACATGCTTTTGTACAAAATGGTGTTTATATTTGTCTCATATTTATATATTGGATAACTAGATTAGATTCTGTGTTATATACGGACGGAAAATGTAAATATAACGAAGAGAAAATAATTATAATTTTTAATAAACCGTGCATTTAATAAAGCAACAATATAATCTAAACCCCATGATTTAAACCATCATTTCAATCCAAACATTCATACATCTAGTCCAAACGTTCATAAATAATTTCTCAAAATCCAAAAAAAAATAAAATATGAAGTCTCAAAATTAAAAAAATAATAATGAAAACAATTAATTGTCTTTACTACTCAATAAATGATTATTATAACAATTTATTTTAAAACTTTCTTCAACTTAGCAGTTAATGTGTAAAATTAATGTTCAAATTAACATGTGGAAATTATAAAAATGAAAAATTGATGAGTTAGAAGCCTATGTGAACATGCTAGTTGAATGTCATGTGAAAACCTTGTATTATTTTAATAATATAGTAAGATGTTAAGTTTCTTAAAATAGTTTAGTTTTTTTTATTAACGATAAAATTCATAAAAGACTAGCTGGAAACTAGCGACAAATTTCATATAAAGTATTCTTATAAGATCACTTAGTTTTTTTAGGGGTGCAAGCGAGCTTCGTTTAATTTACACGGAGTTTGAGCTCAAGCTCGGCTGGTTTCGATCTCTGTTTCTAAAGCTCGAGCTTGGCTAGTAGTTTGTGAGGGTCGAGCTCGGCTCGTTTACTATATCTTAATTAACATTTATATATTTTTTTCAATTATATATATATATAGGGGAAGTATAAAATGAAAACCCACTTGAGTTGTGAAAACCCGTGAAAACCCTATGTAACATCGTTTTTTTTTGTTACACACGTAATATATGTTGTTACATTTAATACAAAACATCGAAAAATCAAAAAAACATTTTTTTGTTATTTTTTAACATTTTTTTACTAATTTTTATATATGTTTTCAGGAGAGAGAAAATGTTGTATATATATGTTTACATTTTTTATTAACTTTAATTGTGGACCACAAGATTTAAACTTTAATTAAAAACATGTGGTTGAGAATGGTTTTCTAGAGTTTTCATAACTCAAGTGGGTTTTTATTTTAACCTAACCCTATATATATATATTAGTTAGTATTTTATAATATTTTAGAGATTAATTAAATAAGGTATATTGGTTTTTAATTATCCCAACTATTACCTTTTGGTCACTGTTGGTCCCAACTAATGAATTGGCTACTAATGATCCTAACTTTTAAAGTATTTGTTCCTAACGGTCCGCGACTAACATAATCCTAACGTCGTTAGTTTCAGGTCGACGAAAAAAACGATTTTGTCCGGAAAACCCAATTTTTTTTCCCCGAAAACTCAACATTTTCGTCCCAAACATCTTGGTAGCTTCATATCGGACCTTTAGGAACATTTTTCTAGTAAAAGCCCCAATTATTGAGGTCGTCGTAAACCTTAGAACCATCGTCAGAATCGGTTGATGGTGCTCAAGTGGTGGTAGTTGGTTAGCGGTGAGTCAATTGGCGGTGGTTGCGGTGGTGTTTTCCGGCAACAAATTTGAATTTTCCAGCCAAAAACGTTTTCCTGACGACCTGAAACTAACGGCGTTAGGATTCTGTTAGTTGCGGACCATTAGGAACAAATACTTTAAAAGTTGGGACCATCAGTAGCCAATTCATTAGTTAGAACCAGCAGTGACCAAAAGACAATAGTTAGAATCATTAAAAATCAATATATCATTAAATAATTATTGAATTATCTTTGACAATGGATTCCCTAGCATGTAACATGCTTTTGTACAAAATGGTATTTATATTTTGTCTCAGATTTATTTATTGGTAATGTTAAGTTTTCAAAAATAGTTTTTTTTTTCCTTTCAGGATAAATAAATGTGAATGCATAAAATTTGTTCTCACTATTACAACATCACTAATTTTTTTCACAATTCAAAAGTGTAAGTGTAAAAACATTTGCGGAACGCATCTACCTTCTCTTTCTCTTTCATTGTATCCATCATCTTCCCGTCTCTTCTCACCCATTTTCTTTCATGTCTGGGTAGGTACCCTGAGTCAGAGTTTTTGGGTCCGTGATGCTCTAATACATGCTGAAAAAAACGGGCAGTTAACATTTGTAAGTTTTGTGTTAGAATTCATATAAAATGTTGTTTTAACACTATTAAAGCTATATCGAGTGGCATGTCATCATAAACTTTTGATGGTTAGACTGATATCAACTATGAGTCGTTTGTTTTGCTTACTGTACATTTTGGATTGAACTTTGCACGGCCGATGTAAGGTCCGACCGCAACATTGACTATTTGTTGCTGTATTTTCTTTGTGCATTTTTTGCTGATCTTTTACGGATGATCCACTTATTGTGTGGCTTCTGTGCACAATAAACTCTTTGAGTATTGAGCGATATTTTGATAATTTTGTACGACTCTTTGTTTAAAATATTACGGATGTAAATTATGAATATATGATCAACGTGGTTGTTTTATAATAATAAATCTATAGCAACCAAACATGACCTAAAACTTGTTTAATAAAACTAGTTGCAAGTTAAAATTTTAAATTCGTTGCAAACAATATTAAAGCCCATGGTTATAAAATTAATTAAATAAAGACTATAAAATTGATCATTACAAATAATATGACAAAATGGTTGCTATATAAATGATTTGTTTCATACTACCATTTAATTAGCAGAAGTTTTTTCTATTATGACGTGCTGCTGCTGCTTCTTCTAGATTCTACTAAAGACAAAAATAACTATCTTTCCCCCTCTTTTTAAGCATATGAAATTAAATATATATATATATATATATATAACCCCATAAAATAAATGAGATCTAAGTTTTTTTTTTTTTTTAACTAGTATCATTTTTAAGTATTCGGTGAATCGATGGCACTCAATCGTTTCTATAATATAAAGTTCTATGGTATAGGTTGATATCGGCATTTCTACTTAGATTTTCATATGGCCTTGAATGTCACGTCAATAAAATGTAGGGGTGTGTCTAGGTCAGTTTGGAACGATTTTGACCTAAACCCATAACTGAGAAGTCGGTTAATGGATGATCGTAACCAGTAAGTCCATAACCGATGCATTATGGAGGTTTCGGTTAATGGTTTTGAAAATTATAACTGGTCGGTGTGAATTTGAGTTAAATTAATAATAGCTCAAAACAATATAATTAGGCATTATTTAGGCTTTACAGTTTGAGCTTGAAATGTATTTACCATGGAATAAATTGTTACACACATATGCATATATTACTATATCACGAACATTAAAAATATACATATAGTTTGTAATATTAAAAAAAAAACCACATATAATTGGTTTGAATTTTGACATATATGAAAACCTTGTTAACAATAACCAACCCAATACCGTCGTTTTTTCATAAAATTATCAAACGGACCCATAAGTTTTTGTACGATTCAGATTCATCTGTTAATTTGATTATGGGTCGGTCAAGTCAACTACCTCTCTAGTTTTGCTCATAAGTAGAAGTTAGGATTATGAAGACTAATTTGGTAACTTTAATGAAGTGAACCCTTAAAATATATTCCTTTGCAAGACATGGCAAATTGGCAATGGAGAATACATATAAACGGATGAGAATATGATGACCTCCCGAGTTTCTAGAACATGTTACAAGTAACTGTTTTCAAGCCACAAAATACCATGAAAACAATTAACTTTGTCAATCACAACTAGAAGTTTTGTTTGATGGTTGTTGGTGAGGTGGTGACCCCACCAGTTGTGTATAGTAACTTTCGAAAATGACATATAGTTGACTCGAGTATAGCCGCCATGGCCCACAAGCAAGCCACTCTTTTATGTTTGATATTTTGTGCCTGATCAATTTTATTTGTGGATATCATTATTGTATATTGTCGGTTTTTCTTTTCAAAGGTATAGTTGTAACTTAATGGAATTTTGATTCTATAGTTTTTTCAAGCATTTCCTGAATTATATACACACACAAAATTGCAAGAAATCAAAACGAATAAAAAACTGACGAAATCGAACCGAAATTAACTAATAATAAATTAATCAAAAAGCGATTATCGGTCTTTTTAACCCTAAGTTAACCGAATTAACATAGCCGAACCATTCATATTTTCATATATTTTGAAAAAAACGATTATCGGTTATTTTTGTGTCCTACATAATCGAACCATTCATATTTTCATATATTTATTGTTTTTATACCTTAATTTCATGTTTTATACCATCATTTTTTCATTTTTTGTATATATACCTCCATGTAGTGTATTTAGTTTAACATTTTATGTATTTATACCTTCAAATTAATGTATTTATGCATCCATCTCATGTATTTTTAAGTAATTTTTTTATCCCGTGTTTGATTTTGGTTACCACCCGAAAGTAACCAAACCAAAAACTAAAAAACTAACCAAATAAACTGAAAACCGATAGGTTAACTCGGTTGAGGCTAGTAATCGAACCGAACCAAATTGTGCACACCCCTAATTACATAACTTTTAATAATTTTGCTTAAAATACTTGATTTTTTTAATCGTATATATTTTCAATTAAAATGATAATCATAAAGTTATATTAACTGTGAAAATGTTTTATGGATGATTTTAGACGATGTAATTTAATCACTCGTTATTCTTTCATATTTTGGCATAAAACTTGTGCTATTGCATTAACTAAAACGTTCATGTTATAACAAAATTATATTCCAATACTCATGACTTATGTATTAACTCTATCAGGTGATCTGAATTTAATCTAGTAACACAATTTAGTATTTATTTTTCATAAGGAACGTTGTCTACTTCCAGTGTAAAGTTGTGGCTACCTATAAATAAAATAGGCTATGCTTAAATAAATATTTAACTATAAAAAGGTATTTTTCTAGCCTTTTAATACTATTGAAAATTGTCAATGATGGGCTTATAAGGTTAGTGTTTGTGGTGGCTTTAGGGGCACGTGAAACCATGAAAGTGGGTTCGTAGCAACTTTTTGAAGCATAAAGGTTTATTTACGCTTAAGTAATCGCCATGACCAAAAGATGCCCAATTTAAAGGTATTATTAGCGTGTATATACACATAGGGTTCTTTTTATGCATTTATCTTTCACTATGTTGTGTGCTCCTTGTGTTATTCGAATAAATAATTAAATACAATATACTACTGCCAAATAAAAAGGTAATTATCAAAATCAGCCAATAAATAAAATGTCAGAAAACTATACTTTTATCGAATATTCTTGATGTGAAGCCAAAAACATATACAATCTGAACCAAATACAAACTAACAATCTTGATCGTCATCTCAACGATCTAGTAACAAAACTCTTAAGAACACAAAATACAGACTCAAACCCAAGCGTATGATCCGAATCTCAACAGAGTAAACAATAACAAATTGATGAAAGAAAATATCTCGAATACTCATACAAACAATCGGAACATCAATGTGATGAACCCTAAACACTCGAATCCAAGACTGAACAGGAGAGAACAAACCCGATACAAGCAAGACGGTGAGAGAGAATATAATTAGAAGATTATGTATATAGACCTCTTGATACTGAGCGATAGAACCCTTCTTTATTGAATGATGGAGTCGACGATCAGATATTCAGATGTAAACCACAAACTTAAGCCACGGGCTGCCACAATGCAAAACACAAATAAACATTTCTAAGCCCAAATGTATTTTTGGATACAAATTAAAAGAATGCACTACACATTTTAACATAAACACAAGTTGACTAGTAAACTTAACAAAATAGCCACAGTGACGAACCCAGATTAATTTTCATGAGGACAAGCAGGAGTTTAACCATAATTTTATTTGGAGCAATCGTGATTTTCTTGTATAAACAACACAAATTTTTTTAAGGGGGTGGCTGGTCCTCATATATTTCGTATAGGTCTGCTCCTGATAGGCTCATAGATGTTGAAATATTGAAGCAATCAAAACCTGACACCTACCATTACTGGACACGAAGTAAACAAATATATCAACTTATCAAGTAAACTTATCAACGTATATGAGTCGGCGTACTCATCTTCTCTAACAATGTGCTAGGAGCATGTTTGGGATTAAGTTTGAAAAATGCTTATTGGTTTATTGGTTTTTTCAGAAAGTCATTTTCAAAAGTCAGGATTTTGTGCTTTTGGAAAACTACTTTTTAACCCTTTCAAAAATCTAAAATAAGAAAGTTTTGTGATTGCCAAACACATTTTAGGTGTGCCAGGGAATGCACAATTGAGCCGACTACGCCTACCGGCTCAAGTATGTTAGCAAAGCCACTCTACTCCGATTAAAATTTGTAATAATAATAATAATAGTGAACATAAAGTAAACAAATACACCGAGCTAAAAGCATTTACATCCTATCCCTCATTTTCTGTAAGGGATTTTTAAAATACATGGAGTGATTTAGGGTGTTATGATTAGAGGAGAGATAAAATACAATGATTTTTCTGTATATTTGAAAAACTACTGTTTACCCTTATAATTTTTTAATACTTTTTTAAAGTGGTTATGAGTGAAGAATGAAAGAAATGTAGTGATAAAAGTATTATTTAATTAAAAATAAGGAAGAAATATAGTGTTTAATATAGTAATCTTGAATTTGTAGATATAAAGGGGATGAGAATGCCAACACCATATTATATAAGTTGTTTCACTCTCTACTCCAATAAGGTTTCACCATGTGTGATAGAGAGTACACAAGTGAGTGACTTTGCCTACCTGGCTCAAGACCGAGCCCATCTCCTCCAATCAAGCCTTGCCACATGTTCATATGAAGGCTCTACTACACCCACTAGCCATCATGTGTACTCAAAACTTTTCACATTTAAAGTGTTTTACGATACGTGACGGTCCAGTCAGCATTATAGAGTTTTGTAAAAAGTGGTGTGGCTGTAAAAAAACCCAAAACTTTTCCCTCTCTCACAAAACGTCTCCCATAACTTTGCCCATAACTTTGAGAGGGGGCGGTGCAGAAGAGAGCTATGGGCTAAAACGCCACTCATAACTCTCCCACTACACATGGTTTAAGACCCATTATTTAGAATAAAAAATTAAAATCGAGAGGTATTAGTTACGAGCCCGAGGCTCTAGGATCTTTAGTAGGGAAACATAACCAGTTGGGAAGATGCATGTTCATGACTAAATCATTGTTTAGTTTTGAGTTAAGTGCTAGGTTGGTCTCTGTGCTTTGCAGATTTTGAATCGTTGGTCCTTAACGTTTATAACTGCACGCTTGATTCTAATAGTTGTAAACTTATTACTAATGTGGTTCAGAGTTATGAATTTTGTAACTATGATAATTCTAATTCATTAACACCGTTAAATTTTTCAGTTAAACCCATGTAAAAAGGTCAAACTACTCTTGATAATAAGTCCATGTAACTTTTAAATTACTTTTTGTTTATATTAAATTCTCCTTTTTTTTCATTTATTTCTTAACTTTTTAGAAATTTAACTATTTTTAATAATTTTCCATTAGAATACAAAATTTGTTCTAGTTTTGGTTGAACATTTTTTTAAAATATTTATATTAGATTTGGCTTGATACTGCTTAGTATTTATCACGTTAAATTTACGAATGATCAATCTAGAAAATTTTTAGTTTAGTGCCTTTTTATCATTTTGTTTTACAATAAAAGGCTTCTCATTAAAAAGGATGAATTAAGTTGAGTTAAATTTTTAAGTTGATTATAAAGAATTTTTTTTCGAAACTGTAAATTTTATAGACACAACCAACCATCAAAAGTCACCACCGCAAACCAGAGGGGCTACAACGCAGCCAAACACTTACAAAAGGGTAAAATTACACCAATTTGGCCATGAACCTGAATTATGTTTTGACCTATTTTTGAAGCTCAAATATCATAACGACTTTATATCTCCAACAATATCTTCAATCTCGACCTCTTTGTATTGAAAAAGTTTTTCGTTCCTCGCCTTCCAAATTCTCCAACAAACAATCATAACGATTCCTCGAAACACCACTCTTTCCTTTTCCCCCGGCCCCACTTAATCATAAATCTCCAGCAGTCCTCTCGCCGTGTTAACAACAAACGTGGCCACTTTACACCACGAGCATATAGCCTTCCACACACCCAAAGCTACTAAACAGCTCGTGAAAATATGATCAGCAGATTCAGCACCTGAATCACACAAGATGCATGTACTAGCGGACACAGGAATCTTCCTTCTGACAAGCGCATCTTGAGTTGAGATTCTATACATTTCAGCCCTCCACGCGTGAATATTACACTTAGAAGGAACCCATTTACACCATTTCATGACAAAATATTGGCTAGCATCCCGACTTGATTCTATTGCCTTCTTGACTGACTTCACTGAGAACTCTCCAGACGGGTCTCCCAACCAGATCCAAGTGATCAAGTCAAATACACATCACTCTCTACTTCAACATTACGGTTATCTGTTTAAGGCGCCGCCGTTTATGTCGTTTGGAATTATAAAATGTAGTAAACTGAAATAAAAAGAGCACAAGAGAGTTATGTAATTCATTTCAAATTGACCTATGTCTAAGATCCCACTAGCAAGTCACTTTCTATTACTTTGGAGGTTATAAGAAATTGCATAGGGTAAGCCTTATGAGATTCAATGAGGCATGATGCCTTGGGTCCGAAGGTAGTACTTCATCGTAGTTTGACTAATCGATTAAAGGCCTTGGGCCAAAATCTCTAGGAACGAATCTAGGAGCGGATGCCTTGGACTAATCAACATCCACACCCAACAGAGCTGACTCATTTGAGACGGTAAGTGGGTTCGAAGATAAGCGTGGACTCTTACCCACTTTTTTGGTGAATCCATGCTGATTACTCAAAGAGTTGTTTCTAATGCGTAATTATAGAAGGAGCAAGACAACTTTGTACGACTCATCATGGATCGAACCACGCCAAATAATGTTTGATTCATCCTCTCGAATACTCCATTATGTTGTATTTTTTGGGTGGAGTCAATTGTGAAATAATTTCAAACATTCTAATTTTGGAATTATATATTATTTTAAAGCTTAGGTGACACCCTTATTTTACTTGATATAAAATATTATTATTTAACAATATCATTGAAAAGCGTTCCCATTTTTTTACTTTTAAAGCTTATATACCTTACACACCTTACTATTACATCATATTTAAGCTTATTCATATTGAAGAGTCTTTAACCTAATAGTAACAAGGTGTGTAAAACGGCGTGTCTCCAAATATTATAAAATTTATTAACAGTTCATCTCAATTTTGAGCTGCATAACATAGTCTCAAAGGCTGCTGGTAAGTGCTTCTATGCAACACTGTGTCAACTATCAAACACTAAACTATTTGATCTTTTTAAGTAACATTAATCTAAGTATAACCCAACTTATTTCGTATATAAAACTTTCAATCTCTATACAACAACACAAAAACAACACAATCAAATAGCATAAATCGGGTTAACATCCGCATCCGAAAGCTCTGCGTTTCGCCACCCTTTCGACTTCCGCCTCACTCTCCTCAGCTTCTTAGACTTGACCACATAATAAGTCATAACCCCCAACACTCCAGCCATTGTCACACCCCCGAAAACGGTCACTAAAATCGCAGCCCATCGATGATGCCTCCCCATCACAATATACGATGACGAAATAAACGCAACCGTTGTACAAACCGACGCTAACCACATTAACTTATTAATCACCCCAACCACCCGTCTCTCGGATCTTATCTCCCCTCTCACCACAGTTATCTGCACCACAACAACAGCTAACGACGTAAACAACGCGATAGCGTTGAATATAAAAAACACTTGGAACGACACGCTGTGGGCCATGACCGCGGTCCCATCATCATTGTCCCCACCCGGGACAGTGAAAATGGCTGCGAATGCGACTGTGGCGAAAAGAACAGCTACTACGGTTACAGAGTTGGTGGCATTGTTGATTCCTTCGCGGTGGAGTTTACGCAGCTCCTTTGCGATTCCACTCATGTTTCGGTTTGTTTTTCGGGCTTGTTCCACTTGGTTGTGGACGTTGTTTCTGATCTCTGTGACGGTTTCTTTAAGCTCGTCTCGTGGCTGGTTTAAGTCGTTTGCTTCGCGGGCTCCATAACGGGCTAGAATTTCTCGGATTTCTGAGGCTTCTTCGGATAATGGGAGCCCGTCCACAATGTCTAGGGGGGTTTTGCGGTCTCGGGTAATGGCATTCACGTTTGTGTCACGAAGAAGTAATAACTCATTCACTATCTGCAGCCAGATAATGAATTAATAACACACAACTTATACTGCTCTTAGATAGTAAGCTACATTAAACCTATTAGTGTCGTAAACGAGCCAAAATGCTAGTAAGATACTCAATGTCTACAAGTTAAAAGCTCGGATCGAGTCAAGCTTAAGCAAGGCTTCATTGAAGCTCATTTAACAAACGAGCTCAAGCCTGGCTCGTTTAGACTTGCGAGACTAAACAAGTCTGTTATTTTGTATAACTTTTATTTAATATATGAATATATTTACATTATTATTATTATTATTGATAAAATTATGATGGAAATAATTAAATTATATATATTATGTTGGATGTAAAAATTATAATTATTATTATACAAAAAGATAATTAAGAATGCGTGTATAAATAATAATTATAAAAAAAATAAATGAGCTGAGCTCGAGTATGAGTTTGAAAAACCACCCACGGGCTGAACTAAGGCTTTAGAAAAAAGCTCGAAATATGCTTGAAACTCCACTCATGATCCAAACTCGAACTCCAAAAACATAACTCGAAACGGGCTGAGCTCGAGCATGAGTTTTAAAAGCCACTCAAGAGCCGAACTCAAACTCTATAACAGAGCTGAAAGTGCATCGAGCTCTAGAAACAGAGCTCGAAACAGGCCACAATCGAGCTCCCTAAAGCTATACGAGCCAAGCTCGAAACTGGGCTCGGCTCAGCCCATTTGCTCACTGTAAATCCAAAACTTAGTATTCAAGATAATCAGAAGCAGAATTGGTTAACTAAAAAAGAAAGCCAGTCACAATATTACTACATTTGCAAGTTTTAAAACTGACCCGTTTACTAAAATCTAATAATTACCTCAACCCGTTTCTTTCGTGTGGCTACATGCAAAGCCGTGTTACTAAACTTATCAGTAAGATTGACAATAGCTGGATCAGCGTGAAGAAGCTGCCTCACAACTTCACAACAAACCCCTTTAACCGCCATATGCAAAGCCGTTTGACCTTTCTTATCAATCCTTCTAGCCAACTGTGGATCTTTTTTCAGCAGTGCATTAACTATGTCCACATAGCCTTGTCTTGCAGCCAAATGTAATGCATTTTTACCATTTGATCTTGTCACACCTACTAAACTAGAATCACGCGATAACAATTCATCAACTACTGATGAATGACCCCTTGCAGCTGCAGTCGCTAATGGGGTTGAATTTGATTGACCAACAGTTTTGATAAGCCCGGGATCATGGTCCAAAATGATCTTCACAATCTCTGTATATCGTAAAGTTAACCGACACAAAGTTCACAAAGTTCACAAACAAAACAGTCATGACAATAATAATAATATTATTACTGTTACCTTGGTGACCTTCTCGAGCTGCAATATGCAACGGGTCAAGCCCGGATCGGTTCTTCAAAGGAAGTCCTTCTTTAGTTGCATATGGTAATAATTCTTTAACAACATCAATAAACCCTTTTTCTGCAGCTTTAAACAACGCGGTTTCTCCTAATTCGTTCACTTCATTCACAACCGAATCCCTTATTTCAGCCACCTCATCATCAAACTCAGCTCCTGCCATGGTCTTCAACATCTGCTCATTGATTTCATCAAGAATCTCTCTAACCGCCATCACATCACCGCGCTGTGCAGCCAGGTGAAGCTCGGTATCCTTATGTTTACCAGTCAACTGCTGCACATACTTCGTTTTCGCACCTTGACTCATCAATGATTTCCCTGAACATGATCCTAATAACGACTTTCCCGAATTGGAACTGGAATATGATAGTGATTTGCATGAAGGCGAGGCGTTTAACAGGCTGCTGGAACTTGAAGCACCGAACATTTTACCAGCATTTGATGACAGTCTGAAAAATTTACCAGAATTTGATACCACCAATGCAGGTGCCCTGGGGGAAGGAGCAGGGTAGAAGTCACCTGTCCTATGAGAAGGAGAGGGCGATCGAAGGCGAACCGGATTCGGGCCTGAATCCGACCCCCTCTCCGGATCATTCTCATCACCTTCATTAACATTAAGCATGAACAAAACTGAGTATCAGTAATTGCAGCAGAATTTAATACCAAATCTTACAAAATGCTACCAAACCGGCTGGTAATTTCTGACATGGACACGACAGTGATATTAACAGGTTTGGATTTGGGCTTAACAGGTTTTGTGTCTTAAACAGGTCGACCTTTATAAAAGCTGTTTTTATTTGTATATCGAGAGGTTAAACACATGTTATCCTGTTAATAACATGTTTGCATTTTTTTATTAAAAAAAAAAATTAATATGCGCTACATAATACGAAAAATTCTACGCAGTACTACCCGGTGTGAAAAGCCGACACCGCATTTCCTAACCTCCTAGACTTCAGAATTGTTTTTATCGAATGTTATGATTTGATTACTATTAAAGTATGTTATGTATAATGTACTAATGAAGACTTTTATGGATTTTGTTTCAAATACATAAAGGATTATATTGTATTAAAGATTACGTATGTATGTATTAATTAAGACCTCTATACATGTGTATTATTTATCGTGTCCCTAAGCAAGTCGTTTCGTGTTAACCTATTTATGAACACAAGCTCGTGTTTGGAAAAAATGACACGATTAGTTATTATACATGTTCACATCTAGCACCACAAGTAATCGTTTCTTATCGTGTCCGATATGTTATGCCAGCTCTCCGATACGTTATGCCAACACTACTCAATTTCAATAATTCCAGTTCCACAATATCAACTACAATTTTTTCATTAATTACAAACATGTCCATTGAAATACTACCAAATTATGCAAGCTTCACAATAGCATTACAGTTTCAACTCCTATATCGAAATGTATAACAGTTAATGCATGCAAACATGAATAATAATAATAATAACTGAAACGTGTGGATATGTGTGTGTGTGATTAATAACGTAAAGGATTATATATGAACGAAATTGTGGAAAATAATTAGGGTTACCTTCGAAGACGGTGTTCATTGTTTCAGTGGATGTTATTATAATACGAGATCATGCATTGCGTGTGTGGAAGGCAGTAGCTGATATTAACGTTTTTGACGATGCTCTTATTAAATACTAGATTTTATTACATTATTCGTTTTTAATATATATATATATATATATATGAAAAGTATAGTTTGAAAACATTCTTAAGTTGAGAAAACCCGTGAAAACCCTATGTAACATCGTTTTTTTTTTTGTTACATGTAATATATGTTTTTACATTTAATACAAAATATCGAAAAAATAAAAAAAATGTTTTGCTATTTTTTTAGTAATTTTTATATATGTTTTCAGAAGAGAGAAAATATAAATAAACTTTTACATTTTTTATTAACTTTAATTGTGGACCACAAGATTTAATCTTTAATTAAAAACATGTGGTTGGGAATGGTTTCTAGAGTTTTCACAGCTCAATTGGGTTTTTATTCTAACCTAACCATATATATATATATATATATATATAGGGGAGAGATATTTTGAGAACCATGTTGAGTTTTAAGAACTTAAGAACTCAATTCTATGCCACGCATTTAATTAAATGGATTGAAATATGTGGTTGAGATTAAATCTGACAAAAAAGTCAAAGTAGGAGAGAGAATAAATATGTAAGTGGTTACACTATCTTTTACGTCCGTTACACATATGTAAAAAGTCGACTCAGTGCGTAAAAAAATTCTGTAATTTTTTTACATGTATGTAACTTACATATATTACGCATGTGTAAAAAAAATTCGAAAAAAAAATCGTTACACTGAGTTCTTCCGAGTTCTTAAAACTCAAAGGGGTTCTTAATTGAAATCTCCCCTGTATATATATATATATATATATATATATATATATATATATATATATATATATTTGGATTTTAATTTTATTTATTGTAAAAAAGTTAATCTGTATCTATAATATATATAAACGAAAACCTAAAAATCCTATGTGTCGCGATGTGGTCGCTCCCCCCTTTTATGGAAGCCACCAGATTCTTGATTTTTAAATGGATGCCTCTCATTGATTTAACCCAAATTCATGGGTATGGGTCTTACCAAAACCAGATAGCTCTTAAACGTGTTATAACATCTCATTAAATTAAAAATTAATCTTACCAATTATTTGATATGAAAATCCTACAAAATAAGAATATACTAAAATTTAATATCCAATTTAAAAAGAAAAAAGATATTATTTATAATTAATAAACAATTTTATAGTAAAAAAACATAAGCGGGTCATGGATCACCAAATCCAGATAGCTTTTAAACGGGTTATAACATATCATTTATTTATGAAACCCTTAGACCCTTTTATCATCAAACCCTAAGTATATTATTAACTTTCTTACAATAAAAAAAATTAAAATCCAAAAAATAAATATTAAAAAACGAAAAATATAAAACAACCATTCTCTCAAGCCATCAGATTACTTTATTTGTAAATGAAGGCTTCTCACGTATTTGACCCGAATTCACGGGTAAAGGTCTCACCAAACCCAGATAGCTCTTAAACGGGCTATAACATCTCATTATATTAAAAAATAATCTCATCAAATATTTGATATGAAAATCCTATAAAATAGGAATATAATAAAAATTAATATCCTATTTTATTTTAAAAAAGATATTATTTATAATTAATAAATAATTTTATAATAAAGAAAATAAACGGGTAATGGGTATCACCAAACCCAGATAGCTTTTAAACCGGATTATAACATATCATTTATTTGTGAAACCATTTCATCATCAAACCTCAAGTATATTAATTATTAACTTTCTTACAATAAATAAAATTAAAATCCAAATATACATATATAAATATTAAAAACGAATAACATAAAACAACCCCCGTAATACGGGGGATAAAATCTAGTAATATATATAAACGAAACCCCTAAAATCCTACGTGTCGCGATGTGGTCACCCCCCCCCCCCTTTATGGAAGCCACCAGATTGCTTAATTTTTAAATTGAGACATCTCATTGATTTAACCCAAATTCATGAATATGGGTCTTACCAAAACCAAATAACTCTTAAACGGGTTATAACATCTCAATAAATTACAAATTCATCATCATCATCATCATCATCATCTCATCATGATCATTATCATCGTACTCAGTACATCCCACTAATAGCAAAGCTATGGTAGGGTCTGAGGAGGGTAAGATTAGACAGCCTTGCCTCTACCCCGTAGGAATAGAGAGGCTGCTTCCGGTGAGACCCCTGGCTCGGTAGTAGTTTCGCATCAAGCCTTGGACTAAGGCACATAACACTCAACCATCGGAACCACGACTGATTGGTGCATGTACCCTTGTCTTTTGACTATCAACGCCACCACATGATGCCTGGTTAACCTTCCGCCACTTTTAACGTTATTTTCACGAGATTAGTAAAATAACGTCAAAATTAGTGCAATTTCACTTTTGCCCATCCGAGGGTTCACACATATTTACCTTATATGCGCGAACCGCAAGCAGGGCGCTATTAAATTACAAATTAATCTTACCAATTATTTGATATGAAAATCCTATAAAATAGGGATATACTAAAATTTAATATCTGATTTAAAAATTAATATCACAGATAAATAATATGTTATAATTCGGTTTAAAAGCTACCAGGGTTTGGTGATACCCATTACCCGTTTATTTTCTTTATTATAAAATTGTTTCTTAATTATAAATAATGTTTTTTTTTTAAATAAAATAGGATATTAATTTTTAGTATATCCCTATTTTATAGGATTTTCATATTAAATATTTGATAAGATTAATTTTTAATATAATGAGATGTTATAACCAGTCTAAGAGCTATATGAGTTTGGTGAGACCTTTATCCGTGAATTCAGGTCAATTGCCTTCATTTACAAATAAGGCAATCTGATGACTTGAGAGAATGGTTGTTTTACATTTTTTTTTTAATATTTATTTTTTGGATTTTAATTTTCTTTATTGTAAGAAAATTAATAATATATTTAGGGTTTGATGATGAAAGGGTTTCATAAATAAATGATATGTTATAACCTGTTTAAAAGCTATCTGGATTTGGTGACCTATGACCCGCTTATGTTTTTTACTATAAAATTGTTTATTAATTATAAATAATATTTTTTTTAAATTGGATATTAAATTCTAGTATATCCCTATTTTATAGGATTTTTATATCAACTAATTGGTAAGATTAATTTTTAATTTAATGTGATGTTATAACCCATTTAAGAGCTATCTGGTTTTGGTAAGACCCATACCCATGAATTTGGGTTATATCAATGAGAGACCTCCATTTAAAAATCAAGCAATCTGGTGGCTTTCTTAAAAGGGGGGAGCGACCACATCGTGACACGCAGGATTTTAGGGTTTTTATTTATATATATTATAGATGAGTTATTATAATAATAACCCCTTGTAGTTTTCAATATGTGTCTTTTTATGGTTTTAAGTAATAACTACGATTTAGAATCGAAGAAAAAAACACACGTAAAAACGTTAAACCACAAACTTGCTAGGTATTGGAAACTTTAATTCGGATCCTAAGATCGTAGCTCCCCCTTGCAATGCTACATTTCATGCAAAGATTAAGTGATATGGCTTTCAAGGCATTCTCTTCATATCCTCCAAATTTTTGTGAGAGAAGTTTGTAAATTATAGGATAGGGTTTTGGGCGGTTGTGAGTGTAAATTATATGATGGATAGATAAAATGTCGTGATTTTTTTGTAAATTTAGGGAAAAGATAGCGATTTTTTGTAAATTTAGGGAAAATGTAATGATTTTTTGTAATTATAGGGTGGAGAGAGAAAAATGTAATAATAAAAGTATAAAAAAATATGATTTAATTAAATAGAAAAGAGAAATTTGTTGTTTTTTAGTGTAATTATAGAGTTTGAAATAGAGGATAGGTTGAGAATGCTCTCATAAGCTAATTAAGCTAAATATTAAGTGATATGGCTTTCAAAAGATCGCAATCCCCTTACGAGTGTAAAGCTTTCATCAAATTCGTGTAAGATCGCTTTCCCCATTGCGAGTTTAAGACTCCATACGAAAGCTCACAACCTCCTATTCCGAATTACATACTTTTACAATCTATTAACTAAACCACATAGAAACACAAATAATTTTCCTAAACCATCTAGAAATACAAAAAATTCCCTCCCGTAAGAAAATCATTCCAATTGGCCTTGAGACCAGACAACCTTTTTTTTAATGACCTACGAATAGAGGGGCACAAAAAACCCGAACAAGGAACCGGACCCGAAAAAAATACCCAGAACCAGTTTTTTTATACCCGAGTTTTTAATACCCGACCCTACCCGTAGGGTACGAATAGGGTATGCATTTTAGTACCAAAACCCGTACCCGGAACCGGACCCGATTTATACCCGGTAATACCTGAAACTCGGAACCGGTTACGTACCCGGAACCGGGTTTTTCCAATACCCGAAATCGGGTTTTTCAAATACCCGAAATTACCCGAAAAATATCTGAAACCCCCCCCGAAAATACCCCTAAAAATTGTAACCCCTTAAAAATCCAATCTATACCCGAAAAACCCCAAAAAACCCAAAAGTAGGGTTTTTTCAATATCCGAAAATAGGGTATTCAAATACCCGGTTTTAGAATACCCGGTTCCATACCCGACCCGAACCCGATGCATAGGGTATGGTTTTTAGAGACAATACTCGGACCCGAATCCGACCCGGGTACAACCAATACCCGATTTTTCAATACCGGCCATACCCGAATCCGGTTCCATCCCGAACCCGGGTATTTGAAAAACCCACTTTCTGGGCCTCCGCCAAAAACACATTACGATAAAAGTTGATTAAAATATATTCAATCTTGAAACCTTACAGCCTATAGGCCAAATGTTCACATCCCAGTCAATTTTCAGATGATGTAAAGCTCACTCGCCCAATCCAAACAACCTCACTACTAATAATGAACTCAGAACCGAACCTTTACTAATCTCGAAAATCCCGATCCTGATTCTCCTAAAAACTTGGTATCGATACAGAAAATGCTCGTTCAGTACTAATATCGTAGGCAAAAATCCGGTAAGTACCAGTACCGATCGTGAAAATCTTGATCCCCATTTTCCCCATGACTTGGTACCAATACTAGTAGAGATGCACAAACCAGTTTAAAACCCAAAACCAGTTCGATTTGGTCAACAAAAGTCAAAACCAGTTTATGATCAGTTTCGGTTCGGTTAACATGTTTGAAACCGGTTTCAGCGGAGAAATTACAAACCGGTTCCCAACCTACGGTTTCAATCGGTTCTCAAACGGTTTAGTTTCGATTCGATTTTCGAGTTAGTTCAATTAACCTGTTCTTTTAACCACCTCTATATACTAGTACCAAAATGCTTGTTTCGATACCGTTACCAAATTCTCAAGAAAATAATAATTCTCAAGAAAACATCTTCGCGCCCTCTTATCCCTGAAGACATGGACCAACCTCTTTTCACATCTTCAGCATCTTATTCCAAACCCTAGCCTCCTTTCATTCTACCTTCTCCTTCCCTTCATATCCTCCCCTACCATCTCCCCTTCTTCTCCTCCCCGACCTCCACCACCGCGATCTCCACCACCGCCGCTGCTCCACCGCCACCCCGCACCACACCGCCGCGAACTCCACCACCAGAATCTTTGTCAAGGTAAGCTTGTATTAGATTTGTACATTGAAACAATTATTGTGTGTTGGTTTGATTTCTTGTATTAGATTTGTTATATGTATGTTGAATATTTATTATGTTTTGGTTTGATTTCTTGTATTAGATTTGTACATTGAAACAATTATTGTTTTCTATCTTAGGATCAACCCGATGTGTCATTCAGAAATACTCATGTGTACGTTACTGATGAAGACGAGGTTGAAGCGCATGACACTGCATCAGATCGTGAATATATGACGCAGTTACGATATGAAATTGCGAAGCAGTTAATGCAAAGTACCGAATAGATTATTTCAGAAAAAAAACTGTTCTTGTTGTTTTATGAATATTACCGCACTGTTGTTTGACTATTATTTAAATTTCGATATTGAATTGCTTTTTTATTTAAATTCAGCTTATTTAAAGATTTCTGTTTTATTTTAGCAGTCTGCATACGTTAAAAAACAAACAGTCTTCTTCTTACAGACTGCAGAGGTTTAGTCCACATTTTCTGCTACTGATGAGTGCCGATATGGTCCGCTACCCCTAAAACACAAACAGCTGAGTCAACTCATTCCGTCGGTGAGTCAAAACCACACAAGCTCATCCTCCCGATCACAACACACTCATCAATGGGTAACCACCACAACTCCGGCCGACACCACCACCACCTACCAAACCCTACTCCACCACCAGCAGTTCAAACCCCTCAATATTATCACCACCCACCACCACCACCACCACCACCCAATTACCCCCCAAACAACCAAATGTCATTGCCATCAGTTCCGTACTCTCATGTCGACTGCACCTTACGAGCCCTAGCCGGTCAAGCTGAAGGGTTCGGTCGATTCGCCGTTGGTGGACTTCACGGCGCACTGTATCATGTTACCACGTTATCAGGTTAATTTAGATTATTAAGGTTTTGTTGAGTAATTAGGGGTTTTGAGATGAACGCATATATTTGTTCGACTGACCGTTCGTGTTCATTTATAGTTAACTGAGGGAACACAAGCACACCCTTGTTCGTGCTCGTTTGGCTCGTTTACATAGAACCCCGCGCTTTACAGGAAGTTCGTTTTATTTAATAAACGAACAAACATGAACACATGCTTCGTATGCTCATTTATGTTTGTGAACATTCGTTTATGTTTGTTCTTTTAAATAATAATAGAAGATAATTAAATATTATCTGTCTTTTGTTTGTGTTCGTTATGTTTGATATTTGATCGTTTGTGTTCGTTTTTGCTCATTTATGTTTGTTTGTGTTTGCTTATGTTTGTTCATATATGCTTGTTTATGTTCGTAAACTATTTGTTTAGATTTTTAACTAACGAACATAAACGAGCACGAACATGTTCATTTTTTAAACTAACGAACATGAACACAAATATTTGTTATGTTAATTGTTCGTGTTCGTTTAAAGTTAAATGAGCTAGCACGATCATGCCCTTGTTCGTGTTCGTTCGGTTCGTTTACAAGCCTAGAGCCCGCACTTCGTGATGGGCCGTACTCGCAGGAGGGTGCTGGCAAGGATGTACATGTTGCCTGGTATATCAATTGTTTAATATAGACTATGGAGGCTTTAACTAAATGACGGTAAAAATAAGCAAGACACGCGGTTAACTAAACATGCCTAGAGTTAAACGTTAGCTTAAATTATAATAAGCTAAATAAATAAAAGAGTTAACTAAAAAAAAAAAAAATCAAGCGCGTAGAAAAAGATAAAAGAATATTATTTGTTAAGAAAAGAAAAAAAAAACTTGACTAAATTGATAACTCTATTAAAGTTCAGGTCGAAACGCAAATTGTTTAAAGAAAAAGAAATTTTAAATATCAAGGGCCGTATGATAACTTTATTAAAGCTCAAAGGTAGAAATGTAAACCGTTTAAAGAAAAGAATTGTTAAAGTTCACGTGGCACGCTCACGATTTACAACTGTTCACGTTTTGAAATGTCTTTATGTATAAATGTATAAGCTTTGTGAAAAGCTTTGAATTTGTTGTAGATGACGGGCCGGGATCACTTCGAGCTGGATGTCGAGTAAAAGAACCTCTTTGGATTGTATTTGAAGTTTCGGGTACCATTGAATTATCATCTTATTTGAATGTATCGTCTTACAAGACCATCGATGGTCGGGGACAAAGGATTAAGCTAACGGGCAAAGGGCTCAGGCTTAAAGAATGTGAACATGTGATAATATGCAACTTGGAATTTGAAGGCGGTAGAGGACATGATGTTGACGGCATTCAAATCAAGCCCAATTCAAAGCACATTTGGATCGATCGGTGTAGCCTTAAAGATTATGATGATGGATTGATTGATATTACTCGTCAAAGCACAAGTCTTACCATTTCACGGTAATTATTAAAAGTTGTATAACGTTGAGTTTCGAAATAGATTATAATTTGTAGGGGTGCAAACAAGCCGAGCCCGAGCTCGGCTCGTGTCGAGCTCTATTTTCAAAGCTCGAGCTCGGCTCGTGAGTAGATTTTCAAGCTCGGGCTCGGCTCGTTTACTATACATCAACTATTTTTTATATAGTTATAATTATATTTTATATATTTTTTCTATTATAACTTTATGTATAAAATAATATATATTATTTAGTTATTTTTATCTATTTTTAATAACATTATATATATATTAATTAATAATTATTAAATATATTTTTTTTAAAATTATATAAATGACAGGCTCGTTTAGGCTCGCGAGCCGGCTCGAGCTCGATTAGTGAAGCTCAGGCTCGGGCTCGTTTATTAAATGAGCTTATTTTTAGGCTCAAGCTCGGGCTCGATTAAGCTCGGCTCGATCGAGCTTTTTAACGAGCTGATCTCGAGTAGCTCGGCTCATTTGCACCCCTGATAATTTGTAAAAAAATGGTTGTCTTATTTTGTTCATTTAGGTGTCACTTTTCTAACCATGATAAAACAATGCTTATCGGAGCGGATGCATCCCACCATGGTGACAGATGTATGTGTATTACTATTCACCATTGTTTCTTTGATGGGACCCGACAGAGGCATCCACGCGTTAGGTATGCGAAAGTGCATCTGTATAACAATTACACCAGAAACTGGGGGATTTATGCTGTTTGTGCCAGCGTTGAATCGCAGGTTTAGTTTCTAAACAAACTCGTTTTTTTATTTTATTTTATTTTTTTTAAGCACAGGTGTGACTATGTTACAACTTGTCGATTGTAGATATATTCGCAATGCAATATATATGAAGCGGGACAGAAGAAAGTGGCGTTTAAATATCTCACCGAGAAGGTAAACCATAACGCTACTTGGAATTAAATCATTTATACCATAACATTATTGTGTGTCGTGCAGGCGCCTGACAGAGAGGAGGCTAGCACTGGGTGCATTATATCTCAAGGTGACCTGTTTATGAGTGGTACTCAATCGGGCCTAATGGGACCAACTGCAACAAGTGAGTTGTTTCACCCGAGCCAACACTACCAGACATGGACAGTTGCGCCAGCAACAAAAGAGCTCAAAGATCTTCTCCAGCGTTATACAGGGTGGCAGGATGTTCCTCGCCCGCCTGGCATGTAATCAATTGCGTGCAACTATTTATATACGGTACAGATAAAATCGTTTTGAGTACATGGACTGACTTATTTGTGTGAAAACCTTTGATGAAATAAAGTTCTTTGATCCAGGATATATATTTTCTAAAACATTGGGCACATGTAATGAAACATACTTGGGTCGAGTAGTATACGACAAAAACTTGAAATTTATAAAATTATAAAATTGCAGTCGAGTATATAATATTTCAAATCTGTTTTTTATGTGAGTTTAGAATCGAGTAATGCACATCTTGATGGTTAATTTTTAGTCACACAAGACTGTAAAATGGCATACTTGCAAACCTGACGAGTAATTACTAATAGATAACTGGCATGTCCGAGACTTAGTAACGACCGAGATTATCGATACTCGTGTCGAACCCGACGTAATTTTAAAACACATAAGCTGTATAACATATAATATGCCAAAAATTACGTATTTCAAAAGTATATAAGATCTCATCAAATAACTTATGAAAAGTAACTCGTTAAAAAAGAAAAGTACAAACATAAATTGCCGGACCTCTACGTAATTTTAAAACACATAAGCTATACACATATAATATGCCAAATTACATATTTCAAAAATACTAAAATGCTAATTACTTTTGGCCAAAATAATATGTATATATCCCGTTAATACGAGTAGTTTCGTTTAATACCGACACCCTGGACTGCCAGCCAGCTAACGCCAGAAGAGTCGTCACCAGTCATTTGGTGGATAAGTTGATGGCAAGAGAGGATAAGGCTATTGTGATTGTATAACAAGCAGAACAGATAATATGGTTCATTATTTGGATAATCCTAGGTTTGAGCTAACTAGACATGATGTTATTGATCCCAATAGCGGATGATGTGGTTATTAGACATGATGTTATTGATAAAGTTACTGCAACTCCAACGCCACCAAGGACGGAATCCTATTACGACAGATGATCATACTAAAACGTAAACTAAAATAAGCATGGTCTAACTGCATATTCGGAATTTAAGAATATTTTAAATTTTATAAAAGAAAATAATACATGTTAAAAATTAGTTACGAAAATGAAAAGGATATTGAAATCAAACTTGAAAATGAATTGAATTAATTTTGAAAATGAATGTTCGCTATAAAGAGGTGCCTTATTTGAAAGCTACTTAATTATCATGGAAAAACCTTACACATGTATAAAGGATTAATTGGTTTATTTCTAATGCTATTTCATGAATAATGTTTATTTTAAGATAACTACTATTTGGTTTTTTAATATATATATATATATATCATGGATTTGTATGCTTACGTTTTTATAATATTTGTTAATTTTTAAAATGTAATGAAAAACAAAATAAAAAAGAGAATACAAAACTGAAAAAATAAAAAGTGAGATATGATCATCCAACGGCACAGAATCAACACTAAACCACACGGATCACCAGCGTGTACATTCTTTACCCGCTACCCAAAATTCAAAAAACCCATTTTCATTTTATTCAAATTTTCAAAACATTCCCGCGAATTCCCAATTATAAATAAACCCTCAAAACCCTAAACCCCCAAATCACACCTCACACAATACCAATCAAATCAACCCCCAAATGGCTCGTACTAAGCAAACCGCTCGTAAATCCACCGGCGGCAAGGCCCCAAGGAAGCAATTAGCAACAAAAGCTGCCCGAAAATCGGCTCCCGCAACTGGCGGAGTGAAAAAGCCAGCACCGATTCAGGCCAGGAACTGTGGCGTTGAGGGAGATCAGGAAGTACCAGAAGAGCACTGAGCTGTTGGTTCGTAAGCTTCCGTTTCAGCGGCTCATGAGGGAAATCGTGCAGGATTTTAAGACGGATTTGCGGTTCCAGAGCTCGGCGGTTGTGGCGCTCCAGGAGGCGGCGGAGGCGTACTTGGTGGGGTTGTTTGAGGATACGAATTTGTGTGCGATTCACGTGAAGAGGGTTATGATTATGCCGAAGGATATGCAGCTTGCTAGGAGGATTAGGGGTGAGAGGGCTTAGGGTTTGGTGTTATGATGTTATGTGTTTGTATTGAATAT
Organism: Bidens hawaiensis; assembly: GCF_021521415.1. NCBI lineage: Eukaryota > Viridiplantae > Streptophyta > Magnoliopsida > Asterales > Asteraceae > Bidens > Bidens hawaiensis. The sequence continues at coordinate 1,131,021 of NW_027491273.1, forward strand.
TTGAATGGAAACTTGAGTATGTTTACTTTATATTGATGATATTGTCTAAGATATTGTGGTGATATATTGGTTCAATATTGGTTAATATTGTCGATATTATCGGTACTAATATTTTATGAAGGACTGATAACTGGTATATTGGTGATATCGATTGCATAGGTTAGGGATGAGATCGGTACCGTACTGGTACCGAAAATACCGGTATTGAAAATTGCCAAATCTTGGTACCGGTATTGAAGGTAAAAATTCGGGAAATACTGGTACCGTACCGATCCTGAAACTTAAAACTTTGGTACTGATTTGGTACCGAAGGTACCGATACCAAGTTCCAAATGCTCATCCCTAGCATAGGTTATGTTACAATTTTGCTGTCTATCTTTTAACAATAACAATCGATATTTAATGTGGTATAGATGGAATAGCGCTCTTTAGTAAATCTACATTTAAAGTTGTTGGGAATGCTGTTGTTGATATTGCAGCTGGCGAATGTATACCTTAGGCTGGTTCAATGTCTACCCCATCATCTGCTGCTTACGAGTTGAGCTGGGGTGGGTTTGAGTTTGAGCTTGAAATTAATTGAGCTCGAGCTGAAGTTAAACGAGCTTAAGATTGAGCTAAGCTCCGCTCGGTTAAAAAATGAGCCAGCTCGTCTCTAGTAATTTCAAATCAAGATTTTAAGAAGGTTTTATTCGAGCTTTTATTGAGCGAAATATGAGCCTGGGCTATCAGCAACAAGCTTTTTGAATGGTCCTGACAAGGGGTTTCCTCTCTCTCTCTCTCTGTTTTTTTTTTGCTAATTTTAGTTTGATGTTACACTGTAAGGGTTGTGAAGAAACGTGTATCGACTTACTTGTATACGATCAACGTTCCTCGGGTACGAGTATGCTATATCACCGATGGTTTTCCGAGATACGGGTTCTTCCACCTACAAAACGAACAGCACCGTGAGCTTACCCCACAGAAAGGGACAGAGGGGTCCTCTTTGGGGTAACCCTCCGGTGTGAGAATCAGATATTGTAGGAGAGGATAATCAGGATGTGAAAATGAGTAAAGGATTTAGCATATATTTTCTTGCCTTTCTCTCACTGTTGAGGTGGTGTGGTATTTATAGTATTAGGGTTTCCAATGATTGGGCTCAGACCCAATTAGGGCCTTTTTGGCCTCCTCCTATTGCCTCGCGCCACGTGTACTTAGGACACTTGGTGCTTTTTCATTGATTATTCTCTGACCAAGGTATTTTACCTGACCCATGTGCCATCACGTGGTGGCATATGGGCTTTGCTGAGTTATCCACCCTTCATTGGCAGCTGTCAACATCAGCACATTCTTTATTCCTTAAATACCTTCTGGAAGGTTGCCTGATGAGTACAATCATGGTTGTCCTTATCCTGATTTGGATTAGACTATTGTCTCTTTTGTTGTGTGTCGCTTACGCGCGGCCTTTATGCGCCTATCCCGGGGATGCGCAAGGTCTTCTCTTTATTCTCACACTAAATGTGTGTGTTGTGTGCATATGTGATATGCGCCACGCGCAGATGTTTCATGCGCTTGCGCATAGGTTTTGGCTTTGTGGGTTAACCCGCCTCGCTTGCGCTTGCGCTTGTGCATATGTGATATGCGCCACGCGCAGATGTTTCCTGATTTCAAGCCTCTTGTCTATATCTTGTGGGTTGACCCGCCCCGCTCGATGTTAAGGCAGGTGCATACCCCTTCAGGTTGTAATTAAGATTTGTACACCGTATGATTGAATTGAACATTGTTTTGACAACTTACTATGAAAGTAGCGAAACCCTCTAAACATTATGCTAATTTTGTTGAACAGCATAACAATCTGAAGCTGTTCTTATCTGTGTTTATGACTTTGGTGAACCTCATCTGTTCTACATGTTATTAGGGCCGAGCTGGTCACTTGTTGGCTGTTGCATTAAACTCTGCTAGGGGTGTTCTTCGGGTTAGTTTTTCGGGTCGGGCTCTTCGGGTTTCAAAGTTTTAAATCTAAACCCGAAACCAAACCCAAATCTCTCACGGTTTCTTCGGGTTCGGGTTTTCTGGGTTGGGTTAGTTATGCTTCGAGTATCCCAAAAAAAATAGAAAAAAAAATTACATTGCTAAATTTAAATGTAACGTATTCTTCTTTACTCGTAATGTAAATAAACCAATAATAAAACAAAAATAAACCGATAAAACGTTCTAAAAAGAGTAAAATTTAACAAAGTTCAGCCATAATAAAGAAGACATAATCATCTTCATAATGTCGTGATTAGGGTATTGGATTATAGTTAATTTAACATAATCATCTTCAGTATGTCGTGATTAGGGTATTGGATTATAGTTGCTTTTAGTCACAAAGTGAAACATTAATAAAAAAAAATAATGATTCATAATTGGTGGAATGAGACAAAATTACGATAGCTTATGCCACTACACTTATTTCGTATGCCACTGCTAATCTATGGTTATGCATAGCATTATTGCTGATGAATTTGAGATTATCGTATGCCACTACACTTATTTTGATTGTAAATGCTGGTGCTATGGCTTTGTACTGCTAATGAATTTGTTAATTCTGATTGTTACAATTAAGAGTATCTCAAAATACTGGTAACAATTTTACACTTTTATTGTGTTTTGTAATTGAAAATGTAGTCTTTAAACCTTATCTTTGTTACTGCAATAACAATTAAAATTACATTTAGGCAGGTTCAACCTCTTTAACATGTGAGATTACCGGTTCATAAACTAACGAGCCGAACTTGTCATCTCGATCACTTGTCAAACCGCGTTTCAACCGAATCATAGTAAGTTTGGACTTAAATCACACTCTGCTACATGATCAAACAAACACCTCAAAACCCCATAAATCTCATCCTGCTGACCCGACCTCCGATCGCCATTAACAAACACCCGAACCTCACACCCGACTTCAATCCAACTGCACCCAGGCACCCGCTTCATCTTCTTTTCCTTCATCTCCCGCCTCACATCGCAACACTCTCCCATCTCCCACCATCCGAATAACAATTCGACACCATCACATAACTCGACACATCACTCGGGTCCAACTCCAATATCTTCTTAACCGCAACCTCACCCAACTCATTATTCATATGAATCCGACACCCGCCAAGCAAAGCCTTCCAAAACCCAATCCCCGGGTCGAATGGCAAATCTTGAATAAACCTCTCGGCTTCCATGAACTGCCCTGACCGAGCCAACAAGTCAACCATGCACGCGTAATGAGCCGGTTCAAGCAACCCACGGTTCTTCACCCGAGCCTCGTTAAAGAACGCATAAACATCGTCTACAAGACCTTCATGGTTACAAGAAAACAATATCCCAAGAAGGGTCACCGAGTTCGGTTTCACCCCGTTTTCTTGCATAACACGATAAAACTCAACCGCCTCCCTACTCCTCCCGTTTTGAGCGTACCCGTTTATCATCGCGTTCCAAGAAACAATATTTTTCTCATGAAGTTTATTAAACACCAATAAACTATCTTCCATGCTACCACATTTTGCGTAAAACGTAATTAACGAGTTACCAACATACACACCGATATCAACCAAAGTTTTAACAGCCGAAGCATGCAAACTTTTCCCCATATTAAGCGCTGCTATGTTTCCAGCAGAAGAAAACACACGCGGGAACGTGTTTTGTGTCGGTACGACGCTTTCTCTCAACATTTGAATAAAAAGATTCACAGCTTCCTCGTTACGACCTGTTTGGCTGCACCCCCCAATCATTGCGTTCCAAGTCACAACGTTTTTTTCGGGCATCGTATTAAATATTTCCATAGCATCGTTAAATCGCTGTGTTTTAATATACCCGTGTAATAACGAAGTGTAAGAAACCACATTCGGGTTACGGGGATCTTCAAACGCCATTCGGGCTTCTTCAATCGTGTTTATTTTAGCATAAAGATCCAAAACAGCACTACCCACAAATACATTTGAGTTCAAACTGTTCTTGATTGAGAAACCATGTAATTGTTTCCCCAAATTAATATTCTTTAAACCCACGGACGCGTGAATGAGCGATGCTAATGTGTACTCGGTCGGTTTGATTTCCATCTCAAGCATCCAGGAGAAGATATGGAATGATTCGTCATGTCGGTTTTGTCGGGTTAACTGGCTGATCAAAGTTGTTATTGATACAACATCCCATTGAGGCATTTCATCGAACAGTTTACGTGCGAATAAAACAGGACTGGTTTTAGAAGCTGCAACTGGTGATTTGGTTGCATTTTGATCAGGTTTTTGGGTGTTAGTTGGATTAGTGTTAACAAGATTATGAATTTGTCTAATTGATTTGAAAGATTGTTTACATGATACTATGGTTCTCATGAATAGTTGAAAAAAAAGGTTGCTTTTTCTTGGTTATTTGATAACTAAAAAGATAATAATTTTGAAAAAAAAACTATTTTACTATACAGTCCTTGAACTATATTGGCTATAGACAAATTTATCCCCATAGATGTGAAATGTGAAATTTACACCCTTAATTAACATTATTATTTGGTATATTGGTTTTTAATGATCTCAACTATTGTTTTTTGGTCACTGTTGGTCCCAACTAATGAATTGGCTACTGAAGGTCCCGACTTTTAATATGTTTCTAACGGTCCGTGACTAATAGAATCCTAACGTCGTTAGTTTCAGGTTGCCGGAAAAAACGGTTTGGCCGGAAAACTCACATTTTTTTTTCCCGAAAACTCAACATTTTCGTCCCAAACATCTTGGTAACTTCATATCGGACATTTAGGAACCCTTTTCTAGTAAAAGCCCTAATTATTGAGGTCGCCGGAAACCTTAGAACCATCGTCGGATTCGATTGATGGTGCTCAAGTGGTGGTAGTTGGTTAGCGATGAGTCAATTGGCGGTGGTTGCCGTGTTCAGGTGGTGTTTTCCGGCAACAAATTTGAATTTTCCGGGCAAAAACGTTTTCCTGACGACCTGAAACTAACGGCGTTAGGATTCTGTTAGTCGCGGACCATTTGGAACAAATACTTTAAAAGTTGGGACCATCAGTAGCCAATTCACTAGCTAAGACCAGCAGTGACCAAAACGCAATAGTTGGGACCATTAAAAACCAATATACCTTATTATTTTAAGTCGCCAACTTTGTTGTATTTAGACTAACGCACTCCTTAAATTTGGAGAGTCATGCTGCCCCACTCTGCTAGACTATTTCGTCTTAAATAAATAACAAACAGATAATAACAAATGACTATTAATCTTTAATTTATTTAAATAATAGCAAACAATGTTTTATTTACCGGTACATATATAAAACAGTCATTTTCTTTATCTATACGTGACTCAGGTATAATATTTCTCTATTTTGAAAAAAAAACATTACGAAAGGAAAATTGCCATGCTCTTATTAAATTTAGGCCGACAATTTATTTAGCTCACTGCTGACCGTATAAACAACCTACCTAAATAAAGGCGACATAATAATACCTAATCAACCAGTTGTGTATATAGTATCTAGTCGGACCAACCGGCAAGTCACATTACCTTGCCTAAATCACTTTTGTAATATATTCCATAAAATATTTTGTGAAAAACGAAACTGATATCTTTTTAAAAAAGGGCCAGATCAAATTGATACTTTTTTTTTTCTTTTTAAATGATCTGTTTTAACCCAAACCAAATCGATACCTTTAAAATGACCCATTTTGACCCAAAACAAAGTTGTATCTTTTTAAAATGACATGTTTTGACTGAACCAAAGTGATTGTTAAACGTAATTTCCGTTGGGCTGACTCATCGAGCCTATGATGAGTTGGTGTCTTGTTTATCAAGTTGTGCACGTTACTTAGTTTACATGAAATAAATTACTTGGTGAACAAATCGAGCGAATGACTTGGACAACAAGGAATTTATTTATTAATTATTATTTAGATTTGTTTTTACGAGTTAGTATTTGAATATGATTATGGTATTTGTATTCTGGTCTAGTTGGGGTTTCTAATATAAATTAGTATATATACCCGAGCTTGTGGGTTGTATCAAAAGAGTTTATGTATTGTAATTTTCGAGCAAATGAGAATTACGAGATCGAGCTTATGATCTAAATTCGTTTTTGTGTTTATCGATCCTGGTCTCCAAACTTCAGTGATACCTTTTTAAAATGACCCCTTTTAAACTGAACCATATTGATACCCTTATAAAATTCCCGTTTTGACCCGAATCAAATCGATAACCTTTAAAAGTACCTATTTTGACCCAAACCCAACCCAGCCCGTTACCGGACCCAATCGGCCTGTTTTGCCACTCAAAGTATATAACCATAAGGTATAAGCTGCTTACGATGTTATGCCCAACAAACTTAGGTTGCAGAACTTGATTTAGGATCCCAGCGTTACCTAGAGACGTATTTGGCAGTCCCTGCTGTTGTTGCTGCTGATAATTTGTATTTTGTTGTACTTGTTCATAAATGCCTGACCACGAAAGATAGAGTTCATCTTTCGTATTATAACAAAAACATATAAGCATATAGTATAGTATACTTGACTAATTCATTCCAACAAATATAAAGTATCATAAGTACACTGTAAAATCAGCATAACTACCTAAAGGTGGAACATTTTATGTTTGTTGGTTTAGTGTATGATGATCTTTCTCTTTTAGAAGATAACCTGAGTGTGATTTCCTATCTACCGATCGGTCCGAAGAAGATGGGCCCAATAAAAACGCCCACAAGTTAGTGAAAGGCATGATGATTACAATGTAACAGCATTATATACACGCCAAAGATCACCAAATAACCAATTTAATTTTTCATCTATTAACATGAAAGTATAATGCATAAATTAAAATAATAATCAAACCACTTCTATTAACATGAAAGTTCATGTAAGTGTACTGCATGACGATGATAATTTACAAGTGACTAGTAATAAAATACATGAGTGACAATAGAGATTTGGAGAGATTTGAGGGAAAAAGATAAGTAAATAATTACCAGAATAATAGATAGAAAGGTAAAAGTGCTAGATTAGAAATTTATGTGTGAATATTGATGAAAGAAGTCATCAATATATGCATGTAATGATACTAGGTATGAAAAAACACATAACTTCTATATTTTTACAGATGGTCTTGTTTGTCAGACTAATTTACTTCAAGTTACATTTACTTTTTAACCCTATCGTTTGAATTATTTATCTTTAGGATATGTATTAATTTAAAAAGAAACATGATCATGTACGTAACTTGAACCTTTTTTTTTCTTTTGATTTTTTTAATTTCTTTTTATTATTCCTTTTTTGATTTCTTTTGTTTTCTTTGTTTGAGTAAGTCACATATTAATAACTTCTTTCTTTTTGATTTTTTTATTTCTTTTATGAGTTATTGTCTATTTCATTTTTTAAATATAAGAAAAAAGAAAAAGTAAGTTGGAAAAAAAAGGGTCATTTATGAATTATTGTTTATTCTTAAAAGTTTTTTTTGAATTATTGTTTATTCCTTTTATGAATTTATCTTTTATTGCTTTTTTATTTTTAAGTGTTGTTAGTCTCGGGCATTGAGTTTGTAAGTCAATGCGAATTCAGGCAATTTCGGTTACGTGTGTTATGGGGGTATCGTCGGTCGGTAAAACCCGGTCTTTGTAAAACCCGGGCGCTGTTGATTCTAGGCGTTGAGGCGGTGAGTCTAAAAAAATTTGGTCGGTTTCCGTCATGTTCGTTATGTTACCATATATAAAACAAGAAAATGAAAAAAAAAGGTATACACAACACACACGACCTACCAAATTAAACTTAGCAAAAAAAGCTATTTAAACAAACAATAACAACCCTTTCCCATTGAAAAGATTCAAACCTGGGTAATAAACCGGATTAAACATAAGAACATCCCCACACAACCAACGGGCCAGAAATCAAGTTGTTTTCAAATAAAAACTATCTATTATATACTATAACAAAAGTTTATCAAAATGTGACAACAACATTCTCTCTTTTTTATACTATATATATAATATTTGAATGTTCATAATATGAAAAAGTAGAAGCATGCAAATTTATACAAACTCAACTTGGGTTACTATAAGTCAAAGGACGACCATCAAGTATGACTCACAGGGGTGAGCAGAAAACCGAATTAACCGAACCATAACTAAATTAATTGAAAAAGCCAAACCGAAAAAACCGAACCGAAGCATTAACTGACGGTTAATTTTTTGTTTTTTTTGAAAAACCGAATTTTCGGTTTCGGTTTTTCATTTTTAAAAAATCAAACCGAACCGATTTGTATTTTTACTTAAATATTAATACAATTATATGTGTGTTTTTAGATGTTATGACCGGAAACAAAACACCAAAAGGATATACCGATTGATGGTAATGAAGATTATGAAGATGATGAAGATTGGGGGGTTTGAAGAAGAATAAGATGAAGAATGAATATTGAAACTAAACTTTTAGTGTTTTTTGATTAATAACTTTGTTAGAATTTTAAACTCTAGTACCCTTGCAATTTATATTTGTTTGGTTTCACGTAACAAATGCCTATTTTTGTGTTTTGAATCTAATGTGCATTTTCATTTTTTTGGAATTTTTTTGAAATGTCTACACAAAAAAAAAAAAAAAGATTATAACCGAACCGAAACCAAAAACCGAAAACCAATCGGTGTGTATTTGAAAAAAAGACTTTTCGGTTTCGGTTTCACCTAAAAACCGAACCGAATCATGCTCAGCTGACCCAAATCATAATTACACAAGATGCAAATTAGTTTTCAAATTAAGAAATCTTGAAACTATACATGTTTGTATATGAATTTTGAATTCTATATATTTGAGTGTTTGACTTTGAAAGCTAAAGTGTCACCATATCAAGAATCTTATATATCCACCAAAACTATAGTAGTTTAATATCTGTACCCCTCTTTCAACGTCCCAACACAAAGCAAGCTGCATTTTACTTGATTGTATAGTCCAGTGTTGGTGTGGTCCCGTGAGCAGGGGCGAAGCTTGGATGAGTTCGTCGGGAGGGGGACACTCAAAATGTATTAAAAAAATCAATAAACGAGGGGCCAGAGCTCAAATTTTCGGTCAAAAACGGGTAAATTTACACTATGTATACAAATTTTCGGACGAAAAAATGGTCAATTTACACAACTACGCAAAGGAGGGGGGGGGGACCCGGGCCCTAAGGAAGCTTTGCCCATGCCCGAGAGTTTTCCAATAACAGGATAACAACATTTGATCATCTTCTTCAATCTTTTTCGGGTTCAAGATTGAAGAAGGTGATCAAATGTTCGTATCCTTTATGGATCTTTTACTCAATAAATATTCATCCAATATCCTCTTATCATTGAGCAACAAATGTTGTTTTCAGTTGACACAAGTCCATGCCAATTAATAAAATTTAATTCTGTTAACATAAGTTTATGAAATTTTAAAAATTTTCATAACATAAATAAAGCAATGGTAATGGTATAAACATAATACTTGAAACATGTAAACGAAAAACATTCGACCCGAAAATTGAAAATTTCTGATTGCGCACTAGATATTTGTTTTTAAACAGAATGCATACAGAAAATGTGATTGCACAAACCAGTACAACACAGCTTAGGGTTCCTTTAATTCATAAATAAAACCGAAACACACTTATTAAAGCCCGATAACATTTTGAACATTCAATACATCATTAGGCTAAACCATTCAACCGGTTATGATTATCAGAAGCTTCATCCGATCCTTTGATGGTGATGATCTTATCATTATAATTTTCTTTAAGTTCTTCATCAACCGAAAGAGACTCGACTTCTTGATCCTTGCTTTTACCCCACACAACAAGATACAACCCTGCAACTATCACAATGGCTCCCATCACCCTTCCTAGGTACATTTGCTCGGCTAGAATAATCGATCCCATCACCGCCACTATTACCATGCTTAACGGGCTAAATGCAGTCACAAACACGGGGCCTCTCATTTTCATTACTATTCCTTGAATGTAGTATGCTAGAGCCGAACACACTATGCCCTGCATACACACAACACATAGTCAATAACTTTAGAAACAGGCCGGGCCATGTTGGGCCGGGCCGGGTTGGTCTACAATAATTTAAATTTTTGAATAAAAAGATTTAGGAGGCTGTATGCATTAGAAATGGACTTTGGGCGGATTTACTCAAATTATGACGCGTTTGAAAGTAAACGGGTCGGGCCGGGTTGGTCTACAATAATCTAAATCTTTGAATAAAACGATTTGGGAGGCTGTATACATCAGCAATGGACTTTGGGCGGATTTACTCAAATTATGACGCGTTTGAAAGTAAATGGGCCGGGCCGGGCCAGGTTGATCCACAATAATTTAAATCTTTGAATAACAAGACTTAGGAGGCTGTATGCATTAGAAATGGACTTTGCGCGGATTTATTCAAATTATGAGGCGTTTGAAAGTAAACGGGCCGGGCCGGGTTAGTCTACAATAATCCAAATCTTTGAATAAAACGATTTAGGAGGCTGTATACATTAGCAATGGACATTGGGCGGATTTACTCAAATTATGATGCGTTTGAAAGTAAACGGGCCGGGGCCGGGCCTTGTTGGGCTGGGCCGGGTTGATCCACAATAACTTAAATCTTTGAATAAAACGATTTAGGAGGCTGCATGCATTAGAAATGGACTTTGGGCGGATTTAGTCAAACTATGGCCCGTTTGAAAGTAAACGGGCTGAAATTACTTACGGTGTATAGAACTGCTACTAGTGATGTATCCCATTTTAGAGCCCATACTGCAGTGTTTCCCCTTTCCATTATTAGTGCAACTATTGCTCCCTCAATTGTTCCCATCACGCATATCCAAGCCGTTAGTGACAGCTCAGCAGGATAAGACTTTAGTGTGATTGCCTACATGTACACCCAAAAAAGTTAGTAATCTGGCCATTTGCCATACGCGCCAGGTTGAAATGATTCGTTTTAGTACAAGTCAAAACATGAGTGTGTTGTGTTGGCCATTTTCTGTCGTTCTAAAGATTAACTCATTAAAAGCTCAAATTAGGCAAAGTTTGAACAAGTTCAAGTCTGAGCTCAAATATAAATCGAAGCTCGTTTAGTAAATGAGCCCAAGCCCGAGCTTGAGCCTCAGCTTCATTTTGTGAGCTTTAGTAGGCCTGTGAGCTTAAACAAGACTGTTATTTATACAGCTTATTTAATATATAATTATATATTAATCATTACTATATATAAAACTATGATAAAAACGACTAAATATTATATATTATGTAATATAAAGATGTTGGCAATTCTCACTTGTAGAACCATAAAACCGGACCAACTGAAGCATCCAACTGCGATCATAATCGCACCCTTTAAAGAATGACGAAGATCGACTCCTTGGTTTGCAACCTCATGATAAGTCCTTTCTTTTGTCCAAAATAGCTCAATAATCGGGCCTTTCATTAGTGTCATCACCATTGCTCCTGCAACCGTTGTAATCGTCCCAACCACCTTCGCCTGGCTACGTATGCCCTTCAGGTTTAACTTTTCAAGTCTGAAAGAATAACAATACAGAATTTTAAACTATTGGACTGAAATAATAATAATTTTGACCAGATTACATGAACGAAAACCGCAACTTTCTCTCATGGTAATATCCAAACCTAATGATTGTCTTTTATACAATAATACAAAGGTAATCTTCATATCATATTATTTTATTTAAGTGGTTGTATGCATAAAATTATAAACCGTTTCCAACTTTAATAAGACAAACTTTTTCTTGCTTTTAATAATTATCAACTTTAAGTTACGTGCAAAAAAGAAACCGACTTATGATTTCTTAAAGAATTTAACAACCAATCTAATTTTAACACATTAACAATTAAAAAAGTAAGTGAAAGGTGATCATTTTGTGTTTTAAAAAATACAATATATATAAGTTTATTTTAAAATGATCTTTTCCACAAGTTATATTTTTATTAAAGTTGCACACCCACTAAAAAGAAAAATTAGATGTCAACTGTTTTTGCAAAATAAAAAAAGATGACTTAGCCACCAAATTTGGTAATAATATATAACTTGGTTGAGGTCTTGTTTAATATTAGTTAATAATCAGGAAATAAATATGTAAGAGTTTACTTATCATTGTTATTAACAATTAGTCTATGGTTGTTTTCTCATATTTTGCTAGGTACATTTTATGTTAGATGAATGACTACACTCAGGGTCGTCTCCGAGAATTTGAATACCTCGGCTGAGCCGAAATAAAAAAGGCCCATAGCCTTAACGAGTAAAGAAATATATAAGCTAATTTTTTTAAACGAGGCTTAATGTTATAACAATAAACATTGAAAAATATATTATTAAAAAAATACCATAATAACTAACGATTAACCAATAATTTTTGAAACTCTCCTAACATTGGAAAAAAAAAATAGCTTGGTCCTTGGTGGCAAGCTTGGTCAACCGTGGAGAAGCCTGGTTGTTAACAACGAACCAACAGTGGAGGTCGGCTAGGTTGGTCGTTGTTCAACATTCGTAAAGAAGGAAGGAACCAAAGAGAAATTTCAATCAACCGTTTTTTCTTTTATTTTGTATTGGGTTTTTATATAATTTTTGTAGTTTTTAGTTTTAGTTTAGGCCAAAAAATTTAAACTTGATTAAATGGATTATGGATAAAAAGAATTTAAACTTAGTTTTTAGTTTTAGTTTGGGCCTAATAATTATAAAATGGTAAAGAACAATTCATATTTTCTAAGTTTTATATTTTTAAATGTATATATAAAAAATATAGATACAAAAAGTTTTCGCCCCTAAAAATTGCGTGCCCCGGCCGGCGGTCCGACCTGCGCCACCCTCCAGCCGGCCATGACTACACTTTAAATTTGTAAGCGTAAAAAAATTGGAGACGAGGGTCTCAGAGGAGTAGACTCTCTATCCTTTGTGTGATAAGGTAAGTCTGCTCCGTCACAACTTCAGAGACCTTATCAATAGCTAAGTTTACGAGTGGGATTATAAACGATACGTTTGTTCGTTTGAGATAATTCATGCATGCATACTTGTGCATGTTAATGACTTTTCACCTGAGAATGCATGCCATGACAAAAGTTATAGCAGGAAGAATATTTGTCATTGCAGCTGTAAATGTAGCTGTTGTAGCTTTCATCCCCATAAAAAACAGGTTCTGATCGATAACCGGCCTGCACGATATATACATAAACCCGTCATTCAAACATCTAACTGCATATCATACGTGTCTAGGAAACAATATTGGTTTCATTTTCTATTGCAAAACTTACTCTAGTAGCGCGAGAAACATAATCTTGATGAAAACCGAGCGTGTCATCTTTGGCCTTATTTTCCTAGTTTCAAATAAAATGTAACATATAACACATGCAAGTTCATACAAGTTTATAATAAAACTAATAGATAGTGGATACATATATACTGTTTGGATCAAATACAAATAAAATTAAAATACTAACTATGAGAATCAAGTAATGCAATTATACATACAACATAGAGTAATTATAGTATAGTGTAATTACACTACGATGTAATTACATAATTACACTACTTGTACATATAATTACACTACATGATTCTCACAATTAGCACGTTAATTTTATTTGCACGTTAACTTTCCCTTATATATATACATACCTGTCGAAAATAATAGCAAAAGGAGCCATGAGAATGGTGGCAACCGCATGGCGATAAACAACAAATACATAATTGCTTATGCCTTCATTTAAAGCCGCTTTTGATAATATGTCCATTCCAGCGAACCCGAATTGTATAAAGATGACAGCAAAAAATGGCTTCCCATTTTTAAAGAATTCACTCATGCACTCATGAAATTTAGTCATTTTGTTGGTTGATTAATGTGTTGTTGAAACTAAAGTTTTTGTTTCAAAACACTTGTACTGGTTGCTTAGAAGTTGCTTGCTTCATGTGTTTATATAGTACACTTGCGTGCCAGTCAAAACAAGCAATAAGTATTGCCGACCACTTTATGATAAAAACACCTTTTGTACATGATTGTTTGAAGAAATTTATAATAGGCTCAAGATAATGGTTAAAGAAATTGATAATGACACAGAAAGCAAAAATAAAACACAGATAATAATATATATCAAAATTTTGGATATAATTGAAGTTTTAATGCATGTCTCATTGTCTCACATAATACATAAGTAGCACTTACATAAGGATTTTTAAAATTTGGCAGGACAAATTTTCGAAATTACAAATTAACTTAAAAATATTGAAACTAAACCTATAAATAAAGACGTAAATCACGCTCATTTATGCTCATGAGATACGTTTCTGCTAAATATGAAAAGGTTTGAAGGTTGCAAAATTTGGGAAAAATTCTTGATTGGTGAAATCGGGACTTTAAATCAAGGAATTTGGATCTAAGAGCTAGACCAATTTTCCTATGGCGGCTTGCCACATGATCTGGCTCATCGAGGCTTTTCCGCCCGCTGGTAGTTGGCCCTGTAACTGTAACTCCGATTGTAGTCTGAGTTATGCCCATTTGAAGTTCGGGTATTTTCTGCTCTACTTCTCCTTGTCCAATTGTTATTCGAGTGTCAACTTTTGGATAAGCTCCTCATTAGCAAATGATGTGCTTTGCGTTTATGTCAAATCGGTTACTAAGATACGTTATAAATTACCGAGTTTTCAAAATAGTTAGAAATCATGTTTTGTAGCAAACATAATTATCTAGTAATAGTAATCTAGTACAAAAGAACAAATCCGGGTTTGTAAAGTGATCTTATGGTTACAAAATAAAAAATTTTATTTTGGTGTGTATATACCTATCTATCTATCTATCTACGCTAATAAATAAAAGACTACCCATTCTTGTAATTTATCAATCTCATAACCCTCCTTATTTTTTTCTCAACCCATTTCAATATGTAGTTCTTATCTTTTAAGTTATTTTAATATATTGTCCTTATCTTTTAAGTTATTTCAATATATGAATTCAATATTTTTATTAAATATAAATCCTAATTGATTCATTCATTAGCATTAATTGTGAAATAAAAAAAATAAGGAATTATCAAAATTGAAATTGAAGACCTGTTAAAACAAAATTTTAAAGTCACAAGTAATTGCAAATTAAAGAAAATAAAGGTTCATCATTGATGAATAATTTAGATTTGTATGGTAAACTCAAAATTGTTTTTAAATAGGGATTCGAGCAGCAATGCATAATTTCTTATAAAAGATTGGTTTCAAATTTGGATTTATATTCTTCTCATATACATTTGAACTCAGAAAATTTGTATTTTCTTAATTTTTTCCAAACATTTTATATAAATATTGCAAACATGGAGAATACCTATTATATATATATCTTGGTGTTTAGTATTAAATCATTCAAGTTGAATATTACAATTATAATACATATTATAACGATTACTATATGAACTATCTGTCATTTATTTGTATGACTTTTTTGTGAAGTATAAAGAGTTTTAGCAATAAGAAGATCAATATTTAGTTTTTAATATTTTCTTTCCATAATTCAGACCAAAATACGTCAGAAACATATATTTTATGACTTGATTTATACTTTTTTTTAATTTTATACATTTAAATATATTTAATTTAGTATGCTTTATAAATTATAAGACAAATTACTTAAAAACATTCAAAAGTTTAAACCAAAAAATTTGTTTCAATCCCATTCTACTATTTTCGCTTTTCAAAAATCATTTAGGATATTGAAACCTAGAATATCGTTTCCTAAGTTATTTACATAATTTCAATATTATATTAACTTATTAATTTTTATACAAATACAACGAATTGATATCGACTAATTAAATATTCGAACAGCTTCCCATAATATTAACTAATAGCACGGGATTAGGATTCAAAATTTAAACATTCCTAATCCGATACTTTCAACTATTATAAATAAGAATTACTACCTTCACTTTATGCAACTTTAAATCTTTTAATATTATGTTAACTCACTGTTATTTGAACATGACTTTAAGGTTAGTATGTCTTTGTCATTTTCCTGGCAATTACATTCATATGAAATCAAAAAAAATCATTTTTGTTATATTTTACTTTTCGGTTTTACATGCTGCTTGATTATATGATTGTTAATTGTAAAATATAAAATCAATCAAAAATTTGTCATACACATAATATTAATGACAACAAATTTATCATGATCAATCAATTATAAATTTTAAAGATTCAAAGAATGATTATATTATAAAAGTTCGGGTAATCTGATTTTTGGGATAATCATGTTTTTTGGGATAAATATGAGCGATGATCTCAAATGACATCACAGTAATTGATTAAAAGGCATGATATTTTATCTGCATGAATATTTTTTTGTTAGTTTCATAGATACATTATCATTTATCTAGGGTTGTTAAGTATTTGAAGAATCTTATTTGTCACACGGAAGAGTTATAAGGCTATAAGCAGATTGACCTATATGTTACCTTATCAAGAGTTACAAGCAGACATGGACTAAAGATTTTGATTTTTTCATAAACTATGTATACCGACCAATACAATCACAAATGCAATGTACAAGGAATGTTTTACTTATTTGTAGCATGTTTGTGTAATCTTAGTTATATAATTTATATAATTTAAATGTGAATTGTAATTATATTAACAATATATGATCATTTTGTTGACTGTATTTCATTTAATGGTTAAAGTTTAAAATTTTCATCAATTATCCGTGTAATACACGGGCCTCAAAATAGTATATCAATAAAAAGGTGATGGTTGGGGATAGTCACTATCCTTTTCAAAGAGGCATATGTAGTGCTTCTAGCCTGCTATACAAATATGTGTAGTGACGCTTCTAAAACTACACAATGGTCTTAATTGTTTACTGTAATGACTACCAAAATTAACATCTCAAGAGTCAAGCTAGGGATGCGTAAGAAAAATCCATCTTCGAAACCGAAACAAGAACCGAATTATCCTAATCCAAATATCTTAAAACTTTGGTTATCTAAATTTTCGGATTCTGATTCAGATAGTCAATTTAGAAAATTTCGGATATCTGATTATCGGATGATAATTTTTGGATACTCTGAATAATTTTTTTGCCATTTTGAATAATTTTCGGATAATTCGGATATCCGAAATATATTTTGAAATTATCAATTAATAAATATCTTTTAATACTTGGAAATCTGTTTGGATATATCCGAATTTGAAGTTTCAAATACGGATTCGAATAATGATATCAACTATCTGAAAATTCCGGATACCCGAAACAATGGTATCAACTATTAGAAAATTCAGATATCCGGTTTTAAATACCCCTATCTCAAGCTTCTTGTCTTCAGGGGATATGGTGTGCCGTAAGGTGCATTTACTCTATTTTAGAGGCGGAGGATTCAAACTTTTTAAGTTGCACGTATAGATGATTTATAGAGTATTTAAATGTATGATTATTTGGCGTTCAAAAAAATTATATCTCAAGCTGCCAAAAACTTAACCTGAAATCGACTTAATATTTTGACAATTATTATTATATATAATAATTAGGAAGTTTGGTGCCGCTAAGTGCCGATTGGGCCACTTGACGGCACCGTATTGGTCATCATCATTTTGTATTTTTTGTTTCTTTACTTCCGGTACCGTAACGAACATAACGGGCCGAATTCGCGTAGACTCACAACCTTAATGACCGTGACCCACAACGTTTGGTTTTATCAACGTCCAAGTTTACCGACTGACCACCCATTGATCCACCTCAATTTTTATATTTTTACTATTTCTTAGACTCGCTACCGTAATGAAAATAACCTAAACTGACCGAATTCGTGTCAAGCTACCGCCTCAAGTCCCTTGACCGACAACACCTGGGTTTTCCACTGCCAGGCTTACTGACCAAATAAACATCGAATATTTTATTTTTTTATATGTTAATTTGACAAATTTATTTTTTGGGTTTAATGCTTAGGTTTTACCAACGGTGTCTATACCTTAACGAGCATAAACGATAATGTCTAAATTCACCTCGACTTGCCGTCGTAACACTTGGGGTATTACGACACCTGGGTTTCAACGTTAGGGTTTTACCAGCTGTCCCGACACAGAGCACCGGGTAAACACTAGTTTTCAACAATTCTCTATGGCTAAGTGTATCGAAGTACCACCCAGGGGCACTAACCATCCAACACAACATCAGGTGACAGCCCGAAGGGGCATTTATAAAGGGCGATGGTCAGGGGCGGAGGGGTGGCCCAAAGATGAGTTGTCGGCGATACACGTCTCCAATGTGGTGGTAGGTAACGCTTTGCATATTATTCGGCTACACATGGTCTAAGGATGGAGGGAGTGGTTAGCTACATCTTTCACCACGTAGGCGCCACGTAAGATTTCCATAATTTCTTCCCTAACCATCTTTCAACGGGTGATATGGTCTTGTTTCATCACAATCTATCTTTCACCCCTTCTGTATTTTTAACTTTATTTTTTTCAAATAAATAAATTAAGTTAAATATTCTTTAATTAATATAACATGATATAAAAATTTAAATAACATTCTAATAATTTAAAATAAAAAAAAGACATGAAAAATAGTATATTAAAAAAACATAAATATATAAATTTAAACCAGTTTTTGAGCTAAAACTGCATTCAATGTCAGCCCGGTCAAATTGTCGTACGGTGAAAAAATTAATTTTATGTCCGCTTTCTTTTGTTGTTCTAACAACATCATGTGTTATTGTACCAAATCATGTTGAGAGGTCTTGTTTTTGTCAATTTTGCTTCACTTCACATAAGGTAAAATTTGTTTATTTTTGTCTTGTTTCCGGTCTTTCTTGGTTGTCATTTCCTTTTTTAAAGTTGTGAAATCTCATAACTTGTTCAAAATCCAAATCGTCGCTTGTACGTGACGGTTTTTTTCCATGCTATGTCGGTCTTTTTAGCTCTTTTAGGAATGGGTCTTCATCATCGTTGATGTCCAAGTTGAGGTCAACGTATGGACCGTTCTATGGTGTTGCTACCTTTCTCCCGGTGTTTTTGTTTTCTTTATGTGGAGCCGAATCTGGTGACCTATAGGATTGTTCATTAGATGGGTCGTTTTGTTCTTTGTTGTCCATATCTTCAGAGTCTTCGCGTTGGCGGTAGTTGGTGTACTTAGGGTTTTGAGATTGTTACGGATTTTGGGAGTAATTATATGGGCTCATGCAAAGGTCGACAAATCCCGGATATTGGATTGGGAGATTGTTGTGGGAAATTTAGGTTCAGGACAGATGCAGATACAAGTCGTATTGTGACGTGAGGTTTTTGGAAATGGAAAGGCATTTAGGACACATTTTCTCAGTAAATAGACAGACAGGACGGTGCTCCTACCAGTACCGAGTAATGCTAAACCCACCCTCCACCCTGATGTTTTCAAATTAGGTTAGACCATCCATGACCTAATTAAATTCTCGAATCATTAGGTCCTATAAATATAAAAGTGAAATTTTACATGATCTTTAACCTTTATTAGTCATGAAAACACTCAAGTCTAAGTAGGGTAGCAAATAGCAATGATTGAACCAAAAATCATTATTTCATACTCATGGAAACATCTTCTGCATGGCCTTCCTATCATTCATTCAAAAGATGACGTGCTAGCTAGTGATGGGTCTATATCTTGATTACTCAACCCTTTTTAAGTTTTAACTCATAGGAAGTAATATTATTTCATATTCATGGGAGACATGGTATAGACACCAAAAGTAAGGGTAGAAACACAAGTAACGAGTCCTAGTTCACAACTAACTACATCTTTAACAATTTGATCAATTCAAAATGCCAATTTTTTCACCACAACAATATAAAAAACAATTTGTTTCAATAAAAATACACGCTGTTGGAAAAGTAATTTCGGACTCCAATTCATAAGTCAGTAAACTTGAAGAAAAATGACAAGTCGATCATGGTTGGTTAGTTTCCTAATTACGTAATGTTTTCTAATTGTTTTGTAATTATAATTAGTAATATCTTGGTTAGCAAGTTAGGTTAGTCTATATAAACCGAGTTATGGTTACACGTTATAGATCAGTGTGTGAGATGCAACCGAGTTAGGGTTCATCTAGATGCAATCGAGTTAGGGTATATCAAGAGTCAAACCAAGTTAGGGTTTGAGAATAGTAATCAGTTCTTGGAGTTATATTTTCTGATTAATATAAATGAGAGTTAGTCGCTTATTTCGTGTTTGATTATTGATCCGGGACTTGACACGTAATTCTAACTATCACAACCCAAATTTTTAGTCTGTGACCCTTGATGCCATTTTTGTCGGCTCCATAGGCCTGTAAACGAACGAACGAACATGAACACATGTTTCGTTCGTTAATTTAAATTCGTGAACGTTCGTTTATTTATGTCCATTTGTTAATGTTCATTTACATATTACAGAAAATAATTAAATGTTATCTTGAAGAGTCATCTACTTAATGCAGGGGCGGATCCAGTTAACAAATGGGTGGTTACCCGAGTTTCAAAATAATAGTGTATTGATATATAAGAATTTAAAGTGAACCACCTTATAAATTAGGAAGGAACCACCCTAAATACAAAATATGCGCTGGTCAAAGCTTTGTAAATCGGTAGTCGTGGGTTCGATTTCGTGCACCTTACAAATTTTTAGAACTTTTTTTTAATCCAGCCTTATACCAATTTTAGGGTTTTAGATTCGTTTGTTAAATGTTAATCGTTCTTGTTATTTGTTAATTGTTCTTGATGCTGTTAATTATTAAGTTATTTGTTAAATTTTAGTTTTTTAATTTGTTAGATTGCTAGTTTTATCGCATTATTATTATCTAATGAGCTTTGCCCAAACTATCGAACCGACCCAGAATTTTTTACATCCAACTCTAAAAGTAGTGCATCACCTAAAAAAATCTTGGATCCGCCACTGACTTAATGGTTTTATATTTGTTTATATGTGTTCATTTAAGTGTATTCATTTATGTTATTTTATATTTGTTTGTGTTCATTTACATTTGCTTATAAATGTTCATTTATGTTTGTTTATCTTTGTCCAGTTATGTTCATTATGTTTGTGAACTGTACGTTTAGAACTTAAACAAAGACGAACATGTTCACGTTTTTTAATAAACGAGCACGAACACAAAATATGTGTTCAGTTAAGTGTTTGTGTTCATTTAAGTTAAATGAATAAACATAGATATGCCCTTGTTCGTGTTCGTTCGGTTCGTTTGCAGGTGATGGGTTCATCTAATAAGTAGCCAAGATCATGCAATGACACCAAAGAAACAGCGCTAGTGAAAGCTTGGGTCTACATATCCAAAGCCCGATAACTGGACATTGATAAATATCGGATGACTTTCGAAGGTTGGTTTTGTAAACGTTTCAAACAAGTGGGAGCTATTCACCAAAGGAATATCAACAAACTCAACAACATCTATAATGTTAGACTAAGGGGTATAGTTCATTTAAGACCCTTCAAAGGTCTACGTGGCAGGATAGTCATGTAAGCGAGTTATTTGAATACCACGCCATCCCCACTCCCTCACGGAGGGAATGATTACCCAAACAATTAACCATGATCATACTCATCCTTTGAAGGATGGTAATCAATTTTTTTGTTTTTTTTCTTTTCTTATTAAATAAAATGGAATGATGAATAATGAGTAGGGGTTAAGTGACGAGGTTGAATGATGAAAGAAAAGATAAATTAACATTGAAATAACGATTGATAAAAAATGAGAAAAATAACCCATAACACATGGTTTTACTGATTTTGACGCCATAACCATCAAGTTTAAAGAAAAAGAGTGATATTTATTTTAATCAAAACATGCACGTGCACTCAGAAACGTAGCTTGTATGTATATATTAAGACTTATAACTTTAATACTAGTCAAATTACGTAATTAATAATTTAATGCTTAACCAATTGGTTAATGCATAATACATAAGTCTCATTCGTGCATTCAATTAAGGATTGTTTAACGCACACAATACATATTGTTACTTTTCGTTAAAGAAATGGTTAGATCTAAATCGAAGCTTATGACTTGATGGAGCCCACATTGGTGGATCTTAACCGTAAAATTAAAAGCTTATGAGCTGTTTGGCAAGGCCGGCTCAACAAATGTGAGGACCTAAATCCAAATAAGATTTTATGGCATTTTCATTACAATTCTTAAGATTTTTTATTTATTTATTACAAGTTTTGAACTCATGATCATGCCCTATACTTTAATAACAATCAAGCCTACCATAACAACAATATATTACTTTAAGTTTACTGTACCCATTATACTATATCTACGTGTAATGTTTTTTTTTTGGATTTGGGGATCTTAATTAAGTGTGGACCTAAAACCCTAACTTGTTTTGCTGACCCACGAGCCGCCCTTGCTGTCTGGTAGTCTCTTAGCATCAATGAAGCTTAATGGAAGTCCGGGGTTTAAGGTGTAAAATACACTTTGCTGAAAACCAATATGTTTACAAGCACCTAGAACATGGCGTTCCAAAGGAGGCATCGCCTCATCGGGCACTGAATATGCTTTGAATTTGCATGATTGATTAAAAGTTGTAATGTAAATAACCGTAAGTGGAAACTAAATATTAGTGGTCAGTTGCTATTGAATAGTGGTCATTAGTGGTAACTTATATTTGCATGATTGATTAAAAGTTGTAATGTAAATAACCGTAAGTGGAAACTAAATATTAGTGGTCAGTTGCTATTGAATAGTGGTCATTAGTGATAACTTATATCAACAACTCAATTGGCCAACAACTAAATATTAGTAGTCATTTACTATATCAACAACTCAACTGGCCAACAACTAAATATTAGTAGTCACTTACTACTGATAAGAGACAACTTGGTCGTCAGTGGTAAGTTATTAACTAATGAGTAACAACTTGCAACGGTGGTAATAAAGTTGTTATTGGTGAGATTTTCTATTGATGTTTTTGCAATTGATATTGTTGAATAGTAGATGATTATAACCGTTAAAAGTTACATTCTTTCACGAAGAGTTGCAATGTTTCAACAAATTATTGTGATGGCTCCCCACTTATATAACGAATATCTTTGGTCTAGTTATGGTACATTATTTCATAACATAACTCACATATTCATTCATGTATTTCTCATTGAATCATGTGATTGATATTTATGACTTATGAGTACCAACATAATATTTAAATCTCGAAGTGATCTTAACACGATTCAAAGA
The DNA here is from genome assembly GCF_021521415.1 of Bidens hawaiensis. NCBI lineage: Eukaryota > Viridiplantae > Streptophyta > Magnoliopsida > Asterales > Asteraceae > Bidens > Bidens hawaiensis. The sequence continues at coordinate 1,154,199 of NW_027491273.1, forward strand.
GATATTCATGCCCTCCATGTGGGTTGTATTTAAAGAGACAAAAAATGATCGTTATAGGGAAATGGGTCAAACAGGTTGGAGGCCGTTAAAGTCCAATTTTAATGCATAATACCTCGTAAGTTTTTTTTTATTAGCATTAAGTCTTCATTAAACATTAAGAAAATGAACAAAAAGGGTTTTTGGCACAAGCCTACATCCCAACATGGTCCATTTAAACTCGTACCAAACTAACCTGACCTGCCTACAGACAAAACACACGCATGATTGACGCTTGCCAGAGTCGAAAGGTCATTTGGCCCCATTAATGACTACTTGTGCTTTCCTTATAGGCAACCCACCATTGTAACCATCTTTCTAATCCAAGATCACTTTTGTCCCTCTAATTGTCTGATTCTGTTGATTCACATATCATTTCACCACTCCTAAAGCCAAATGCATATGGTGTTGTAAACTTATCAACCGCAACCGTTGTAAACGTGAATCATATGGACACACTCCCGCCCGTCAGCGAGTAAAGATGACACAATACAATTGTTATTGCATGTCGATTTTTATCTCTTTAATGTAAATCTGCGTTCTCAAAGCATCAGTTCGGTCAATATATTTATTTTTAGACACTATGGAAAAAAATTAGATATATCTTACTGTAAGTTTTTTATTACATCGAAACAGAAGGAAAGCAGGCAACAAGCTGCGCCGCTACCCCTTTTTTGAATTGCAAAACTCAATCTTTTAAAAAACAAATTCACTGATCTTGGAGTGATAGCATTACTATGCATGACCCGTTGAACACGGGTAAGTAACTCCACAGCTTAAGACGCGAGGAAAACAAAAGTGTAAAAAGCAAAAGAAATAAATGCATGTTGGTTGTTAAGACACGTCTTCTCATGTTTAGTCACTTTGCCTGAAACAGCTTTTAAAACAGCTTGACCGACTGTGAAACCACTACTCCCTAAGCCCACCAGAAAGAAAACCTCTTTTAGATCCACACACGCATGTTTTCCTCCTATCCATCCAAACACCAAAACGTCAGCCGTTCAAAGAGTTGATCTTCCATCCGACTGGTAAGTCAGGAAATTCACATGTGCTTCTTTCTTAACAGAAATTCCGGCCCTCCTAAATATATAAATCTGTGTTTTTTTTATTAGTTTTGTGAATTATACATGGTGATTAGTTGAATGGGATTGCACTGAATATACTTTTAGTCAAAAAGCCATTGCTTTAAAGCTATTATGGAAAAAAAATATGGTATGTCCACAAAATAATATATCCTTTTCTCCTTTAATGTTTTTAAGGTGGAAAATTGGTCTGTAACAATTTACTTGATATGTCGGCCCTTTTGGTTTTAACTATATTTTAACATTAGTTTTAAACTTTTAATAATATTTTACTTTATTTTATTCTAACATTGGTGAATTATTTGAATGACACTATACCGACAGACTCACTGATGATGCTACTAAGTCAGTTTGACTGATATCATAATAAATAGCATTGATGATCACATTATAATTTTTAACGCATTTGAAACTATCCGGTATTCAGGTGAGTTTTTCTAAAATGAGATTTCAGCCGTCCATACTGATTTTGAAGTTTCATACCAGACTCAAGTATGAACACCATCAAAGAGGAAGCTCATCACTGTGAAAAAAAACTTCTGAGTTAGGTTTTAAACCAGAGACCTTGAAATTCCAAACCTTAACCGTCATCCCATGTCATTAGACTAGAAGACTAGTTACATCACTTTTAATTTTTTGAAAACTTCTCATAAATTGTTGTATTTTCTTTTTTTTTTCTTAAACAACTTAACACTATTAAGAAAAAAACCATCCATTATCAAAAAGTTGAATGAGCACCTACATTAAGGGGGTGTTTGGGATTGCTTATTTTTACCAACTTATAACTTATTAACTTTTATGAAAAGTAATAAGGTGTTTAGGATTACTTATATTGTGAGAGGAAAAGTTTCTTAAGTTAAACTTTTGTAACTTATTAACTTAATAAAAAGTTATAAGAGGTAAAATAAAGAATCCCAAACACCCCCTAACATTACACTAATATCGGGGTTTTCAACCAATGTAGAAACCTATTCTAGTCTTTGAAAACCGACTAGAAAACCGAAAAAAAAAGAGAATAATTAACTAGATCATCAAAATTCGAAACTCGTGACTTTGTTATTCGAACCAAAGATATTTTCGTTTTTGTATTAGATCCACCAAGTAGTCGTAATAATAGCTTTCCAACCCCCCATCTTTTTCCCTTTTTTAAGCTACTAGTATCCAGCTAAAAAAAAAAGAAACAAATCCTCCGACATTGCTGAAAAGGAAAAGATCGTCTCTAACCAGCAACCAACCAACCTCCACACCCCGACTGCCACCTGACAATCACCGAAAGCATGATTCTTCGCCTCTAGACATAGGGCAAAGAATCGAAAATATCCAAGACCCTACCAGACAAGTTATATCTCGTAGGTATATGATTGACAAGAATTCTCCAAACCAAAATATTCACTTTACTATGGACAAGCCGAATAAATTGTTGTATCTTATTCTTATGCATATTGTATTGGTATCATAAACCATGGAATGAATAATAGAATAGGTTACATTATATTCTTTATGATATCAGAGCTATAAGGCGTGGTTGATATGTAATGGCAAGTCTCAACAATTAAGTAAATGTGCATTATGGTGAAAATTTCAGTTCATTGATCAAATTCTCCACTATACAAGCCATATTTAACACTTTTCTATGCCATTCATGAATGATATATCATCTAGACATCACAAATGTGTCCCTCCATGGTACACCCAACAGACCCGTCTACATGCACTAACCTATGGGCTTCCGCAACTCATGACTTTCCTAATCATGTGTCACGATACGGGTTGATACATGCACCTAGAGTGTGGTATCAACGCTTCACCATTTTTGTTATTGTCGAGTTTTGTTCATAGCAAGTGAACCATTATTCAAAAAAAAAAAGCCTTTAATTATGAATTTTGATGTGTTATTTTAACAAAAACATCTTTCAACAGTACAAAGCTCAAAGAAGTTAATGAATCAAAATGAATATAGTTATGATTTTTGTTAATGAAGAAATAATAAGTAAATCTAGACAAATTATTAGAGAAATGAAGTTTGATTTTTTTTTCACATCATCAAATAGAAGAGAGTGATAAACCATACGCATGGTGCTAATTAGTTGTGTTTATGCGTTGAAGGGTTGAACCGAACACGCACAATACCCCGAAAACATGTCAGATTTGTGAAACCTAACACGACTAGCATATTCGCGAGATGACACGACACGAAAAACCCATCTAACCTGATCATTTTATTTACTTTTTTTTGTTATTAATAATCTAAAATTACAAATTCACAATCAATCAATCAATCAATCATGCCCAGTAAAATCCCACCGACAGCAAAGCTATAAGTAGGGTCTGGGGAGGGTGGGATGTAGGCACACCGTACCTCTATCCAAAGGAATAGAGAGGTGGCTTCCAGAGAGACCCTCGGCTCTAAGAACATGTGAATGAAGCAAAATAAAGGAAATCAAAGTTTAACAGTTATATAAAAACTACTACTAATTATAGTAATATTAATAATAAGATCACAGTTTAACAGCTATATAAAAGCTAATAATAATAATAATAATAATAATAATAATAATATATGTAAGGGAAATACCATTATGGTATGTGACCTAAATAAGTTAAGTCTAAGCCCTAAGGTATTCAATTCTCTCTAAAAATCCTTAACTTTAATTCTACTTCTCCACGAATTCCTATCCTCAACCATGTCCTCGGAGAGGTTTAGGTCTATCAAATCATGCCTAATCCTCTCATCCCAAGTCAATTTCGGTCGTCCTCTACCCCTCCTCCCCTCTATAGTAATGTTTTCTACGGATCTAACAGGATTCGTCGTCTGTCTTCTCTTTACATGTCCAAACCATCTCAATCTCCACTCTCTTATCTTGTCTGCTATGTTCGCCACCCCTAATCTCTCGCGAAACACACCGTTTCTTATTCGGTCTAGCCTTGTGTGCCCACACATCCAACGTAGCATTCTCATTTCTGCTACCTCCATCTTCCGCACTTGTGCCTTCTTGATGGCCCAACAATCTGTTCCATATAGCATTGCAGGTCTAACTGCCACCCTATAGAATTTTCCCTGTAGTTTAGTCGGGAAACTCTTGTCGCACAATATACCTGTGGCTGCTTTCCATCTACACCATCCTACCTGAACTCGGTGGGTCACATCACTGTCTAATTCCCCATCGCTCTGTACAAATGATCCTAAATACTTGAACTTTGTTACCTGCGGGACCACCTGCCCTTTAATTGTGATCTGTGCGTCTTCATTGCCGTTTATCCCACCAAAATCACAGTGGAGGTACTCCGTCTTAGCTCGGCTAATCTTTAAACCTTTTGTCTCTAAGGTTGTTCGCCACTCCTCAAGCCTCATGTTTAGATCTTGTTTTTTCTCAGCAAGTAACACCATATCGTCTGCGAACATCATGCACCACGGGAGAGTCCCCTGAATCGACTTTGACAACTCATCCAAGACTACTGCAAAAAGAAACGGGCTCAACGCTGACCCCTGGTGAAGACCTACCTCTACAGGAAAGAAATCAGTATCCCCCACTGGCGCACGTACACTTGTTTCACTCCTGGTATACATATCCATAATTATCTCTATGTATTTCCTGGGCACTCTTCTACCCTCCAAGCACTCCCAGAGCACCTGTCGTGGCACACTGTCGTAGGCATTTTCTAGGTCAATAAACACCATATGTAGATCCCGCTTCTTCTCCCTATACTTTTCCATTAATCTTCTTATAAGGTGTATTGCCTCTGTGGTGGAACGCCCCGGCATGAAGCCAAATTGGTTGACCGTAACCTGAGTTTCTCGTCTAAGTCTAACCTCAATCACTCTTTCCCATAGCTTCATAGTATGACTTAGTAGTTTGATTCCTCGGTAGTTACCACAACATTGGGCGTCTCCTTTGTTCTTATAGATAGGAACTACAACGCTGCTCCTCCACTGGTCTGGCATCTTACCTGATTTGAGAATACTATTGAACAGAGTAGTTAACCACATGACTCCTTCCTCCCCCAGACACTTCCACACCTCGATGGGTATGTTGTCTGGGCCAACCGCCTTAGACTTTCCCATCCTCCTAAGTGCATCCTTCACCTCTTCTCGTGTGATCCGTCGGCAGTAGCAGTTATTCGATTGTTGTCGTTGAAAGTTTGTGTTGTCATGTTCTTCTTGGTAAGCTCTCCCATTGTTAAAAAGATTGTGGAAGTAGGTTTGCCATCTTAGCTTGATGTCCTGCTCCTTGACCAGTACATGCCCATCTGTATCCTTTATGAACTTCACCGGTCCTAGATCTTGCCTTCTACGCTCCCTGGCTTTGGCAATCTTAAACATAGCATGTTCCCCCTCTTTTGTTTCTAGACTTTCATACATCCGTTTAAAGGCCGCCTTCTTTGCTTCCGCCACTGCCTTCTTCGCCTCTATCTTGGCCGTTTTGTAGTTGTCCCTCAATTTCACTCGCTCCTCCTCATTCGTGCACTTCATTAGCTCCCTAAAACATTCTTGTTTGTCCCTTATCTTGTCTTGCACTGCGTCATTCCACCACCAAGACTCCTTATGCCCACTTGTCTTTCCTGTTGTGACCCCGAGAGTCTCCTTTGCTACTTGGATGATCTTTGTCTCCATAGCTTCCCATATATGCGTTGAGTCCCCATTTAGTCGAGCCCGCGTATGCAGTAAGAGTTTATCCTTAAACAGTAGGAGATTTTCGTCCTTCAAATTTCCCCATCGAATTCTCGGTGTACCTTTCTTCTCTCGAACAGTCAGCTTATTTCTGAAGGCTATATCTGTCACTAGTAGTCGATGTTGATGTCAAATTTTCTTTCAATTTTAAATTTTGATGTAAAATATTCAACCATTTCAAGTTATTACATAAAACACATTTTTAACAAGAAAAAAAAATTGAAAAATAAATGGATCGGCCCTCAAAATAGTCATCATGTCAACCCGAACATAATCCATTTAGATAAATATATTCATGGGTGACACCCGAAACCGACTCGACCCCAATTCAGACTAAATCCAAATCCACAAGTTTCGTCATTCGTGTTAAGTCCTTATCGTGTGGTAAATTAACACCTCTACGCACAACTAGTCGGTTTCAATAAAGCATAAAGAATTGTTATGATAAAGCAAGTTCCTCTTTACATTAACGGCTATTGAACCCTAATGGGGTGTTCTTCGGGTTTCAAAGTTTTAAATCCAGACCTGAAACTCAACCCTAATATCTCACGGTTTCTTTGGGTTCGGGTAATTCGGGTTTGGGTTAATCGGGTTTCAAGTATTCCGGGGAAAAAAACACCACGTTGCTAAATTTAAATGTAACATATTCTTCTTTACTAGTAATGCAAATAAACCAATAACAAAACAAAAACAAACAAATAAAACATACTAAGAAGAGTAAAATTTAACAAAGTTCAACCATAATAAGCAAGGTCAACGTAATCGTCTTCAGTGTGTGAAACATTAATAAACAATAAATAATCGATTCGTAATAGGTGGAATGGGAACATTCGATTTGAATAAATATTGATAACGTTAGCGGCTAAGACTTACTCTATAATACCTAAAAATATATATAGTCTTAAAACTAAAAGTTTATTCGGGTTTTTGGGGTTGACCCAAAACCTAGAATTCGGACCCAAGAATCTCGGGTCAGGTAGTTAGGGTACGGGTTTTCTCGGGTTGGATTTCGGGTAAAAGTGACAGCCCTAAACCCTATCGTTACTCAACCTTATCTCCGAACCAACTCGTTTACGTGATAAATTGGTTCATATTTGTCAATAATATTATTAGTGGTTATCATACCCACGCAAAAAATTTGTCACAAACAAACGTCTCTTTTGATACTTTCTTGTATTTTTGCATGATGTGAGATACTTCTAGGGTTTGGATATAAAGATGAATGTCACTAGCTGGGGCTAAGTGATCTTTTTTCGAAGGTACATGCACTTCTGAATGTCTAATATGTCATCAAATCATATATAATGTATGTATATAAACTTGTAAAAGTTTTGTACATCGCGTTACGTCTCAGCTTGTTGTTTTCATTACACGTTTTTCTTTTCAAGTATAACTAAAAATTGACCTGAATTCGTCGGTGAATATATTGTACGTGGGTAATCTGTCGGTGATAGTTGATTGGAAATCAGGTTGTGGGTAAGGACTTTACCAAAGGATCACCAATAGAAACTTATTCCAACGGTTTGTCAACTATATATTCCTCTGTGACGGGTCACTGGCGCCGACTTCAACAACAGATCATAGACTAAAACCTTCAATGGCATGTTACTAACTATTGTTTTAGTGACAAGTCCTATTAGATTAATGAAAAGTATACATATATATTGAGCTAACAAGTCATATTAGCTTACATAGAGTCATTTTAGATATTAACACCACATGTAAATGCAATCTTTATGTTTGACACCGATTTAATACAAAACGTATAAAAAAAATCCTAAACACAAATAATATTACAACCAAATATTATCAATTTTATAACTAAAATGAAATACAAATAAAGATGTAGATTATTTAAATTTTGAGTCCACCCATTACCACATTAATCAATCAACGTTAGGACACATATGTAACTAATTTTAATTCTGATAACACTAATTCTAGCAAACATGGAAGTCACCACCAACATAGATGAAAGATCGAAGACCATATGCTTCATGTTTTAAACACCGAGATTACCGATTCCAACATATTAGTGACGTCAATAAGCATTACTATAGAGAATGATCAAAAACGAAGAAGGGGAAGTAACATGGATCTTGACTCTCGAGAGTACTATATGCAGAGGTGGCTCGTGGGATAGCGAAAACAAGTTAGGGCTTTAGGCCCGCGCTTAATTAAGGCACCCAAGTAAAAAAAACATTATATATAGATATATTATAAATGATAAAGTAAACTCAAATTAATGTATTGGTGTTGCGGTAGGTTTGGTTGTTAATAAAGAAGTATAAGACTATAGGTTATGAGTTCAAAACTTGTAATAAGTAATTTTTTTCCTTAACAATTATCATGAAAAGACCCTAAAATATTGTTTCGATTTAGGCCTTCACATTTGTTGAGCCGACCCTGAGTATATGTAACAAAGAAATCCAATCGATTAATTATCACTTATCCAACGTAAAAAGAAACCATACTTTCAAAATCTGCAACGGATCAACAACAGATATTCCACCAAACATTTGGTTTTACCCAACTGAAAAGATGTGAAGAAAATCTTGTTGGAAATCTTATGAGCTTATTGTGATGGATAGCATCACAAATGTTATATATTTATTTTTTTAATTGCATGCAAGACATGCAAAAGTCGTTAAGCGGATCCTAGATGACTAATTGGGGAGTTGGGTGTACTTAGAGTATTGGGGAGTACTTGGACATGGTAAATATAAAAAAAATAATTTTTAGATATTATATATATGTCCTAATATTTGTAACAAAATAGATGAATATCAATATAAATAAGATAAATATATTTGTAAATATTAAATTATTCTAAAAATTGCTAATTATTAATTAAAAAATAATATTTGTTCTTTAATATTATTGAGAACGAATTATGTTTTATTTTTTAAAGTCAAAATCGACTCAAGTTGATCGACTAGATATGATATTGGCTGAGGTTGACCACATTTGATTGATTGTTAGTAACTAGGCGGAGTTAAAGTATGTCATCTTGGCACCCATACCTTGTAAGGAAGCTAGGGTTCCTAATCACCTAAGCAAGCTAGGGTAAGTAGGGTGTCGAACACGAGGAGTATGTGGTCAGTGTTAATAACTTAGGTTTCTGAATACTCTTCGAGGTACTATTGAGCTAAAAATTTTCAATTTTCCCCCATCCCCATACTTGAGTTTGACATTGTCCTCAATGTTAAAATTTTAAAACAATTAACGAAAATTTGAGAGACGAGGTTGAAATTGACTGCTTAATAATTTAAAACTCGGGACTCTAATGTGATAGTTCCAACACAAAAATCTACAACCACACTCGCAACATGTAAACTAAAATAACAAAACAGATTATGAAACTGAAATCACCTGATATGACTGATAAGGCAATACTAAAAAATGGCTCGCAAACCCTCGTCAAAACTCGTCTTCTCCAAAAACTAAAATTGAATCTGTAAAATCTCAAAACGTGTAGAAACAAGCTTCTCACCGTGTGTAAGACATAGGTCTTTTAAGAATTTTGCAAAAAATGAAGTGTTAGTTCATTTTATTGAAAATTATTACCAAGCCAAATTAGTTAAGTTTCATAATAAATTTTGTTAAATGAGTTAGACCTAACTCACTTTCGTAGGAATCAAGGTTGCATTTAGCATATGCAATAAGCCCTTTAAACCCCTCGGTATCCTGGGTGGACGAGTGAGGTCTCGTGAGGGTTTATAGTGAACTACACCCACAAAGTTCCAATACAACAAAATATGCACGTACCTAGATTAACCACAGCAAAAAAAGAACACGAAAGCACTCTGGGTAGCTTAACTGAAACCTCGTTTTCTAACATAACTTTATCGCACGCATCAAAATCCCAACTTTTTCCTTGTGGTATCCCCACACTTAGCTTTTGCTATGATGGTATGCTTGAAATACAATTAGTAATATAAAAAAATGCAAACTAAAAATATACCAAATGTACAATTACCACCCTTTTGACAATTTTATGACATTCAAGGTGGGCGGCTGACCCGTTCCCGTTCAACCATTTCATTACTTGCACGGTCCTCCTCTAAAGGTTGTTTCCAACTTTTTGGCATGCCATAATCCGACCCAAACCTTGTCAACCTCCATTTCGCATAAGATTCAGGTGGTTTCTTTACCTCTTTCCTTTTCGTCTTCTTTCCATTTCTTGTTGTTACTTCCTCACCATCTCTAACTCCATGCAATATCTCATTCCGTCCTTTCACCTCCATGCTACCCTTTAGCTCATTCCTGTCAATCACAGAACATTTCTCTTGTGTGTGATCCTTGCTTAAGGATTCACACTTTTCAATAAAAGGGTTAGTAGCATTTTCAAACAGTGGTAACCATTTATCACGGTCTCCACACTTAATTCCCAAAACTCCCTTAGCACAATCAATTACCGCATGTGTTGTGCCAAGGAATGGACCCAGTATGACTTTAGATTGTGTATTATTTTTCACGTTTAGCATAATCAAGTACAAGAAAGTCAATTGGGTAGCTAAACTCATCCACCTGAACCATTACATTAGTAAACTCATCCACCTGAACCATTACATTGGAAAATTGTTTCCTTTTGACCAACACAATCGTTCTCATTACTATCTATCACCGCCTCAACATACGGTGGCGGTGAATCAACTTCAACACAAGTAATCTCAAAATGAGGTAAAAGACTTACCGCGTTGATGTGCACACTATTACCTTTCTTAGAGCTTGAACTGGCGTGTTGCGGGTTTACTGTGGTATCGCTCGGTAACTGGCCCGCGTTTTTCAGAAATCTCGCTACATCTGCTGCGAGCTGCCCAATCTGCTTCGACATCGCCTCTGCAGACTTATCCCTCAACTCGAACTGCTTTTGCATTTCCTTCTGATTATCTGACACAAGCTTCAACAACACATCGAGTTTTGAATGAACTGACTCGACGGTGTTACCCGAACTACCTTTCTGCTGGTCCTGATTCTGATTACCCGACGAACTGGTACCCTGGTAACCATCTCTATTAAATCCCTGACTATTACTCTGACCGTTCAAACCGCCTTGGCGGTAACTGTTCTGCTGTCGGTTCTAACTGGATCCCTGAAAGTTCGGATTCGACTGACTGGATGCGTGCCCGTATTTGAATTTTGGGTGATTCCTTAGGCCCGGGTGATAGGTGTTAGAATTATACCCTTGGCCCTTGGAATCCCCGTACGCGTAACTGACTTCCTCCTCATCGGGATACTCATCCTCATCAAACCCAGGCAATATTCCAACTTATGCCCCAACTCACCACAGTCTGCACAAACCGGTAATTTCACCCCAACCTTACCAATCTCTTTATTTTTCTCTCGTCTATAACCCGCAAGTTCTCTTTCCAACTCTGCAATCATTTCTGACTCACTAGAGGCTGATTTCACTAATTTGGTGATCCCAACTTTTCGTCTTCGTTCAACAGTTGCTTCTGACTTGGAATCCTCACATATAAACTCAAGGAAATCCCAATCATCCTCTTCGGGTTGGTCCAATAACATACCATTACATGACGATTTCAAATATTTTCTATCCTCGTATGTCAACCCATCAATGAAACACTTAACCAATTCCCACAACTCAATCTGATGGTGCGAGCACTTCCTAATCATCTCCTTATAACGAGTAAAAGCCTCATGAAACAACTCACCCGGTAACTGTGAAAAGTGTCGACTCTCAATCCGAGCTTCGTTAGTCTTCGACTGTGAATAGTACTCGTTAAGGAAAACCTGCTGCATCTCACCCCAGTTCTCAATATTGTGCATCGGTAGCGAGTTGAACCAGTGTTTGGCTTTGTCTTTAGTGAAAACTGGAACAACCGCAACCGAACCTCATCCTGATCATATGTACCATCCCCGATAGATCCGCGGATAGCTATAAAATCTGATAATTGTGAATACGGGTCCAGATCCTAGTCTGTGAAAGTGAGGCACAATATTAATGTATGATGGACGGGATTTAAATGTCGGTTGCCCTTGTACGTGAACCTGTGGGACAATCGATGAAGAACCATTTGAAATCACCGGTCTAAATCGACTGCTAACGACCTATCTTATAATATTCGGCTCTGATACCAATCTGTCACACCCCAACCTAAGGCGGAAATGTCGGGGCATGATCCAATTGCTCACAGCTCGAAGATACTATCATAATATAAATGTGACAATATCTAATTAGTTATTTTATTTCAATTATAAACACAATATTCAAATACAATAAACAATTTAAATATACAAATATAAGCTCAAATAAAGGTTAACTTGATTATTTTCTAAGGTCTTGTCTACATGTCCAAACTTCAATCTTCAATACAAGCAACCTTAAACGCTTACTAAACGCGATTAAACGAGCTAACGAAAAGCGAGTCGTCCACTTAACGATTAATGGAACAAGAGATAATCGAGGTCAAAGGGTCTTGAAGCTTGAAAGTCAAACCGGAAGATGAAAGTTCTTGAAGAAAACGCCATGAACCATCATGAACGAATTTTTTTGAGTTGGGGGCTGAATTTCCAGATTATATTAGGGTTTTAGGATATGTATTGTTTAAATATTAAAGGTTAAGACTTGTTTATTAGGAAATAGCTATTTTAGGAAACCGAATAATCAATTAATGGCAAAATCGGGTATAATGATTTTGGTTTGGATAGCAATAAAACGAAATTTGAATGTTTTATAAAATTAGTTGACATACCTTGGAGCTTAAGTTTCGTTAATTTAATCGAATAGGGAAGAATTGGCAAAACTAGTCCCTGAAAATGCGATTTTTAGCCATTTTAAGCGATTTTAAAGGTTGTTAAGAGCTATTCGGCATAATTGAAATTTATGAAATTATAAAACAAGTTAAACCAAGTTAAAAACCATTAAATACAAGTTTTAAATAGTTCGAAAGATCCAAATTACGTTCTCGAATCGGTTTAAACAAAAACGAAAAACCCGAGATGTTACAGTCTCCCATACTTAGGGAATTTGGTCCCGAAATTAAGGAAAACTAAAACATTGTCGTTTTGAAAATAATTAAACTTTTAAGAAAAATATCATAACATACTTCCAATAACCGAATCAACACTTCAAATGACAATCCGATAAGGGCACTTATATATAGGATGTACCAGTGGCGTATCCACCATGTCCTTATCATCTCATCATTCGTACTGTTACCTAAGCTACCTTAGGTTCTAAATCATGACACACAATTTTGCGTATTATGATTTCCATGCGAGCACTCGGATAATTATGTCCGCGACCATAATTACTCTTATCGTCGGATTGTGCACATAATTCATTTAATCATGTGGGTTATAAAACATTTAGAACCATCATTTGAAAGAACAAACGTTTTGTTAACTTTAAATATAGATTCAAGAGATAATAAATGTTCGAGTTTGATTAATAAAATCAGGTAATTTCTATTATATCTTTTGATTAGGAAAGTTAAAAATTTTGGAGATTGAAATGGATTTCTTGAAGCAAACATTTGAAATGAATTATGATGATTGAAAATAAGCTAAGAGTGGAATATTATATGAAGTCAACCTTGATAGATAAAGTAACTTGATTCATGAGATGATATGAGCAAAAGTATAATTTATAACAATTCTTAAGATAGTTAATAACATGCGGAATCCTTAAGGATCGTATTCTTGAGATCGAGAGTATAAATTAAACATAGTTAAGGAAAATTTTTTTATGATTCGAATTTGGTTAATTTGAGAACTTATGAGATTAAGGAGAATCTAATTTAAAGTTATAGCTTTTCAATTTGATTTTTTTTTTAGATGTGATTAATTTGATTTTATAATAAAATATTATAATAATTTAATTATTAATGAAAATGCGAAAATATACGTATTTGAATAAACTGATAATAGATTAAATTGAGAAGTGGATATTCCCGAATCACCGAGATAATCCTATTCCAACTAAACCTTTAAAACTATATAAAATATAAGCTAGGAAATTGAAGATATTAAATTAAATTAAATTAAATTGAGAATTCGTGGATTTTATTGTTATTATTATTTTTTCACAAAATCGTTATAAATATTAGGAAATAAATAAATTAAATTATCGATGATTTATAATGAAAATTCGAATAATTAGCAAATTTTAAATTAATTGTGATACCAAAAATAAGAGGTGAAGCATATTATAAAATAAGATAAACGCGAGGCTAGAAATGCATGAACCACCATGACTATTCTAACAACTACGAATTTATCATTTTTAAACGTTCAAAATTTTCAAGGTATATCAAAATCAAAGTAGGGAGTTGAAGTATTTACAAACCAACGTTTAGTTTCAAATAACGACTAAATCAATAAATAAAGTGTGTGATGGGTTTTAATAGAAATTAAATCAAAAGTCAATTTTAATGGTAAACATTAAATTAATCAATGGAGATTTTTTTTAAATTAAAAATAGAAATTAAATTTAGAGAATACATAATAAAAATTTACAATAGTTGAATTTTAATAATAAAGATTTATAAAATGGAAAATAAGTTGTGAAAACCATCATGAGATTGAGGAAAATAAGAGGTAATAAAATATTTATAGTTTTAAAGTTGAGGGTAATGATTGAAATATACTTGATAATTTATAGTTTGAGAATATGGAAATAAATAAGAAAAGATTATTTAAATAACATTTTAACAGATATGAGTTAGTATAAGATTTCTTGTTCGAGATATTTTAGTTTTGTCGAGATTGGCGGTCGTTTGGTTAACTGAATACAGCAGCAAACTCCTTGTCGATTCAAGTAGTCAAATGGCAATCACAAGAAGCAGGCAAAGGACGTTGATTACGATGATTGATTCTTAGGAAAGACATTCTATGAGGACCAAAGATGAAACTTTATAAGATGATGGGTAAGTTGTGGAAATAAGTTGATGTGAGATAATAGTGATGCGTCCGTATATGTATGTATATAAATTAGTGCTAGTGAAGACTCGAGGACGAGTCGGGATTTAAAATAATATGTATAAGTTTGAAGCATTTAAGTAAATGAACAATGTTTATAAAATTTTCCAAGAATAAAATATTCAAGCATATCAAACTAGTTGACATCCCATGAGCTTTTCATGGCAATTTGAATGGCCCAACTAAATAAAGCAACATAAAGTTTGTGAATCGTCCTCCCATGAGCGTTCCATGACAATTTGTTTGCCCAATTCAAATAGCGAATAACAAATAATTGAGTTGGTCAGCCCATGAACATGTACATGGTGTTTAACTGACCCAACTAATTAACGAATTATCGAATCAATGGAGTTTTTCGGACCATGAGCGTTACATGGCATTTAACCGACCCAGCTAAAAATCGAATCAACGAATCAAATATGAGCAGTTGGTGTATCTCAGGAACCACCCCGGACGACACGTTCCAACCAACAAAAAAATCAAATTGAAAACGGGTTGAGAAATGGATAGTCGGAGTGCTCATGGATTTACATGGATTTTTCACCCAACTAAGCATTTTAAAGTAATTTAAAAACACAATTTTGGAAGTATAACCGTTTAGCCGGTTATGTTTACCACGCAACCGTTTAGTCGATTACGGGTACCACTTAAAGTTATGGTTGTATGACAATTGTCATACCCCCATGCTTCAAGGTGAAGGAGCAAAACAAAACATGTGAATTCTTAAGGAATTTCCCACAATAAAAGATAATCTACCAAAATAAAAGATTTAGAAAAATATTTTGAATGTGAGGCATAGCCTCGGAATTTGTGTGTGTGTGCAATAAATAAGTAAGATACAATACAATAAAATAATTAATATAAGCAAGCTGTAAACAATTTATTAAATAACACATAAGGTAGTTTACATAAGCATGTATAGGGTCCTATGCATATGTCTCGGACAATTTCTAACGACCTATCTTATAATATTCGGCTCTGATACCAATCTGTCACACCCCAACCTAAGGCGGAAATGTCGGGGCATGATCCAATTGCTCACAGCTCGAAGATACTATCATAATATAAATGTGACAATATCTAATTAGTTATTTTATTTCAATTATAAACACAATATTCAAATACAATAAACAATTTAAATATACAAATATAAGCTCAAATAAAGGTTAACTTGATTATTTCCTAAGGTCTTGTCTACATGTCCAAACTTCAATCTTCAATACAAGCAACCTTAAACGTTTACTAAACGCGATTAAACAAGCTAACAAACAAGCGAGTCATCCACTTAACGATTAATGGAACAAGAGATAATCGAGGTCAAAGGGTCTTGAAGCTTGATAGTCAAACCGGAAGATGAAAGTTCTTGAAGAAAACGCCATGAACCATCATGAACGAATTTTTTTAGAGTTGGGGGCTGAATTTCCAGATTATATTAGGGTTTTAGGATATGTATTGTTTAAATATTAAAGGTTAAGACTTGTTTATTAGGAAATAGCTATTTTAGAAAACCAAATAATCAATTAATGGCAAAATCGGGTATAATGATTTTGGTTTGGACAGCAATAAAACGAAATGTGAATGTTTTATAAAATTAGTTGACATATCTTGGAGCTTAAGTTCCGTTAATTTAATCGAAAATAGGGAAGAATTGGCAAAACTAGTTTCTGTAGTTCCCGAAAATGCGATTTTTAGCTGTTTTAAGCGATTTTAAAGGTTGTTAAGAGCTATTTGGCATAATTGAAAGTTATGAAATTATAAAATAAGTTAAAAACCAATAAATACAAGTTTTAAATAGTTTGAAAGATCCGAATTACGTTCTCAAATCAGTTTAAACAAATACGAAAAATCCGAGATGTTACACTGTTAACCTGAATCGGCTGTCTTCGTTCCTCCTAAAATCTTCCAATACCGTCTTTGTCTCGGTTTATGTTCCTTCACCTGTCACCTCTCACCCTAACCGGTTACTCAACCTCCTCAATCTCTTCAACACGCAAACTCGCATCTTCATTTCTCGGCTCAAACCTGTCATTCCTTTTATTCCTCCAATCATCCCCACTACTACCATCTTTCCTCGGTTCTCGTTCCTCCTCATCTCCCTCTTCTTCGTCTTCAGTATGAATACTAACATGGTCAAAATCTCGAATAATCGGCTGTCGGTGACAAGGGGTATTGTTCGGGGCTGATGGCCCAGGTCTGTCATGATTTCGGTTTTGGATTCTGGATTGTCGGGCTGAATGTTAGGGTTGCTGATTTATGTGTATCGGTGGTAACTGGTCATTGTTTGGTGGATTTTGGTTGTTTGGTGGATTCTGTTCGGGTTGGAAAACATCGGGTGGTGGGTTTTGGTTGTGATTCTGGTTCTAACCTTCCATTTCTGAATTTCTGATCTGAGCTCGGTTCTGCCGAGCTATACGTTCAATCTCTGGTTCGTAAATCAATGGGGAATTTCTCCTTGAATGACGGGTGTGCATAAACCTGTTACCTGCACAACTAACACACCCCGCGTAAAATGGGAAAATAAAATAAACTAAAAATAAAAATAACAACTAAATTAAACTAAAAACAAAGAAATCAATTAATCACAAAAACACTAAGCGCACAAACTCCCCGGCAACAGCGTCATTTTGATGCTAGACTGTCGCTATATAGTCAAAAGTATTAAAATTAGTGTTCCTAATCACCTAAGAAAGCTAGGGTAAGTAGGGTGTCAAACAACGAGGAGTATGTGGTCAGTGTAACGCGAAACTGATACCTAACATTATGAAGTCAACTATAAATAGTGCCGATCACACTAGCAAAAAATTGGTTTTAATATTAATCGAACAAGTAAACAATTTTCAAGCAATTACTAAAGACAAATCACACCCAAGGTTCAAGTAAAGAAATAAACAGCCATCTCATGTTCACTTAGCATATTAACTATCAATGATCAACTCAGATTGACTAACTAGATAAACCTTAGGCATCCACGCTCGCTAACACACGGCACTGGTTATCAAACGATCCCTGCCAGTGTGACTCAACTAAGGGCAAACGTATGCTTCATCATATTCAAACTAGTCAAAACAATCCTATAAGCAATTATCAAAGCAACTGGCAAACTAATCGTTCTGATCAAAATAAACCTAAACCGACTGAATGCACAGTAATACCAAACATCAATACTCATAGATTAATCAAAGACAATTACAAATCATTCGTTCTTAACACATGAGAAAAACTGTTAAATCTAATACTCTACATCCTGGGTGTGATTCGAAGGGTCTATCTGCGTCTCGACATCTCTCGGGCTTCGATTATGATGTTATGGAACATGTAGATGGCCTTGAGATGAATGGAAATGATGGTAGGCAGCTATTCTCCTCCAAAAATGCTCTAGAAGCTGAATGACTGCGTCTAGGGTCGTTAAAACGAGATATAACATCAAACCCTAACTTTCTCGATTGTGGGGACCATCGTGTAGCGCGATGGTCTCCTCCCCTGGTCCATCACGCTACGCGATGGACCAAAAGTCAACAGATTTTAAAAATATAAAAGGGCATCGCGTAGCGCGATGCCCTGCCTCAACACCCATCGCGTAGCGCGATGGGTTACTTCACTTAGCAAGTCCAATAATTTGTCTCAATTTGCGTGTTGGACATCCCGAGTCTTCATCCCGTGCTCGTACAGGTCCAAATTAAGCGCGTTAAATACCTGTGACCTGAAACACAATAAACACGTATGATGTACCAAAGTTCCTAATCTAAATGCGTAACACGGCTAAGTTAATGAACTAAAATATATACATATAAACCGAACATCAGTAAACCAACTCCCTAAGTAGCGTGTGGTCACCATGATCTTAATAAAAAAATAAGAAATAAAATAAAAAAAAGAAAAAGAAAAAAAGCCTAATTTAACTTTTCCTTTTTGAGAGTATGATTGGTTTATTGGCTTTCGTCACCTACCAAATTCTTTAGTTGGTGATTCTTTTGAAATTGAAGGTATGTTTTCTAGTAATGGTAAGGAAGGAGAAAAGAAAAAGAAAAAAGATGTGTTAAAACTTTTATAGATAGGAACATACATGGAGAACTTGAAAACGTTACATGCCCTTTAAGCAACCCGAATAAAAAGAAAATTTTAGTGCTTAAATTTTGGAAGCAACAAGCAATATATAGATGCGCAAACTTTGACAAAGTATGACAAAGTAAAGGAACGAGCACTTTACGAGAATTATAGGCATGATCATGACATATCACTCCCACGTATTGATACGTATCCAACCCATGGAGCAACTCCGCATCCTTTTCGAGTTGTTCCTATCCATTCAGTTTATGATTAGGAATAGGGGTGGGGGTGGGGTGGGGGGGGGACCGTTGTTGAAAGGATTTGAGGAGGTAAACGGATGAGGATGCTGAAGGGTCTAACTAACCGTAACATTCATTAATACTATTAGGTCTATTTATATGTTTGTGTTTTAGTCTATGGATCATCGACGTGTTATGTTTATCAATTTACTATTTTAAAATCCTTATAATCGGAGATCTAATCCTTCTCGAATCGAATTAAATGGAGAATAGCCCATCTTGAATCCGGCAGCTATATTTATGTCTATTTTAATCAACCAAATTTTCGGTTTCTATCAGTCACCTATCCTTGTTTTTGTGTTAATACGTGACGGCTACAAGGGTGCCTTGTATGCCAAACGAGCTTACTTGTCAATCTCTGAATGGGTCTTTCAGATTTGATTATTTCTAAAAAAACAAAATACTATTTTGAAAAGAAAGTTGGTTAACTTGATCATTTTAAACATCTTCCCTTGAATCTCACTACCCATTGGGTCACACACTACATAAATACATATTCCCATACTCTCATACCAAAGTCTACCTTTAAAAAAATAAAAACTTGATACTAACACAACTAATCATTGTTGCAACACAAGCAAAGTAGATAAAAACATACGAATGTGACTTGTTTCTTTAGCAATGTCCCTTGCAATAATACATACAAAGTTATAAAAAAGATAATGAATCAAAATTAGTATGGATACCCTCAATACCCAGTAAGTTTTCATGAGACGAGATGCCAGCCGTCAATATGGATTTTAGCGTTCTTAGTCTGACTCACCCAAGAAAACTATCAAGGAGGAAATCCACCACTCTAAGAAGACCCTTGAGTCAAGTCTCCAACCTAAGACCTCAAAGATCCCAATGCAACCATTACCTTCGTGCCATTGGATAAAAAACCAATTGCTAACATATAAATATTGAAGTTATTATAAATATCAAATTAATTGAGCAACACACGGAGATTTAATAAATATCAAATTAATTAAACATAATTGGAAGACCCGAAGTTCAATCGGGTTAACCTTAACCCGATTAACCCAAATTTACAATAAAAAAACAAACAAAAAATATTCTCCTTTGTGACTCCAACTCATTTATTAAATCCTTTCTCTCTAAAAACCAACTTGGCCACTCGTATAAAACACATTGAGTTGTAGTTAAGTGTGTATAACACATAGTTATGTTCCCATGCAACCAAATAAAGTAGCAACTTTTACAATTTTAGCATTTGATGTATGATAGTTTATGCATTAAAAAATGTTAGACAAAATTAGTGCAAAACTTGTCAAAAACAAGCATCACTTAAGAGTTTTGACCTCTTTTCATTGTGGATATAAAGATAGCCATCAGACTCACAGAGACCTAACTCCTAAGTGATCTCTTTAAAGCTAAATGCACTTATAAATGTCTAGTGTCATCAAAATTTGTAGTCTTGTGAAACTTTTAGTCGTATCTCACGTTAATTTACTCGTTATAAACAAAATGTTTTAGGTGCATCTTGGTGATTTTAGTGTCATCAGGCCATTTTAGGTAATTAAAATTCACTTAAGATCGTGTGAGAAATTAGAATATACCTTGATAGAGGAGCACAAAAAACCCGAACCCGGAACCGAAAAATATCCGGATGCGGTTTTTTTTATATCCGAGCCCATACCCTACCCTACCCGTTGGGTACGGATAGGGTATGCATTTCAGTACCAAAACCCATACCTGAAACCGGACTTGATTTATACTCGGTAATACCCGAAAACCGGAACCGATTCCATACCCGGAACCGGGTTTTTCCAATACCCGAAACCGGGTTTTCAAATATCCGAAATTACCCGAAAAATACCTGAAAAATACCCGAAAATACCCCTAAAAATTGTAACCCCTTAAAAAAATCCAATCTATACCCGAAAAAACCCCAAAAATAGGGTTTTTTTCAATTCCCGGAAATAGGGTATTCATATACTCGGTTTTAGAATACCCTTCTATACCCGACCCGAACCATATGCACAGGATATGGTTTCTAGAGACAATACTCGGACTCGAACCCGACCCGGGTACTGCCAATACCAGATTTTCCAATACCCGGTCATACCCAAAACAGGTTTCATGCCCAAAACCGGGTATTTGAAAAACCCGATTTGTGCACCTCTATACATTGATACAAGTTAGGAAGTGTGGAGTGTATACCTGATTAAGACTGGTCTAAAATCTGATAACAGTGTATGGACACAGCATCACCGGTAGTTATGAAGGTTTAACCACTATCGGTAGTTATAGCAGTTATATAGCTGCCAATGGTAGTTATGGCGGTTATATAACTATCAAGGGTGGTTATGGTGATTTTGGTGGTTATATAACCACCCATGATAGTTATAAAACTACCAATTGTAACCATGGCGGTTTATCTCTCGAGCAATCTGGTTGACGAAATTCATACAAACACACATACTCAGCTTGTGTTAGAAGCCAAGTTTATCCGATTGAAAGTTCAGGAAAAGTACCCCCAACTATTTCGATCTAAAAGTGTTTCACGACACTCGGATTATCCCGACGTCACAAATTTTGAATCCCTCAACAATGCATGCATATCTTGAATCCCTCGACAATACATGCATATCTCTATAATTACTCACAAATGCTCGGATCGACTATACATACAGCATCCATGTATATATCAAGAGTGACTAATTCTACCATTTGTATTTCACGAACACAGTTCGGTGCATAACTAGCACGATGCAAGGTTGAAGCGCGCCCCAAACGCCTAAGTGGTGTCGCACATTGTACCAAAAACAAAAATTAGAAATACAGGTCTTGCATAAATCACACATTGTATATATGACACGATAATTATTTATAGAAACAACATAAATTTTGTGATAAAAGTGTTTCGGTCAACACAGCCAACACCCCTCCCTCGACTTTACTACTATCGGCCGAAGTAAACAACATGCTGAAAATTGTGCCAAACTTAAATCATTCCTAAAAGAATTACAAGCTACAAAACTGAGCATGAAGCAGAAAATATTCCCACCTCCAAACTTGTTGCTCCTAAATTATTTAAAAAATTATTGATGTCTTTTCATCTCACAATTATTGATAGTAACTTTGACCATCTTTTCCCAATTTCATATTCTTTCCAAGCCTGCTTTTCCAAAAGATTAATCAAGTCAAGATTCCGTTTCTTTAGAAGGAAGTCTACAGGATATCACGATGATCAGACGCGACAAAGTGACAGATATGTTAAATTAATCAATCATGAGTAGAACAACTTTAGAATTATAAGAAAACCTTAATAATCGCGTCATAAATGCACTATTTCAATGCAACTCATGTGTTTTATCCACAGCATGTTGATGATTTCTGGCCGGCTTGTGAACCTCCTCCAGCTGCCTGATCTGGTTGGTTGATCTTAATTGTCTGAGGCTGTAATTAGAAATACCAAAAGGGTAAAAACAAAACAAGATTTTAGAATAAGAAAGACATGGGTATAAGCGAGCATAGCATATCATGAGCTACTCGAGATTGGCTCACTAAAAGTTCGAATCCAGCCTATCTTAATCGAGCTCTAGCCTAAAAATGAGCCTAGCCTGAGCTCGAGCCTAAAAACAAGCCTTTTATTTAATTTCTTAAATATATAAGTTTATATAAATATTACAGTAAAAAAAAACTAAATAGTATATATTATGTTCTAGATATATATAACTAAAATATAAATAAATAAATAAAAACTTAACTGTATCTAAATTAATTAGTAAATAACAAAAAAAAAAGCCAAGCCCGAGCTTAAAAAACTACTCGCAAGCCAAGCTCGAGCTTTAGAAATAGAGCTTAAAATGAGCCAAGCTCAAGCTTTATAAATAGGCTCAAAACGAGCCAAGCTCAATAGTCAGTTCGGGGCTCGGCTCGACTCGTCTACACCCCTAGTTGAAACGGACCACATTGCGTTGGTTGACCAGCGAACACATTTTGTTCATTATTTAAAAAACATTTGTGCCTAATTAAGATGTTCACCTAACAAAACAAAAAAATAAACCAATTCTATGAATAAAAATGATATAGGCCAACTTTCAACCTGTTTGACTCACTAAACTCGTCCACTTATAGCTACATATTTTATTTCAAACAGCCGACATCGAGCCATAATATGTTAGATTATTTAAGTCTACATATAGCTCTCATTTTAAATGATTGGTAATAAATAATATAAAGAAAACTGTAATATGCATACCTCAGGTTTTGAGTCCGTTTCAGAAAGTCTTTGTTTTATATCCTTAGCTATAGAGAAGAAGGCCTCCTCCACATTCATATTTGTTTTTGCACTCTGTTTAAATATTAATATAAGTAGCAATTTAGGCATGTGCTGATGATGTTTGACTATTCATACATGTTTGACTTACAGTTTCAAAGAACTTCATTCCATATTCATTTGCAAGTGCCTGGCCTTTTGAGGTAGGAACAGCCTACACAAGTCAGCATGAATGATGATGATGATGATAATGGTTTAAGAAATATTATATTTTCTGAATCATAATCTGATTCTTTTAACAAAATGATTTAAGAGGTTGTATGCATTAAAAGAGCATACCCTTTTGCTTTCATCCATGTCAGCCTTGTTCCCAACAAGTATCTTGTTCACATTATCAGATGCATGTTGTTCTATGTTACGAATCCAATTCTTGATGTCTAAACATATTAATCATCATAATCAGACCACTTAAAGGAAAAAATAATATGAAAAGTAACTAATTAAAGGTAAGAGGTATAAGCAATTACTGTTGAAGGATGATTCATCAGTTACGTCATACACCAGCAGAATACCCATGGCTCCACGGTAATATGCTGCAGAACGCCAAGATTAGTATCCGAAAGATTATATAAATAACAGTGACCTACTTTACATGGGTAGGTTTAAATACTACATACTTGAAAGAATCTGCAAGTTCTTATCACGCAACCAGATTCTGTATTCAGATGCTTAAACACGTACTAAAATATGTTCCTAGATAGGTATTAGGTTTAAATATTACATAATTAAAAGAATTTGACATTGATTACAACAAGCGCCTCATTAAAAGGATCATTTATAGAAAAAAAATATATTTTCATAAATACATACCAGTTGTGATTGTCCTGAATCGCTCCTGACCAGCAGTGTCCCAGATCTGCAGTTTGATTCGTTTCCCATCAAGCTCAATGGTCCTTATCTTGAAATCAATACTATATAAGAGAAGACCAAAGTATTAATTATCAGTATTCCCTGAGACAACTTATAACGTAAACTGTTAACATACGAACCCTATGGTTGTGATGAAACTAGTGGTGAAGGAACCATCAGAGAAACGTAACAGAAGACAACTCTTACCAACACCTGCAGTAGTGAACAAAATACAATCATAAACGTCTGAGTGATATAATACTATATCAGTATATCTAGATTTTAATATAAAAGAAAATATCAGAAAAACTATGATATTTTGGTAGAAAAATATAATCTAAATGGGAAACACGATCGGTGTATGGAACATCGAATCGGTCCCTTCCATTAAAAAAGAAAAATAGACACTTCCATTTTTGTATTCTTGGTTGAGAGTATTCAACCTTAATCTTTTTCTAAGCGAATATGAATAAAGTCCCATGAATTCTATATGTTATTGCTAAACTGAGCCCGAGCATAGTTGTCAATAACAAATAGCGACAACCTACCTATACGCTACGCAGCGATAGCAATGGAATAGCGGGCGCTATATCAAGTTTAGCGATACACAAGAAGAAACTTTTAAAAAATATTTTACATGTATTTTTTTATCAAAAATCCGGTGCATATTGATAAAAGAAATACAGTTCTTTTTCAATTCTGAAACAAAAAACCCTAAAAAATCTTCCTTTCAATAACTATCCATCATCATCATCATCATCGTACTCAGTATATCCCACCAATAGCAAAGCTATGGTAGGGTCTAAGGAGGGTAAGATGTAGACAGCCTTACCTCTACCCCGTAGGAATAGAGAGGCTGCTTCCGGTGAGACCCCCGGATCGATAGTAATTTTGCATCAAGCCTTGGACATAAGGCACATAACACTCAACCATCAGCACACCGGTCGATTGGTGCATGTACCCTTGTCTTTCGGCTATCAACCCCACCACATGATGCCTGATTAACCTTCCGCCACTTTTAACGTTATTTTCACGAGATTAGTAAAATAACGTCAAAATTAGTGCAATATCACTTTTGCCCACCCGAGGGTTCACACATATATACATTATATGCGCGCATCGCAAGCAGGGCGTTTTCAATAACTATCCATATTTATCTAAAAAGAAAATGCTATTTCTTGCTCTATTAGGTCGCTACATGAATTTAGTGGGAAGATGACGATACACTATGCGAAACGCAATATCAAGCGCTATGAGCATCGTTGACAACTATGAGCGCGAGCTCAACCCTCGTTTAATTTACAAAGAGCTGGAGCTCAAGCTAGGCTTGTTTCAAGCTTTATTTCAAAAGCTCGACTCGTTAATTATTTACTAATTAGTTATATATATTTACAATTATTTTTAATTATAGTTATTAAAAATCTGTATACAACATAATATATATTATTTAACTATCATTACCATAACTTTATATATAACAATAATATTTAAATAAATATGTATTAAACATAATAAATAAAAATTATATTAATCATGTGCTCGTTTAGGCTTGCGAGCTGACTCGAGCGCGTTTATTATACAAGCTTACCTATAGGCTCGAGCTGCGGATCGAGCCCGTTTAAACCCGGCTCGATTCGAGCTTTTTTTTGCGAGCCGATCTCGAGTAGCTCGCGAGCAGCCGGATTGCATCAGGTAGTTTAACTCCAAATGTTCCACTTCTCTTTCTTTCATAATAAGTTTAATAACCAAAACATATATCAAGCAGTTTGCATGCATAGAATAATTATTCAGTTAATGTTATCATGATTTTATATATAATCATAATAATAATAATAATTAAATAAATATGTATTAAACATACCATGGGCTAGTTTAAGCTCGTGGGCCAGCTCGAGCTCGTTTACAGATAATCAAAGCAAACAGTTTGCATGCATAGAATAGAATAGAATAATTAAACTCCTTCTAACACTATTATTATCTATCATTCTCTCAACAAAGCATCTTCAATATCAATAGGCATAACAAATAATTAACGCAAAATGACGATCCATTACATAATTAGTACGTAAATTAGCCCTAAATCGAGATTCAAACAATAGAAGAATGAATTACGTACCGCTGTCGCCAATTAAGAGGAGTTTGATTAGGTAATCGTGATCCGATCGACCTCTAGCTGGAGCAGCCATTGATTGATTAATATTATTAATCAAAAGGAAACCCTAGGCGAGCTGGTAAGTATACAAAATTAGGGGAAAATTAAATAAAATAAAATAAAAACAGAATTCAAATAAATGTATGTATGTATAGAGACAGAGATTTGTATGTATAGATTTGTATATTTACTAACCAGAGAACGGGATCTCAACACAGGAGAGAGATGGGAAGCGTCTCTGATACCCGTTGAAACTGGTTTTTATTCTATTTTAATTAATGTGCAGTGGGAACCGGATGGAAACTGTAAACTTTCGGGCCACTGTCGGGTTCAAATGTGAAATTAAAGTTATGTTTCGTCTATTCATTATTCATCCGGATATCTGTCGAATAGTCCGAGTAGGAATCGAACGTGCATTCACATTGAAGAAGGTAAGCCTCTTACCGTTAAACCAAGTTCTCGAGACTTAAAAGTAGTTAGAAGATAATTTGTGTATGTTACTTGATAAAACGTGTGCTTTGTCATCCAGTGCTTTATTTCGTTACACCGTTATATTAATGCTTAGAGCATTCACGTTTAATCCAACGAAAAGCATGGGTGAGGTTTTTATAAATATGGAGAGTTGTTTGTGGTGTTATGAGTGGAGAGGAGAAAACAGTGATTCTTCTGTATATTTAAAAAGTTAATATTCATGTCTAATAATTTTTTAATATATTTTGAAAGTGATTCTGAGTGAAGAAAAAAGAAATTGTAGTGATAAAGATATTAAAAATATTATTTAATTGAAATTAGAGAAAACATGTAGTGACTTTTAGAGCGTATTTGGGATTGAGTTTGAAAAATGTTTATTGACTTATTGGTTTTTTTAAGAGACATTTTGAAAAGCCAAGATTTGGGACTTTTGGAAAACGACTTTTTAACCCTTTTGAAAAGCTAAAATGATAAATATTTTTGTGATTGCCAAACACATTTTAATTTATTGCCTTTTTTAAAACACCAATAAGCTAATAAGCAATTTTCAAACGCAATCTCAAACATACTCTTAGTGTAATTTTGGATTCAGAGATATGGAAGGAATGAGAATGCTCTTATATTGTATATAATAATTGTGTTTAGGAATGAAGAATGAGCATACGGGTACCGGTACCAACGATACAGATTCGGTACCAACTATTTGATGTTTCAGGATCGGTACAGTACTAGTATTTACCAAACTTTTTTCTACGATACCGGTACAGAACTGAGCATTTTCAGTACCGGTACCAAGTTTTTAAGAAAATCAAGATCTGTACCGGTATGGTACCGAGCTCATTCCTAATTGCGATTAGATAAGGTTCCGCGGTGGTGAAGTTTTTCAAGATATCGTCGAACTGAATATGTTCAGTACCGGTACCAAGTTTTAAGAAAATCAAGATTGGTACCGGTATGGTACCGAGCTCATTCCTAGTTGCGTTTAGGTAAGGTTCCGTGGTGGTGAAAATTTTCAAGGTATCGTCGAACTGAGCATTTTCAGTACCGGTATCAAGTTTTTAAGAAAATCAAGATTGGTACTAATATAGTACCGAGCTCATTCCTAACTGCGTTTAAATAAGCTTCCGCGATGGTGATGTTTTTCAAGGTCTTGGATTCATATTGAGTCAACAAAGATAATCTTCTATGATGTTAAGCAAATATTTTCTATGTAGTTGTTTCAAATATGATAAATATGTTGTGTAAATGGGGTGTGTATAATCGAAATGGAAACCTTAAGCCCTTGTCTTTTAAAAGTTTAATCAAACTAAAGATTGTTTTACTTTTGATGCATCTATATAGTTGAAAATTTTTGGACTAATTTCCCCATAACAACTTGGTTTTTTTTTATTTAATTAGGGTGTAACATATACACCCCTAGATGTCAATTTATCCTCTAATTTCAAGATAGTCGATAAAAAAAAGCTGAAATGTCTTAATGGGAGGTTTTCTAAAACCAAAATTCGGATTGATTCGGTTTGAGTTAAAAATATGGATTCAGTTCGGTTATGATCAGTTTTCATATTTAAATTTAGGCTTAAAATATCTAGCCCAACAAAATAACCCGAAGCGATAAGTCTAAGCTTACAATATTTGGGCCATGGGTGATCAAAGTTTGGTTCGAAATCGTGAAACCGTCCAAACCGGTTATCGGTTCAGTTTTACGATTGGTTTTTTTTTCTCAAGTTTTGGCCTGTCGGTTTCAATAATTTCAAACCGTAGCAAATAGTTTGATTTACGTTTGTACCAAAAACCAACCTTATAAAACTAGACTAGACCATATAGTTTAATTATACTTATAATTTTTAAATATTTTATGTCATATAGTGGTTCTCTATTAAATATAAACCGGTAGTGTAAGTGTGTATATAATATCATATTAACTAATTGATTTAAAAATGGGTTGAGGCCCAAATCCTAAACGCAGTAACAAGTTGTAATGGATCTGACTTTGGGTTGTTTCTTATTATTATTATTAAACTATTAACCCCCTATATAACATACATTTCATGTTTCTGGACAACTTGTGTTTAAATGTCACTATGGGCAATTTAAATAAATAAGTTAAACTTTCAAATACTATTCATAGCCGGACATCCCCAATCCGTGATATCAAACCGTAAGTTCAACGGTTTGGTTTGGTTTACAAGAATAGAAAACCATTACTAATGGTTCGATTCATGGTTTGACCCAAAACCATGAAAATCGGACCATGAACACCCTAATTTGGATAACATTTTGTTGTGAACTATCTAGTTATGAATTGGCAAATACGTGTAACTTTGGGCTCAAAATAATAAATTTAGCCCATAAGTCCAACAACAAACATTCAAACAAGTTCCGTGATTTTCGTTTTTATAGTTTGGTTTGGTTCAGTTTTTGAGCTAGGCGTACCCGAAACCAAGCCATAACTTTTTGTTCTCAAATAAACAAATGAAGACTATTAAAGAAAGACTGTTAAGTGAAAAAAATAACTTGGAGTATTAGTAATAACTATTAAAAGAAAATGTAGTAATTTAAACAAAAAGTTATGACATAAGACTGCACGTAGTGGGAGTTACATGGGGCTCCAAAAGTGATGATGTGGTTACATATGTCTATGTTAATACCATTACGTGACATGCAAATATGGGGCCATTATCTTTGCCCGCTAAAGACTTGATGGGCTCCAAAATTTCAAATGTTGAGAATTGAACATTTAATGAGATAAATTCTTCAACAGAGTAATTAATTAAAATAATTTGGGGACTTAGCAAATAATAATGATGAACTTAAATTTCTTTACACTAAAAAACTAGGAATTTTAATATTTTCATCAAACCAAATCTATATTTTCTATGTTGATAAGCTTTAAAAAAGATGGATCGACTACCCAATGATTTATCTTCTTGGGAGGTGGATGAGCCGGTGATAATCAGAATTTTTTGAGTGCGAGTTAAACTTTTAGTCAAGGACGGCTAGATATCACAATCCGAATCGCTTAGACGAAGACCACCACTATAACGGAAACGAGTGAAACTTTTATTTGATTAAAATGTTATTGTATTTTTTATTATTATTATTTTTGTTGTTTCATGATTTAAACTGTTATACTTATCTTACAACTCTAATAAAAGTCTACTTATTTTGTCACTTGTCAAGCTCTCATCACTTCTCATTTTTTTAACCTATATTCAATAAAATAGTATTTATTTCGGGTCAACCCACCCAAATAATGATTTCCGGATCCATATATTATTCGATCCATTTCTTTTCATTCAGCACTCACCCCTCCCAACTAACAAACCCTAAGTTCCCAACCCTACTATTAGTCTGTCGCCGTTCATCCCCACCGCTGCTATCGTTCATCTCCACCGCTGCTATCGATTCAGACCTAGGGGACCGTTCACCCCCATCGCGGTCTCTTGTTTTCCATTGTTCCTTATTATTAGGTAATTTTACAATTTCCTATTTTAGATCCATCAATTTACAAGTTTTGTTAGTTTTAAATTGTTTTGATGGTTGAATAGTTTTAGGTCAGATATAGATTAGGTGAACGGCGGCGAAATCCAACTCAATGGAGCAGATTAGGATTTTTAGATTTTAGATTATGTAAAACTGTTATTTTGTTCTGTTTAGTGGTTTCTAACTGAATAGATATTTATTTATTTATTTATTTATTAGGATAATAATCTGTGTTACACACGGGTGGAAAATATATCAAGAAACAATATAAAATGTAAAAAACATATTCAATCAACACAAATATTAGACATAAGTTTTTTACCGGCAGATATTACAAAAGATGTTAAACTATGTCTATAACATAAAAAGAAAATACTTTATAAATAAATAATTCAGTAAATAAGAAATAGGAATAATATAACATAAATGAACCATTATACCTAAAAAAATAAAAAAAACACATTAGTAACAGATTTTGTAATATTATTTGAAAACTAAGTTTACAAATACATACCAGGTTTAAACTTATATTTTCACCCGTGTAGAGTTTTTGTTCAAAAACCTTTTGAAACAAAAAATGTCGGTTATAGATGAGGCGAAGAATCTAGTTACAAACGATGGGGAGCGTTATGATTTTTGAACGAAGCATGTGCCTTTTAAAGAATAAACGATGAACAACCTAGTAAATTTAATAAGTTTTTTAATTCTAACAATAATTAGAATAATTAATATCATAATTACTTTAATAAGTTACAAAAATATAAAAGTCAATATCATTGATTAAAATTTTATTGTGAATATGTGGACATTAGATTTATGGAACGTTGATGACATGAAAGCCTATGTGGACAACCTAGGTGAAGGACATGTGGACAAAATTATGTTGCTTTAATATATTAGTTAGATTTATTTAATTAAGCTAGTAGGTGTCACCGTTAATTTCAAGCAATAATCCTGTAGTTATAAGCACGCTCAGATTTGGGATAATGATGGTCAATAGGGGTTCCTTTTTTCTATTTGATTATTTATATTTGCTGTTACCCCATTGATGTTAGGTGAGTACTTACAATTACTATATTTGTTCTACAACCGAGACGTTATTTCTTCACTTCTTTTGTCAAAATTAACAATTTTTAGGTTACTTTGTTATTTTGTTTACAATAAGAAGATCCCGTTGTTGGTCGTTCTAATTGTGTTTAACGAGCGATTTGACTTTGTTTTTGTTTTGGATTAATTTTTGCACACGGCTGATTAATTTTGAGGTAGACAAAGTTTACATACATCTAGGGTGAGCAGATTATGATTTTAAGGTTTTAGAAGATGTAAAAATGTTATTTTGTTGTGTTTAGAAGTTTTCAACTAACTCGATTTATTTATTTAAGCGAACATGTTTCTCCATTAATTTCAAATGAAACTTGCAATCACTCACGAAAAATCTTTGTTATACGTATGTCTGTTTAATTTTTTCGTTCACAATATTTATACTTTATCTTTTTTCATTTTTCTGATTTTATAACTTTGTATTATTTTGTGTTCTTCACTTAAATAGATATACTAGATGCACAAGATCAATACCATTGGTGACTTTACTGTTATATTTGCATATAGTGAATGAAAAGTAATCGCCGACGGGATGTTATTTGTGAATTTCTTTTATTCATGTATATATGTGTCATATAAAAGCACACCTCTCAATAGCAAGCAATGGTTTGAAAACTGACTAAGTGTTTTCTGATTTTTTTTAAACCTTTTTGATTAATATAGATTATATATATTAATATGTTCTAACAAAAAAAAATTTTTAACCCGTGTATCACACGGACATATAAGCTATTGAGAGGTGTGCTTTTTTGGCATTTTAATATGTCTGTGTGTAGGGGTCGGTCTGGTTTGGTTTTGGTTTAAACCGAGCTATTAACCGAGAATTTGGTTTTCGAGCTCCCTTTTTTAAGAAAGAAAACAAGAATTTCGTTTGGGGATTTTGAAAATGTTTTGTTTCGGTTTTCGAAGCGGGTTCAGCTGGTTTTTGTTTTTCTGTATTTACTATTTGTGACTGAAAATTTCGGGTCAAAAATAAAAGGGTGCAAAATAATGAACTTTGGGCATGATATTTTGGGATTGAATGTTTTTGTTTTTTGATGATTAATTCACTATCACATGTTTGCAACTAAATTTTTGGGCATAGCATTTATTAATTTCTTATAAATTATTTAAAATCAACTTTTTTTCATTTTGGTTCGGTTTCAGCCGGTTCAGTTTTTCCAGGTTTCGGCTGACGGAAAAATCGAATTGAGACTTTGTCTTATAAAATTTCAAAACCAAAATTGTCGTTTGTTATTGGATTTGGTTATTTCGTTTCAGTTACATCAGTTATTCCGGTTATGGTTTAGCTATTTAAGTTTCCTTCAAACCCCTATTTGTGTATATGATGTTGTAATATTACTGTCTTCTTCACTATCATATGTTTGGAACTAAATTTTTGTGCATACCTTTTATTAATTTCTTATAAATTACTTAAAATCGACTTTTTTCACGTTGGTTCAGTTTCAGCCGGTTCAGTTTTTCAAGTTTTCAGCTGACGGGAAAACCGAATTGAGACTTTGTCTTTTAAAACAGTATATAAATTTCAAAGACGACAGTTTCCCCTTGCAGTATGTTTTGCGATGACCATAAACAAAAGCCAAGGTCAATCATTATCTAGGGTTGGTTTGTACTTGAAAGAACATGTGTTCTTACTGGACAGCTATACGTCGCCTTATCAAGAGTTAAAAGCAGGAGTAGGTTAAAGATTCTGATTCTTGATAAACAAGGTAATCTAACCAATACAACCACAAATGTAGCGTACAAGGAATTTTTTCTTATTTGTAAAACACTTGCGTAATGTTTGTTATGTAATTCCTGTTATTTTAATGTATATTGTAATTGTATTAACAATATATGATAATTGTGTTACTGATTGTATTTTGCTTAATGTTTAAATATTATAATTTTCATAATTCCCCGTGTAATATACGGGTCTCAAACTGGTTGAATAATAAAATAGTAAGTAATTAAAAAATTGATTGAGTAATAATTGTTGTTAAAACCACTACACTTTATCTAAATGGGGCTTTAGTTAACTTAATTTCGTCTACATGGAGTCTTGGTGGCATTTTAACTAAACAACCATTACACATAGTATAAGTACAATCACTGAAAATAGTTGAAAAGAGGTATATCTAGCAACATCCGAATAAAAATTAGTGCCAAACATAGAATACAAAACCATGCAGCCAATCATATATAAAATATTTACATATCCATAAAATATTATCTTTTTTGAAAAGAAGTGATTGTTAGAGAGAAACGAACACTCATGGGTACTACCTATACACCGACCAATCATGTAATGTCATCTTATTTCTACCATCAGATACTCACAAATCACAAAATTACTGCAGTATCTACCAATAAGTACCCTACAACTTTTTATTATTTTTAATTTAGAATAAATTAAAAAATTAAATGTAATTAAGCTAAAAGTTTCATCAAAATTAAAAATATGCATAATTGAAAACCGAAAATATAAAGTACGACAATTTAAACAATCAGAAAATAATATACAAGATCATTCGGAATCGGAATCGTTCAACGGTTTGAATATCCTGAGATCATCGTTTGAAAAATTAGCCATTAAGAGTTTGAATGAATAAAAATGGTGAAGGTTTGAGTGCATAAATATAGTGGAAGTTTGAGTGAATAAAAATGATGAAGAATTAGTGGTATTTATGTGTGATAATAATGTGTAATTAATTTTTTTTTATGCTCCATCGGTCAAAGTTAAAGCTCTTATATGTGGCAAAGGTTTGCCTAAACATGTACTCATACACCCTTTCCACATGGGGTAGCGTTGGTGTACCATATGGTTTAAAAGCCGTAAACCCTGCCTATGCATGTGCCCCTTCCTCTCTAGTAATCGCGGTTAAGGCTCTAAAATTATGAGCCTTGGCCGAACGTCCAGCTCGCACTAGCTAGGGCCGACCCTACTGAGAATGAGAATAATGTTGTAATAGTTCTACAGTTTGGGAGACTAAAATTCTACAAAGGTAAAGTACTATTTTTGTGTTTTTTATTTTTGAAAAAAAAATAATCAAAACTATTTTATTTGTAATATATATATATATAAACCAAATTTTCATATACTCACTAAATCAATTATTCAAACAACTTCGAATATGAACTACATGTTTCTAATTTTTTTTTATTTACTTCACTTGCTGAATAGGAACCACATATTTATTTGTAACTTTTTTTTTCTTATTTTATTTCATTTGGTATGTATAAAGCTTTTGGTGCTTTAGAGAGGTTTAATATCTAAGCAAAGCATGTGATTTTTGTTCCATATTTTAAGCATGTTGCTAAATACATTATCATAATTCACAAAGTTTGCACTTTTCAAAAGTTTTAAACATTTCTGGTATTCTGGTAGTCACTAGATGTGTTTGATGTCAAAACTTTTGTAAATGGCCTATCGTTAACGATATCAAGCGATTATAATTGTCTAGTGTTATAGATTCGAATCATGTGTCACAAACTATAAGACAAAGCGTGTGTCCACCGTCAGTTTAACTCACTAGTACACCGGCGCGCCGCAACGCACGGGATACAAAAACTTGCTATATCATTATAAGCTTTTACCTATTCATATGTTAGTAAATTCTTATGTTTCAAAACTCATTCTGGCGAAGAGTGCGTAGAATCTCCATCAATGATGATATTTGATTTTTTTTAAATGTATGATATTTGATGTTATAATCATGTATGAGAATGATAAATGTGCATTCATTAATATTTATTATGTATAAATTTGTCTAATTATTATCTCTCTAATACCTCTAATTTTGTAAACGATCAAGGATTGTATCAACAGTATTTATTGGTATTAATTGTCTTTTTCGAACGGATTTGTATTAATTATTGAAATATTTTATGAGATCGAAGAGATTGGTATTCAAATATTTCTTCTTAGAAGGTCTTAATTATCGAAATATGTTACCGCCTAGGCACCTAGAGAACCTCCTAATTGTTTTAGAGCAACTAGAAAGAGATTCTTTAACCAGAAAGAGATTCTTTACGGTTCAGATGTAGGTGACTTGTATTAGTTAATTCTTTCCTTATTTAAATTTTTTCATCCCATGTCATTAGTTATCAAAAATTGAAATAAATTTCATAGATATTTACTTTCCATCTATCAACAATCTATTTTCAAACAATATTTTATCGTTTTACTTTACCATATTAACTATTCTCTCCTATAAATAGTTATTTACACGTATGGTTTATCATTGTCTTTTCATCCCCACATTCCACACATCCTGAAGCAATTTCAAGGTATTGTTTTAATTTTTTAATTGTATTTTAGTACTATAACTATATGTGTATTGTTGTATACATACTAACTTATATGTTAGAACAATAGTTTATCATGGATTTATGCTGGGTAACTATGTTGAAAAGACCTAGATGTATAATAAGATGACTATATTATCAAAATTCGTATCTTACGAATCTGGACTAAACTAGTTTTGTAGACACTATCGAAATGAATTCAACATTTAATTAAGTAAAAAAAATAATTTATGTTAATACCTCCTCATCGGTGACAATCATCTCGATGGCCTAAACTTCAATTGGGTTGTACATATCTGGTACTTCAAATCCGTATGATACGAACTTTGATCGTGTAGTCATCTTGCAACGCATTTAGGTCTTTCAGCATGGTTATATTGGATGCATTCATGATAAACATTTGTTCAAAGGTATGAGGTTAGTATCTACATCTAAAATCTACAATACTAATATGGTATAACAGCGCTAAAGAATACATTAAAAAAATTAATACAATACCTTGAACAATGATTCGGAATAAGTCATAAAGAGAGAACTCTTAATAAGCCTTCAATAGAAAAAAAAATTATCTATATAGAGTAAAAGTGATGATTGGTGTCACAAATTTTAAGCTTGTTTTTTAGGATTTTAGATATGTTATTTGTGAAATTAATCAATGTGTTGTGTTGGTATAGTGGTTGATGTTCTGTCTGTAAAAACATCGGTGAGTAGGGATGAATGTTCGAATCCGGATTTAAGCAGATCCCTTTGTTTTATTTCAAGTTATATTATTATTATTATTATTTTAATTTGTTAACGTTTTGTCTATGGCTCGTGTTTTACTAACACCCAGTTTTTACTGACCAAATATATGTTTTTTAACTATTTTAATTTTTTATATCTTATTCGACCGAACACACATTATTGCATCACCGGAAAGCGACGAATATGTAAACAGATCTGACTTATCCGATGCGATAACCGACATGCCCGGCGCAAAAGGTTGGGTAAATTACTAGTTCATACTAAGATCACCAAAAATCGAAGTTGGTGTTCCTCCTAAAACTTCTCAAACAAATAAGTTTATTGCGATTATTTTTTTTATATATATTTTGCCACTATATTCTGACAGGCTGATTACTAAAACTGTTTTAGCTCATATCAGTATACCACGTCTGGTTTTTTTTTATTAAATAATTCAACTGATGGTTACAATATATTAATGTAAAAATTAAAACTATATAAAAATTCTCCAAACGAACACAAAATTTAAGTTTACACTTTACAGACATCAAAAGATCCGATACTTAATAAATCATATCTTAACTTATTATTATTTAAAGTAATTTGAAGTTATGAGAAAGGTTAAAATGCAAAGGGAGATAAAAATAGTAAGTGTGAAAAGGATTTGTGGCAATACAAAAATCCCTTAAAAAATTCAAAAAAAATAATAACTCAAAATATAAATAAAAAATGAAAATTAAAAAAAAATGTTCCACCGTCATTCTCGTTCCAAAAAATAATAATAATAAAAAAAAGGCGAAAACACACAATGCCGTGAAAAAAGACACAATCCCAAAAATGAACAAACAACACAATAATAAATAAAAAAAATACACAATAGGTTAAATATAACACAGTGTTGAGTAATATAGCACAATATTAAGAAAAAAAAAAGACAAAATGTCAAGGAAAAAAGACACAATCAATGACGAAAATAAACAAAAAACACAATGATAAATAAAAAGACACAATGATCTTTTTTTCACAACATTGTATCTTTTTCGATTTATTTTATTCTTTTTAGAATGAGAAAGACGATGTAAATATTTTTGTGTTTTTACATTTTTCCTTTTTTTAATTAAATTTTGAGTTATGATTTTTTTATGAAGTTTTCATTATTTTTTTAAGAGAAAATTACTGTTTTGCGTCCCTATGGTTTTAGGGCGGAGACACAATGAGTCCTCGCAAATTTTTTTGAACTGGTTGAGTCCCCGTGGTTTCAGAAACGAACAATTTGAGTCCCTGTGATTTCAGAAACGAACAATTTGAGTCCCTGTGGTTTTAATAAAATGAAAGTTTACCATGAATGTTAAGTAAAGCCAGGGACTAAAATGGTTCATTTTTGAAACCACAGGGACTCAACCAGTTCAAAAATTTTTCGGGGACTCATTGTGCCTCCGGCTTAAAACCACAGATACGCAAACAGTAATTTTCTCTTTTTTTAAGATACTTTTTGGTCACAATATCAAATCTTTTTATGTTTGTGTTTTATTTATGACTTATGTTTAAATCAAACAAATTTGTTTTTTAAAAGCCAAGTTTCGTCAATGGGAAATACAATGCTTTCTTAGCAAGCAAGAGGCGATTGTAATTTGTAAGTTACAAGATTTGTCTAAAGTGTTAGCGTGCTTCGCGTGTGATATATCAAATAGTTTTTTTTTTTCTTAAATTTGTTTTATGTGTATTACAAAGTTATAATGTATGGTATAATACTATATTATATAACAAATATTAAAAAAAATCAACCAACAAATATTAGTTTTTAAAAGTGTCTCCCTCCTATAAGTTGGAGTTAAGGTGTAAGGTTGATAAGTCATGGTCGACTTTTTCTTCAATGGAACAAAATAATATTCTTGGGAATTAGGTCTCCCCATGTGGTTGTCAAATTAGAAATGAAATTTCAACGTTAAAACATTTTAACCAACTTTCGAGTTTCTTATATAATAATAGGCAAATCGCCACCGTGATCTGGGACTTCAAAATCTCAATTCTCTTAAATTTTTTTGGATATAATAATTAAACACTTAAAAAGTCCTGTTTACCTACAAACACATTGGGATACACGATAACATACTGTTAATAACTGCGTCCCCAATACGTCCATATTTTTGCTGGTTTCCCGGACGCAAAGTATAATGTACCTGTAACAAAAATAAAAGGTACATCATATGCATTCCAAGAAAAGAATAATAGCAATAACAATGATAATACCTTCAGGCAGTTCTGGCTGGTCAAATGGAGAACAAAGTGTCTTGGCAGACCCCGTCTCCCCTTTCGTCTTTGTTTTCACCTCCTTCTCGACTTCCTGAAGCGTCATTAGTCATAAATAAATAGGTGTGAACCAAACAAATAACATGTTAAACCCGACTTTGGATTATTATTTTTTTTTATTTAGCATTTTAACATGGATTCCGAGTTGCCTGGAGTCATTTTTATGGCATAAATATATGCAACCCCCTAAATGCAGTAGTTATTTATAAAAGATGTTATTTCAAGTGTTAACTATCTTTAAATAAAAAATAAAAATATGAACAAAGTATT
This sequence comes from Bidens hawaiensis, assembly GCF_021521415.1. Classification (NCBI taxonomy): domain Eukaryota; kingdom Viridiplantae; phylum Streptophyta; class Magnoliopsida; order Asterales; family Asteraceae; genus Bidens; species Bidens hawaiensis. The sequence continues at coordinate 1,193,209 of NW_027491273.1, forward strand.
TAAAGGGCTAAAAACTATTACCTCTTCATCACACCATGGAGCCAAGATCAGTTTCTTTTGACCTAGTGCTACAATGAACTCGTCCCATGTTTTAGCAACTTGAATACAGGCATCTCGTTTTTGCTTAGCAACATCAAACATGCTTTGCTGAATAGTATCCAGCATAGCCTTTACAGTATTGACCAAATCTGCCATTGGAATGTCTGCTTTTGCTCCATTGTCACGGCGAACGGCCCGTGCCTGAAAACACGCGTCATGCTTTAAATTAAAGATTTGAAACAAGAACCGACAGTCAAGAAAACAATGTTATTACACAAACAGTCTAAAAACTTTGAATAGTACTAAACTGACCCGTTGCAGGTCATATGTATTATACAAGCCAAACGAGTATCATCCATCTATCTATCTATATTACCTGGTTATTAGAAACGTCCCTTGGTCCTATTTCAATCCTCAGAGGAACACCTTTCATTTCCCAATGGCAATACTTCCAACCAGGTGAATAATTCTCTCTAAGGTTTGCTTTGGCAAGAATACCCGAATCACATAAAATTTTCACAGTGGCAGAGCATGCATTTAATATGTCCTTAACATCTGCATCTTTGTAAGGAACGGGAACCACAATAACTTGTACTTTTGAAACTTTAGGGGGCAATACCAAGCCTTTATCATCACCATGAACCATCACCATCACCATCACCCCAATCTATAAACAAACAGTGCATTTATATGTCAAAACTTGTGGTCAACTACTTTTTTATAGGAAAAAAAATGATTGTTTACCGTTCTGGTACTATACGCCCACGAATTCTGCCAAACCATAGCCCTTTGCCCTTTTTCATCTTCATAGTTAATGTCAAACATTTTAGCAAAGTTTTGGCCCAAGCAATGTGCAGTTGCACCTTGTACACCTCGACCGGTATTTGGAACAAAAGCCTGGCAAACATGAGAGCAGTTTAAAAACTTTATAAATAATAAAAACTTGAGTAACAAGTCAAAATGAATCTTGTAGGTTTGAACGAAACAACTTTGGTCAAAATTAAAAAGTGTGCCTATGTAAGTAAACCATATCATCAATAAAAGTCTATTCTATCGATTTAGACTATGATTCCATATCAGAAAAATTCTCAAAATGCTTTATAGGCCAGTTCTAGAGTTATAATAAAAGCCTTCTTAGAAAATTGCACAGAAACAGCTGAGCTAAATAAAATTCATGGTATCCTTCTTTAACAGACCGATGGACTAAAAAAGACCACAAGTTTAGAATTAAAAAAAATGCATGACAGATTTTGTTTTCTTTATAGAGAATAATGGAAAAAACAACCGACCCATTCATTCATAAGTAAAAGAGTACCTCAACACTAGTAGTATAGAGCCCACCAGCAAATTTCTCCATCTCGCTCTTTTTCCCTTTCACAACAGGGACAGCCAAGTACTCCTCATACAATCTTCTATATAACTCAAGGATTTCAAGAACCTGAAACACATCATTCACTAATCAGAGTCTTACAACAACACCATTTTGGTTTTTAATTCTTGACTTAATTTATACCTCAACGTCTGCCTCCTCTTTCATTGCAAAAGCAGTATGGCCTTCCTGCTAAAGAAACTCACGGCTCCTACAATAAAAAAAAATTTAGAGATGGCAAAACCAAATCAGTAATCACAATCAAGAGATTACCTAATAAATGGAGTAGGATTACTGAACTCCCATCGAACAACATTAACCCATTGATTAAGCTTCAAGGGCAAATCACGATGTCCCCTGATCCACTTCGAAAAATATGGATACATGACGGTTTCACTAGTTGGACGAATGGCGATAGGAACCTCCAAATTAGAGTCACCTGATCTTGTGACCCAAGCAACCTGAAAACAAATAACTCTCAAAAAATGCAACTTGACCAGCTCAAATGTAAAGACATAAAATTACCTCGGGAGCAAAACCCTCTATGTGATCCTTTTCTTTTTGTAGCACATCTTTGGACACAAACAATGGAAAACAGCAGGGTTCAACATCCATCTTCTCAATTTCTGGATCAAAGAAATTCTGCATAAACAAGTCAAAAAACAATTTTAGTCTATCAAGCTTCCTAAGATTTGGTAAGTACCAAATATATCAATCAATCAATCATGCCCAGTAAAATCCCACCGACAGCAAAGCTATAAGTAGGGTCTGGGGAGGGTGGGATGTAGGCACACCGTACCTCTATCCAAAGGAATAAAGAGGTGGCTTCCAGAGAGACCCTCGGCTCTAAGAACATGCGTATGAAGCAAAATAAAGGAAAATAAAGCAAAATAAAGGAAATCAAATTTTAACAGTTATATAAAAACTACTACTAATTATAATAATATTAATATTAATATTAATATTAATAATAAGATCACAGTTTAACAGCTATATAAAAGCTAATAATAATAATAATAATAATAATAATATATGCAAGGGAAATACCATTATGGTATGTGGACTAAATAAGTTAAGTCTAAGCCCTAAGGTATTCAATTCTCTCTAAAAATCCTTAACTTTAATTCTACTTCTCCACGAATTCCTATCCTCAACCATGTCCTCGGAGAGGTTTAGGTCTATCAAATCATGCCTAATCCTCTCATCCCAAGTCAATTTCGGTCGTCCTCTACCCCTCTTCCCCTCTATAGTAATGTTTTCTACGGATCTAACAGGATTCGTCGTCTGTCTTCTCTTTACATGTCCAAACCATCTCAATCTCCACTCTCTTATCTTGTCTGCTATGTTCGCCACCCCTAATCTCTCGCGAAACACAACGTTTCTTATTCGGTCTAGCCTTGTGTGCCCACACATCCAACGTAGCATTCTCATTTCTGCTACCTCCATCTTCCGCACTTGTGCCTTTTTGATGGCCCAACAATCTGTTCCATATAGCATTGCAGGTCTAACTGCCACCCTATAGAATTTTCCCTTTAGTTTAGTCGGGAAACTCTTGTCGCACAATATACCTGTGGCTGCTTTCCATCTACACCATCCTACCTGAACTCGGTGGGTCACATCACTGTCTAATTCCCCATCGCTCTGTACAAAAGATCCTAAATACTTGAACTTCGTTACCTGCGGGACCACCTGCCCTTCAATTGTGATCTGTGTGTCTTCATTGTCGTTTATCCCACCAAAATCACAGTGGAGGTACTTCGTCTTAGATCGGCTAATCTTTAAACCTTTTGTCTCTAAGGTTGTTCGCCACTCCTCAAGCCTCATGTTTAGATCTTGTTTTTTCTCAGCAAGTAACACAATATCGTCTGCGAACATCATGCACCACGGGAAAGTCTCCTGAATCGACTTTGACAACTCATCCAAGACTACTGCAAAAAGAAACGGGCTCAACGCCGACCCCTGGTGAAGACCTACCTCTACAGGAAAGAAATCAGTATCCCCCACTGGCGCACGGACACTTGTTTCACTCCTGGTATACATATCCATAATTATCTCTATGTATTTCCTGGGCACTCTTCTACCCTCCAAGCACTCCCAGAGCACCTGTCGTGGTACACTGTCGTAGGCCTTTTCTAGGTCAATAAACACCATATGTAGATCACGCTTCTTCTCCCTATACTTTTCCATTAATCTTCTTATAAGGTGTATTGCCTCTGTGGTGGAACGCCCCGGCATGAAGCCAAATTGGTTGACCGTAACCTGAGTTTCTCGTCTAAGTCTACCCTCAATCACTCTTTCCCATAGCTTCATAGTATGACTTAGTAGTTTGATTCCTCGGTAGTTACCACAACATTGGGCGTCTCCTTTGTTCTTATAGATAGGAACTACAACGCTGCTCCTCCACTGGTCTGGCATCTTACCTGATTTGAGAATACTATTGAACAGAGTAGTTAACCACATGACTCCTTCCTCCCCCAGACACTTCCACACCTCGATGGGTATGTTGTCTGGGCCAACCGCCTTAGACCTTCCCATCCTCCTAAGTGCATCCTTCACCTCTTCTCGTGTGATCCGACGGCAGTAGCAGTTATTCGATTGTTGTCGTTGAAAGTTTGTGTTGTCATGTTCTTCTTGGAAAGCTGTCCCATTGTTAAAAAGATTGTGGAAGTAGGTTTGCCATCTTAGCTTGATGTCCTGCTCTTTGACCAGTACATGCCCATCTGTATCCTTTATGAACTTCACCGGTCCTAGATCTTGCCTTCTACGCTCCCTGGCTTTGGCAATCTTAAACATAGCATGTTCCCCCTCTTTTGTTTCTAGACTTTCATACATCCGTTTAAAGGCCGCCTTCTTTGCTTCCGCCACTGCCTTCTTCGCCTCTATCTTGGCCGTTTTGTAGTTGTCCCTCAATTCCACTTGCTCCTCCTCATTCGTGCATCTCATTAGCTCCCTAAAACATCCTTGTTTGTCCCTTATCTTGTCTTGCACTGCGTCATTCCACCACCAAGACTCCTTATGCCCACTTGTCTTTCCTGTTGTGACCCCGAGAGTCTCCTTTGCTACTTGGATGATCTTTGCCTCCATAGCTTCCCATATATGAGTTGAGTGATGGTTCCATCCTTACATGCATTCTTTTCCAAATGCCCATTGCCCATGGCCGGAGGATGTAACAGCCTGATATTTCATAATATTCAATCATTTCACTATTTGTAACAACCTGGGAGTCAAAAGAAAAAATTAGTTACGATCCAATTACAACAGGACGCTTCAGTTATGCAACACTCATAGAATAGTTTTAAATATGAGTTCAACTTTTGTGGCACGGTTCATATATATGACCAAAATCTCTACCGTGTGGGTGGGTATAAAACCAAACCATGTGTGATGTCACCCTCAAACAGGTAAGTATAAAACTAAACAATTGTAATGTAAGTGTGCATAAAACCAAACAGGTGCAGTTCATGGGAAGCTATAAAAGCATATAATACAAACCACGTACCTCAGAATACCATTCCCCAAAGTTGGTTTCTTTAGAATTGGTAAGACCTAGACCAGTCACCTTCTTCTTTCCCTCTGCAATCACAATAGAATTACATACACAAATGTTTTAATAAACTCGATGATGATGGAATAAGCTCAAAAAATTTTAGTAAAGGACAAAAAACACCCACTCTTGGATTTGGCGCAAGCGGCAGGAGATGTATTGGCATTTTCAGGCCTTGCTCTCAACACGCCAGCCACCGTATATTCTCTCTCTTTGGGCTGCAAACAATTAAAGGTTGTAAAGAGATAGTTGCACAAATAAGTCTGTGTGTGTGTGCATAGACACACACATATACACATCCTATTCAGAATACCAGGCTAAAGTAAATCTAGGTGGGAAACTAAAACACAGACCATATAATTATAATAAAAGGTAATAAATTGATATAAATAATAACTAGTTAGTAAAAAGAAATATTTTTAAATCCGGGTTACAATCAAATCAAATAACAACATTATAAACAAAGCAAGAGATAAATCCAAGTTGCATACATCTGATTAAAAAAACATAACTTGACCACCGAAACATATAATATAATAATAGTGAAAAAACAAGATCAGTTAAGGAGCATACATACATCCTATTCAGAATACCAAGCTAAAGTAAATCTAGGTGGGAAACTAAAGCACAGACCATATAATTACAATAAAAGGTAATAAATTGAGATAAATAATAACTAGTCAGTAAAAAGAAAGATTTTTAAATCCAGGTTACAATCAAATCAAATAACATTATAAACAAAGCAACATCTGATTAAAAAAACAAAACTTGACCGAAGCATATAATATAAAAATAGTGAAAAAACAAGATCAAGTAAGGAGCATACCAAACTAATCTAAATCTAGGTGGGAAACTAAAGCATTATCAAAGGCAACAAATTGAGATAAATAATAACTAATTAGGAAAAAGAAAGATTCTTAAATCCAGGTTACAATCAAATCAAATATCATTATAATCACAGCAAGAGATAAATCCAAGTCGCATACATCTGATTAAAAAAAACAAAACTTGACCGAAACAAGATCAAGTAAGGAACTTTGACTAAAAGTGAAAGCAAAACAAAACATACATCTGATTCTGGGAATTAATAGTGAAGTAAGAAATTTTACCAAAGCAGACAAACAATGGCGATGTTCCGATTGTGATTCCAATTCATGGATGTCAGGAACGCTGAATTGAAGAGGGTACATGGCAGGCAAGCGAGATGAGATGAGGATGTTGATGATGCGGCTAAGGTAATAAAGAGTTACATGAACCGTCTTTAGCCTATGCTTCCTCCCCTGTAGTTTTTAAGTTTTAACAATATTTGAGTAAACTTTCCAAACCGGACAGTATTTTAACGGTTTCGTTTCGGTTCGGAACCGAGTTTAACGGCTCTTGCCAGAACTGGTTTTCAATTAAAACGAGTTTTAACACCTGGCACGTTGCGTCGGGACAGGTCTGTAAAACCCAAAAGTTATCGGTCCCCGGACATTGAGGCGATAAGTCAACACGAATTCGATCAGTTTCAATTACATGCGTTATGGTATCACTAAAACTCGGGCGTCGGTAAACCGGAACGTTGTCAATCCCGGGTGTTAAGGCGGTGAGTCTATTCAAATTCCGTCGGTCTCAGTTACATTTGTTACGGTACCAAAACTAAACAAATAAATAATAATAAATACAAAAACAAATTTGGCATTCGATTGGTTTTTGTTACGTTCGTTAAGGTACCAGAACAAAAAAAAATGCGGTGAGGTGAGTCTACGTGAATTCGGTCGGTTTCCTTCACATTCGTTACGATACCTAAACTAAAACAAAAAAGAAAAAAAAAACAAAGCTAACATTTGATCAATTTACGTTATGTAACGGTGCCGAAACTAAAAACAACATATAAAACAAAGTGTTGCCGACCATTAAGGTGCCGCAAAGTGGCCCAATCTGACACTTGCGGCACCAAAGTGTTCGTTTACTATATTACGAGCGTTGTCGGTACTGGACGTACACGGCTAGTCGGTAAAACCCGAGTATTGTCAGTCCCAGGCGTTATGGCGGTGAGTCGACACAAATTCGGCAATACAAAAAACAAAACGTTCGTTATGAATCTACAAAAAAGGTTAGTCGGTAAAACCCGAGTACTGTCAGTCCCGGGCGTTGTGACGGTGAGTTGACACAAATTCGGTAATACAAAAAACAAAACGTTCGTTACGAGTCTAGAAAAAAAAACAAAAAGAAATAACATTTAACCAATAAAACAAAAAAATTATAAAAAAAATAAAAATCGGACCGTTGAGGTGGTGCCACTTGGCCCAATCAAGGCCTTGCGGCACCAACCATCAACTTTACTTATATACTAGTGATTTCTCGTGCGCGTTGCGACAAATTCTGTCGGTAAAACTTGAGCATTGCAACGGCAAGCTAATGCGAACTCTGTCGGTATCAGCTACATTCAATACATTACCGGATTAAAACTAAAACACAGATTCTTCAAATTAATATATTTAAAAAAATAAAAAAAATGTAGTTGCACTCATATAACTTATTATATAAAAATTTAATTAATTTAAAACAACGTTTTTTCAGTTGGTAAAACCTGAGCGTTGCGACGGTGGCTCGACTTATATTCAGCCGGTATCGGTTACGTTTTACGGTACCATAACTAAAAACAAAAGGTAAGTTCGTGAACTTAACAAATAAAATGACTATTAGCATATGCATATAAATAAATTAAAATATATAAAGCGGCGTTTATTCGGTCGGTAAAACCTGGACGTTGGTAAAACCCGAGTGTTAATCAGGGTGTTATCGGTGAAGCCTAGTCGTTGCTAAAACTTGAGCTTTAAAACATGGACGTTCGTAAAACCCGAGCGTTAGACAGCAAGCAGGCGCAAATATGGTTAGCATTTGTTACGTTCGTTAGGTATAAGAGTAACTTAAAAAACAAACAAAATTGAAAGGCAAAAAAAAACAAACAAAAAAAACAATAAAATAATCAGAATGCTTCTTGTGGCACCGACAAGTGACTTTTACTTCTATATAGATAATTCTAAATACGAAATATTAGAAGTTGCAAGAAACAAACGATAACTCATAAAATAAAGCATAATCATATCCCAGCATATTGTATTTTAATGAAGGGGATTGAGAATAGATTACAATGATTCAAAATGTTTCAAAAAACAATTATTTTTTAAAACATATTTAGGGTCGTCGAAGAATGTTATCGTTTATGATATTGTAAGGGATTAATGTAACCGGGAAAGTGAGAACATGGATGGTCGCTCGTACATACAAGTATGAAGCCTGCTAAATAAATAGGATTTTAAGTATGGTCTTCAAAGTTTAAACCTAACCCGGTTCTAGCGGTTCTATAACTGGAACCATGGTTCTAACCGGAACCGAACCCCAGATTTAAGAACCGGAACCCAGACTCGAATTACAATAATATGGTTCGGTTTCGGTTCTCCTGGTTCCGAACTGATGGTCGGTTGGTTTGTGCATATTTTAGTTTGTTTATTTATTAGTTTTATTCAGCTTTTGCATGAACTTCGATACTTCATACGCACTTGTTATACTTCTTCGACGGGGATGGAAGACAATCCATCGCATATCGCGTTGGACTTTAATTTAAGGCAGTTTGACTTTTTGGTCCATCGCGTATCGCGGTGGACCTTTAAAGACCCCATCGCGTACCGCGATGGGTGGCAGAATCGTGAAAGTTAGGGTTTGATGTTATATTACGTTTTGACGACCCTATTATTTTTTATCACATTACATAGCAGTTTCGAAGGCCAAGAAGACCATCTGAAACATCTGAAACATGGCCTGCGTTAGCATAATTGAGAATATTTCGATGTCGTGCTCGGCTAGTCTTCTCGAATCATACCCGGGATGTAGAGTTTGTAACTTTTCAGTTTTCTCATGTATTTAAGAACGAACTAATTGTGATTGTCTTTGATTAATTTATGAGTATCGATGTCTACTATTGTTGTGCATTCTGTCGGTTTAGGTTTATTTCGATCAAAACGATTAGTTTGCCGGTTGTTATGATAATTGCTTATTGGGTTGTTTTGACTAGTTTAATATGATGAAGCATACAATTTCCCTTAGTTGGGTCACACAGGCAGGGACTGTTTGATAACCAGTGCCATGTGTTAGCTATTGTTGATGCTGTAACATCTCGAATTTTCCAAACCCGTATTCGTCTACGTTTAACCGACCCGGGAATACTTTAGATCCTTAATATTAACCAAAAACAGAATATTTATAAGTATTTAAGTTCTTATGTTCATTTTATACCCTTTAGGTTTCTTACGTAGTTTATTTCTTATTTTTAGCATAAATGGTTCATTAATTATCCAAATAACAAACTTTAAGGACCAATATCGTCAAAAATTCAAACTCCACCTCCTTGCACCTGTGGCGTCGTGCGATGGGGCTGCCCTACCTTGGTCGCGCACCGCTATGAAGGCCCTGCACAAAATATGTTATCGATCTTCATTCCTAGTTCATTTTTGGCATTAAAATCGCTTATTTTAGGACATAATCGAGTGAATTAAGCTCCAAGAAAACTAATACAATAAAAATACATGTCCATATACATTACCCCTTGATCAAGCACGAAATTTACTGCATATAATATTGATTTCGTCTTTAAATGCTTATTCGATTTCCTTAACGAGTAAAGTAACTAAATATAGTTCGTTTTAGTGTTTCCTATATAAACATCATATTCTTCTGCCACAAACTTCCCTAAACCCTAAATATCTAGCCTTCATCGTCTTGCTCGGTTTTGATTATTTGTTGAAGATACAAGACTCGAAGTTTGACTTTGATTAAGCACCGACCTTTGACTCATCTTCTTGATTAATCTTTTCACTTTCCGGGTAAGTTGTAAACTGTAAAATTGTTCCTACATATTTCCTAGTCAATAACCTTCAATCAATTTCGGTGGTTGAAGGGTGTTGACTGGTCAATTCACTTGAAACCCGTTAAAGGGCAAAACAGTCAACAAGTTTGACTTTACGTTTTCTCACACTTCTGGTCGGATTAAACGTTCGGTCCAGAATACTTTTATTCTCGTAACGAAATTTTAAGAAACCACATAAATCAAAAACGAAGTTCTCTCTTGAAACTATTATATCATAAAAGCATAAAATAAACTATTAGACCAAAATTGATAATTTTAAGAAACCACAAATATCAAAACCGAAGTTCTCTCAAAATCTTATGTTAACCCAGTTAACCCATAAAAATGTGGCAGTATTTATTTTGTTGTGATGCGATGATTATTTTGTTTTATTATCTGTAAAGAATTAGTGTATAAGAATGTTATTTGACTGTTCAATCATAATATTTTTCTCATAATATTTTTCTATTAAAGTCGTTCAAATATTGATAGTACTTTATAACCGACAAGAATATTATTTGGTTTCATTTGAACCAAATTTAGATTAGGAAAAAGATGAATTACAAATATATACTCTTGAAGTATATCTGAAATAAAAATAATAACATTTGTTACTATTTTATACTCTAAGTAAATGAAAAGTTACCATTAGGTCTTTCACACAGGATGTCATGTTAGCTATTTCCTATTATATCATGACTCATTATTCGTTTTTTAATTAGAACTCATGACCCGTTTTCCATCACAGTAAAACTTTGTAAAAATTTGAAAATATGTGATACAGGTCTTGAACCCCAGACCTCATGTTTAAAACTAAAGATGTTTACCAACTCCATTTAAGTGATAGTCGTGCAAGATATTTTAACTTAACATGTATAAATATGCTTTTATCTTCAAGTATAAAACCATAATTATATTTATTTGTTGGCATTTCCATAACTCACAATATACAAATTGTATAATATTCAAACAGTTTATTTTTTTTCTTATTCTTATTAACCAAAATTAAATAATTATTATGTTTTAATTAAATTTAATTATGTAAAATATTATTCATTCTTATAAATATTACATTTACAATTCATTATAATATAAACATGCATATATATATATATTACGTTTTTTCTTTATTTTCCATCAATGTGCAACACGAGTAACCAACCTAGTAGTTTCATAAAAATAAAAGAGGATATATCTAATCCTTTTTATTTATTTTAGTTTCTTGATTTTAATTATTTAAAGTATAAAATTAAAAGGATATAAATGTCAATTTTATTTTTATTTGTACAGGCGAACCATCAAAATTCAAAATATCAAAGATATCATTCTATCGCAATTGTGTTTTATATACACAAGTGGATTTATAGCTAATAAATTATTGTGTAATGCCTAGGCCTATAAACGAACCGAACGTTCGGTGAACTATCGTGAACCGTTCGGCGGGAAGTTCGTTTATGTTCGTTTATTTAATAAACGAACGAACATGAACAAACAATTTGTGTTCGTTTAATTAAACGAACGAACATGAACATATGTTCCGCTCATTCATTTATGTTCATGAACGTTCGTTTATGTTCGTTTATGTCTGTTTATTTATGTTCATTTATGTATTAATATTAATAGAAAATAATTAAATATTATCTGGATAGGTCATCACTTAAAGGTTTTATATTTGTTAATTTGTGTTCATTTAAGTTTGTATATATTTGTGTTCATTTACGTTTGTTCAAACATGTTCGTTTATATTTATTCAGTTATGTTATTTAGATTTTAAACAAACGAACACAAATGTCCATTTTTAAATAAACGAACATGAACATAAATATCTGTTCGATTAAGTGTCCGTATTCTTTTAAAGTTAAATGAACGAACACGAGCATGCCCTTGTTCGTGTTCATTCGCTTCGTTTACAGGCTTTCATTATTCACATTGATGAATACATCGGTCTCAATCTCTAGGCTCTGCCGATTTTATTTGTGTTCGTGAACCGTTCGTGAACACATTAATTTCCTTAATGAACGAACACGAACATAAAATCTCGTTCGGTAAGTGTTCCTGAACCGTTCGTGAACACATTATTTACATAACGAACGAGCATGAACAAAGCCTTGTTCGTGTTCGTTCGGTTTATTTACAGCCCTAATAATGCCATTATCACTATCGGGTCGGTCATATACAAATATACAATGACACGTTGATAAACATTCCATATTTTGTATCATATACGACACATTGATAATATTTCATATTATGTCAACCTTTATATATGTATTATATGTATTTTTAATTCTAAGTTGTCATCTAGAATACAATAGAATGTCACGTTATAAAATATGAAGTCAGCATGAGCTTGTTTAAGACAACATAAGTTGGTCAAAGTAAGGTTGTGATACTCTTTAAATTGAAGAGTGCGATGACCTAATACAAAAAGAAAGTCGTCGTTCTAAAAAAATGATTTATCGCTTATCATCATCTTTGACCAAATATATTTTTAAAAAGAAGTCAATAAGATTAAATTTAATAACATGTCAAGTCGTCAATCTATCATGGTAGATTATAAAAAAAAACTACAAAAAATTATCAAAAAAACTAACTTGATAAACAATAAAAAATAAATAAATTTTATTGGCAACCACAGTCCTGCAATGTTGTTAGGTTGCTCGTTTGGAGTGGATAACCCCAACGTTATAGCTGAGGTGGCGAACACTTAAGGTCGGCTACTCTATGTCCCAATGTTAAGGGGCCAACATTAAGGGGGAGTATGTTAACACAGTAAGACCCTTCGCTATGGGCGCGGAAGTGGGCGGCGAAGGGGCGCGGATGGCGCAGAACACCGCCGAGGGCGCAGTCTAGGGGACGATCAAGGGGGTGTCTGGCTTCACAACGACCGGCGCCGTTGTACCAAATTCGTGGGCCCTCCTCGTTTCTCTCTCTCTCTCTCTCTCCTTCATACACACACATACATATATAACAAACTTGAAAGAGGCTGCCATGCTGATGTATACAACAATTAGGATCTCTAGATGTTACAGCTTGTATCTCAAAGTGCGGAATCCATTGAGAGTGAACAAAACAAGTAAACATTAAGCATATTCTTCATTGATAACTTCAAAGATTACAAGATATGAATTTGTATCAACTTTCTCTCTCTACTCTCTCACTCTAACATTCACTCCAAAAGTCTACATAATAACGCATAAGTCCTCTATTTATAGGACACCTGAGCAAGCTCATCAAATCCGTATATGATATACGGCGCATATCATATACGCCGCATATGATATGCGTTGACTTGAAGACTTATGCGTTGACTAACAAACATAAACTATACATTTGACATTTCAGTTCTACACAATCATATCTAATACATCAAAGACCCTAGCAATAGACATTATGCACTAACAGACTCCCCCTTGAATGTTGCTAGGTCTTCGATCTTTCAATCTTCAGTCTTTCTTCCCAAAAACTCTTTCTCGATACTCCCTTCTCACCTTTTTCCATGAACGTTTATCTGAGGGCTTTTGATTTGAGAGAATTGATATTCCAATACCCTTGTATTGAAATTTCTTCAACGATGCAATCCGAATCTTCTCTTTAATCTCCTCCTCTCTTTCCTTCTCTTTCTGTGCTTCCTCTTCACCAAACTCAAACCATTTGCTCTTCCAGACTTCTCCAGAGTGAATCTTATACTTATAACATATCTTAATCACCTTCTGGTATTGCATAGCAGATGCATGATGTTTATCACGTGATACTTGAATCTTGCACTTATGCAGCGTCTCTATATCACTCTCAGAACAATTCACTAATCACATCGGATCCATCACCTCGATCACATCCCAAAAACTATCTCCATTTAACACAATTTGAGCTTCTTTGATTCTCGTCATAGTACCACCAACGAAAATAGACATGAAAGTCTTGCTCCATCGGGTACATTGGAATTACTTTTAGAGTTTCTGGTTGCTTGTACCTCCAGGTCTTCACAAAATCATCCATTTCAGGATCTTTCTTGACTGTAGACACATGAAGATATGGAGTTTGCGGATTCCAGCTTCTAAATCTGCACTTAGCTTGACGTTTAATAAACTCCCAGATATCTTTTACCATACCACGTTTAGGACAGTTCAACAATTCTTTATTCACAATATCCACCACGTCCATCCATGGTAAAGATTTTAACTCACGTAGGCTATCAAAGTATTGCACGCCATATGTTCTTCTAACAGCAATTTTCCTTATCTTAGGTAGATATGCAATACTCACCACCTTACCCAATTTCAACTCTTTTTCTTTCTTCTTATAATACTTGACCGGATTCAAGTATATACGCTTAGGCTCAATCTTCTTCCTTTCAAACCATTCCTTTTGCTCTTGACTGTTTACCTCAGCTTCTTCAGTTGTATTGTCTTTAGCAGGTATAGGATTACCTTGATCATCAAATTCTTGACTAATCATGTCAATTTCTTCATCAAATTCTTCATCGAACTCCGGAAACACTTGATTAGTAACATTTACATACGTTACCGGCTCCTTGTCCAATTCTTCCTCAACAATGTGTTCATTCACCAACACATTCTCTTCAACTAATCCCATATCCTTCTCAAAATCAAACTCGAACTCTTCTTCGGTAATATTTAGCATATGAGCTAAATCTGCACGTGTAACTTCGATCTCACATTCTTCTAATTTTTCTCCAGTAGATGAAAATCTCACAGGAGGTTTACAAGCAATTAGATCGACATCGAGTATTTCAAGCTCATCAACATTACCAACAGAATGAGTAGTTTCTTGAGCAGGTTCACTTTCAGTTACATGTTCAAATACATTCTCAGTACTTGCACTCACTCCAGCACCAATCAACACACCTAAACCACCACCAGAACTTGGATTATCCTGATCATCATCATCATGATCATCAAGAGATGGAGAATCATCATAATCCAATAACTCTTCATCTTCTTTTTCTTCTTCCACTTCTAGCTCAATAGGTCTAATAGGTTCTGCAACTACTGGTTCAATCACAACATGTTCTATTACTGGTTCAGCAATAAGTTTTTCAATCACTAGCTCTGGTTCATGTACAAACCCTAATGATGATCCACCAACCTTTGGAATTTCAAAATGAATTGTCGGTTCATCAACTTTCCCTTTACCTTTAGATTCAACTCGGTCTTGGTCATATTGAACTCTGAAATTAATTTCTTCAGACAAAGCTTCTTCACCATATACTTTTGTGAATACTCTGTCTGCAGTCCTTCCAATTTCTTCAACAAAATTGATCCCCAATCTGTCATCCAATATGATAAAGTATCTCATATGAAGATTCAACAAATCAGCCTGTTGTTTTCTTCTCAACTCACCATCTTCAATAATTTTCTTCTGTTCAGCATTTTCATTTCTCAACCTTTCATTCTCCATTACCAAGCTATCAATCCTTATTCCTTGCTTAGTAACAGTAGCCTTTAATGAATCATGATCACGAAAAGTAGGAAAATCACCAAAACAACTTGCATCCAGAGATGGTAAGCTGAAATCAGGAACTTTATTAGTAGGTTTTGGTAAGACATGTGGTTCTTGAGCATGTGGAGATGGTTCCACAACTGGGGTCTTCAATACATTGTCATCTCTACCCAAGTCGACAACTGGTTCCTCAACCACAAAAGCTGGATTGATAGGAGTTATAATAATCTCAGGTTCTTCACTATCAGGCTCATGAATCAACTTTAACTTTGGTGAAGTAGCTCTTTTTTATTTTCTCTTGATATGAATCTTTTTTGGTTTAGCTAGCTTCTCAACTGCAACCTTTGGAAAATAAGTCTCATCATGTTCATCAGTAGACTTACGTTTCTTTGACCTTTCTGAACGCTATTCAAATTTAGCCCTGGGATTGGCTAACTTTATCCTCCAACCCTCAGAATCTGACTCTGTTTCCTCAGGATCATTATCAGATGTTGCTGAATACACTTCTTCTTGAGTGACTGGAGTGACCACTTCTTTCTTTACAACCTTTTGTTTCTTTTTCTTTGGAACAACAGATTCACTTTCTGAATCAGACTCAATCTTTATGAATCTCTTACCAATAGGTTTAAATTCTAACATCAATCTTTCTTCCTCAGCTCGATCAGAATCAGTATTATCATGTCTCCATTTGTTATCAGGAGGAGCAACATAATCAGGATTCTTCAAATGTCCAAATAAACCTCTAAACTTCGGAATATCAGCTTCTTTGACATTTTTATAAGAAGCTAGCTTGGCTAGATTGTTACCAGTGACGTGATTAAGAAAAATTTTAGGCCCTTCCTTCTTTGCATTAGGAACTACATCTTCAACAATCATCTGCACAAATCTTGGATACTGCAACCACTGGTCATCTCCAAAATTCATCTTCATATTGTCTAATATCATCTAGGAGAAATTGTACTTAAGATTCAAGCACAATGCAGCCATGGTACTCATCTGATAATCCAATATATCATCATATCCCCCTTTGCGATGCCCAAGACAATGAACCACTACGTGCACCAAATACTTATATGGTCGAGATAAAGTGGTCTTCTTGAATGCTAAATGATTCAGTGAATCTCTGTAACCCATACGAAGTATGCATCCTTTCACCATCTTCTCATCAAGATCAACTGGATCTGATGATTCATCCTTGAATTCCAAGACTTTCCTGATTAACTCTTCACTCACCACAATATCTTTGTCTTGCACCTTTGAATGAATATCCTTCTCCACTACTTTAGCATTCTTCCAAAATTCGGATACAAATACGGATCCACCAAATGTGTAATCGCTTTGTAAATTCTGGATCTCTTCAGGAATGGCATTATCACTTTAAACTTGCTAGCCTTTGGATCTTCCTCATTCAGATAAGCACAGATATTATGCTTAGGATCTGTGACTTTTACTTTCTTACCCATCTGTAAACACAAACAGATAAACATGTTAATACACATTTCATCAGCCAACACATATGTTCAAAATATCACGCATATGTCATTATTTCTACGTATATGTTTGACTAAACGTATATAAGTCATATCAACGGATAAGTTCCTAACACATATGTCTTAAGTTCACGTATATGTTGGTTATTACTATCATCAACGTATAACTTATACTCCGCATATGTCTTGACATATGCGGCGTATATGTCATTGTTTTGACCAAAATCAAAAATCAAGATCTGCAAAACCAGTGAACAAAACAACTATTGAACCAACATCGATAATGACTGTTTATTATATTTTCGTCTTCAATTTGGCAGTTAATCAATGTTTACATGGTCCAAAAACATATTATATATCGGATACGTCGATTCATTTTAAATCTGAACCAATAAACATGTAATAGTCCAATTAAGTGTAATCACAACTTTCGGAATTTCAATCTGAATGTTTAAATGATGATGAATTAGATCACAACATGATTATTCTAGTCAAATCTGACTTATACGTAACCACAGTTACTGTTCATCATGAAATCTGTAAAACCATAGATCCATTCTCACCTTCTTAATCTGGATTGATGTGCAAATCACCAAAACATATATCAACAAGCAAAAATACGGCAAGAAGTAATGTTTCAATAACAGAGAGTATCAAAGAGTTTGGTAGGCGCATATGTATACTTATGCGACGTATATCACACTATAAATACCCAGACATATACGGCATATAAGTGTAAGACTTATGCGGCGTATAAGTCTCATACTTATACGTTGCATAAGTATAACCTATCAAGAATTTTGATTTCATGACTTGTTCTCACCGATGCAATGTCACAAGTACACATTAATGTCCTTGTACATTAAATGAGTAACTTAAAAAGCTCATTTGTGAAAATCTACTGTTTACCAAGTTCAAATTAATGACCTTGCATGAAACAGATAAACATTTTGATCTTTTTGATTTTGATTTGATAAAACATAACAAGATTTGTTCCCAGAGAAATAGTTCACCCGCACATCAAGAGTCGAAAACTAAAACAGAAAAAAAATCTTTTTGGATTTTTCAATTAGAAACAAATAACAAATGAAATAAAGAAATGAAACTAGAAAACTTAACAATACTGAAAACACATATTTTTGTGAGTTTGAGTAGGAAATCATATTGACCAAATTTCCTTTCCATCACAGGTTTATTTTCAGCGTTCATTATGACTGGAGTTAAGTCGGTCAATGGTATTGTTTGTCCACCTAAACCTTTCAAAATAAATGATTCAGAGATTTCTGTGATACTTTTAATTTGGTACAATTAAGCACAAGATTTCAGGATTTATCGGTTCTAATCTTGATTCAGGCATAATTTGATTTTTTACACAGTCACCCCAACTTGACTTAAACCTTAGAATCAGAAGATAAAAATACTTTTATTTTAAGCATATCAACAAATAGTCCCCACTACAAGACATACCCCGTTATCAAGCAATACCCTAAGGTCCTTTCCCAAGGATGAGTATGCACGATTTCATCTATTGGCTTGCAAACGTTATGCCCCTTGTGGTTCGTTTCTTAATGGTAATAAGACGCGAGCAAGGGGACAACGTGTGTCTAACAGCGGATTTTGATCAAGTCAGTAATGAATTTAGTACATAAGTACATATGCGATCAAGTTTAATGACTTATAAAGCAGCTTGTACTGCGGGTTTGCTTTTAAAGCATTTTGAAATATTCATCGAAAGGAATACCCAGATGATAAACTGCATAAAGACCCTATAGATCCAGGAACCTTAAAGCATCCCATCAATACAGGATTTAGGGCCATAAGACCATACATCGCTGAAGCGTTAACACTTACTGAAAGCTATATTATTATTATTATTATTTTTTCTTTTTAACAAATTTAACCAATCATTCTAATTAAAAGGCTTGAGTATGACTAGCTATTTACATTTCTGCCATCATTATCAAGACTTTTGCTAGAAACTAATACCCCATCAATTTGGCAATTTAGATTTATATCACTTAATTTATCTTACTTGTTTGTTTTAAAGGCCTACCAAAGCACCAATACATTTAAACACTCAGCATTTTATGCCTACTTTTTACTAGATTTGGGTCCAGATGATCAATGTACAATCTTCCCTTTTTGCTTAAAAAAAACTCATTTTCTAAGGAGCAATATTTTTTAATGTTTTTGGCTTTTTCAAATTTTTCGATGTTTTTGGTTTTTCAAATTTTTCCGATGTTTTTGGTTTTTCATGAAATTTAAATTTTTGAGGAGCAATTTTTTTTAATGTTTTTGGCTTTTTCAAATTTTTCGATATTTTTGGTTTTTCAAAATTTTCCAATGTTTTTGGTTTTTCATGAAATTTAAATTTCTTCCCATAAAATCAAAAACTATACAAAAAAAAACGTATTTACAAAAGAAAATTTGATTCTGATGTTTGGATTCACAAGATATCCAAAACACTTGTTATCTCGGTAACCCTCTTATCAACACCGCCCAAAACTTTTAAATCATTAATTTTTAATAAGTATTGAAATCGTGACTTATCAAAAGCTTTGGTGAAAAGATCTGCTTTTTGTTCATCAGTGTGAATTTTGTCTACAGTAATCAACTTCTTTACGTAGCAATCACGAATGAAGTGATACCGTATCTCGATATGCTTAGTTTTAGAGTGGTTTACCGGATTCTTAGTAATGGAAGTAGCTACATTATTATCTACGAAGATAGGGGTAGTAAGAAAATTTAAACCGTAGTCCCGCATCTGTTGTTGTATCCAAAGAACCTGAGAGCAGCAACTGGAAGCAGCTACATACTCAGCTTCACAAGTAGACAATGAAACCGTAGTTTGTTTCTTGCATTGCGAGGTGACAAGACGCTTGCCGAAGAACTGACACCCTGCTGTTGTAGATTTGGCATTTAGCTTACAACTTCCATAATCTGAATCGGAATAAGCTTTCAACACAAACTCATCGTCTTTAGGATACCAGAGACCGACCCCCGGACATCCCTTGAGATAACGTAGAATTCTTTTGACGATCATGAGATGTGAGACCTTTGGATTCGATTGATATCGGGCGCACAAACACGTAGCATACATGATGTTTGGCCGAGAAGCAGTAAGATACATTAATGAGCCTATCATGGATCGGTATAATGTTTGGTCAACCTTCTCCCCGTTGGGATCAGGACCAATACCATGATTCAATGGTAGAAGAGTACTAATAGCCGATGCGTCAGTCATGTTGAACTTCACCAATACGTCATTCACATACTTGGTCTGATGGATGAAGATACCATATGACAACTGTTCTACTTGAAGTTCAAGAAAAAATTTCACTGCACTCATTTCGAATTTCTTCTTCATTACTTCTTCAAACTGCTTGCACAGAACATCGTTTGTTGACCCAAAGATAATATCATCGACATATATCTACACGATCAGTAGATGTCCATCAACAAATTTAGTGAAGAGTGTACAGTCGACGGTTCCTCTGATAAACCCGTTGTCCAAAAGATGTTGGGACAACGTCTTATACGAGGCTCTCGGGGCCTGATGAAGACCGTAGAGGGCTTTATCAAGTAGATACACTTTGTCTTTGTGGATTGGATCGAAAAACCCCGGTGGCTGTCCCACATAGACTTCTTCACTGATTTTTCCGTTAAGGAATGCAGACTTGACATCTAACTGGTAAACTTTGAAACCTTTCCAAGAAGCAAAAGCCAGAAAGATCCGAATTGCCTCTAGCCTTGCGACCGGTGCATACACTTCGTTGTAGTCGATACCTTCCCTTTGGTTAAAACCCAATACAACAAGTCTTGCTTTGTTTCTAACAATGATTCTATTCTCATCTCGTTTACACTTAAACACCCATTTGGTGTTAATCTATTTCTTATCTTCAGGCAAATCAACCAATTTCCAAACCCCGAGCTTCTCAAATTGCAATAGTTCCTCTTGCATAGCATTGACCCAGCTTTCCTCGATCAGGGCTTCCTTGTACGTTTTAGGTTCGATCTGCAAAATAAAACACTTGAATGAGAATTGATTTTGTAAAGGAGTTACCTTTAAGTAAAAAAACTGGAGATTTTGATCGATTTAACGTCTCGTTTGAACTCCAGTATTCAAATCTCCTATGATGTTATCCTCAGGATGATAGGATAAAGTTCTTGGCACCACTTCTGTAGGAACTGACACTTCAGATTGAAGATTATTCACATTTTCTTCAGTAGAAATAGATGGAGAAATAGCTTCGATAATCGCCTCATGAGATTCACTATCATCATAAAAAACAGGAGTAGACTCAGGCATGTCATCAGATTGAACATGATCTGGTACCTCTTGAGAAACAGACACAGGAACTTCAGGTGTTGGTACACAATCTTCTGATAACTGTTGATTATATAACATCAACAAAGTTTCATCAGAAAGAATTTCCTCAGGGAGTTTGAAACTCTCCCACAGGCTTTCGTAATCAAACAGCCTAGAATTCTCTGGTCGTTGAACAGTAGAAGTATATTTTTGACAATCAACATTTTGGACTAGAACAATTTTGTGGAGGCTAGGAATGTATACACGTCTTAGAGGACTAGCATACCCCACAAAGAAACCTTCAACAGCTTTGGGACCAAACTTCCCACTTGGTTCAAGAACAGTGCACGTTGATCCAAACGGTTCAAGCCACTTCAAATTAGGTTTTTGACGATTAAGTAGCTCGAAACACGTCTTGCCAAATTTCTTGACTGTAAGCACCCGGTTAAGTGTATAAAAAGCTGCAGCTACTGCTTCTGACCAAAAATTAACTGGTAATTTTGAATCTAAAAGCATAGTTCGAGCTGTTTCAATCAATGTTTGATTCTTTCGTTTAGCGACCCCATTTTGTTGCGGAGTGTACGGTGCACTGAATTCATGAAGAATTCCTCGGTCATTACAGTACTCAAGCATTTTGTTGTTCTTGAACTCCGTCCCATTGTCACTTCTTATTCGACGGATCGGTAGATTATACAACGTCTCCAATTTCTTGAATAAAATCATGAGGGAATCATACGTTTCATCCTTTGATTCCAAAAACATTACCCACGAAAATCTCGAATAATCATCAGTAACCACAAGACAATAAAGTTCTCCTGTGATACTTTTGACATTCACCGGACCAAAGAGATCCATATGTAGAGTTCGAAAGGTAAGTTGATGGAGTTAATGAGTTTCTTCGGATGTGAGTTCTTGGTCTGTTTTCCCTTCTTACAGTCCAAACACTCTTCATTCAACTGAAAATTTCTCACATTCACTCCTTCAACCAAGTTCTTATGAATCAGATGATTCATCTTCCTCACACTGATATGTCCCATTCTTCGATGCCATAAAACTGACTTTCGTTCTGATGCCATAGACATAAAGCATTGAGCAGATCCCGAAGATGTAGATGCAGTACTCATATTCATGACATATAGATCATTCTCACGAGGAGCACGCATAAGAATCCATTCTTTAGGTATTTTGAAACCCGGTTTCAAAATTAAACATTCTTGATCAATGAAATGTGTAGAGAAAGTTTTATCACAAATTTGTGATATACTCAGCAAATTATTCTCCAGCTCTGAAATGTAGTTAACATTCTCAAAAATAACTTTTCCATTCGTCAATGTACCTTCCCCAACAATTTGACCTCCTTGGTTTCCTGCAAAACCGACATACCCTCCATGAATAGATTTTACATCTTTGAGAATATGAAGAGTACCCGTCATGTGCCTAGAGGCTCCACTATCCATTATCCAACGAGAATTGTGAGATCTTGGAAGCCCCTGCACATACAGTAAATAGTTTTAGTGAAACAAGGAAACCCAAGCATTTTTGGTCTTGGGTTGTTTGAAGTTTTTGTATAACAACCTAATATCATCAATATCTGAATCACAAGATAACAAGTCTTCACTAGTTACTTGTGAATCAGATTCAGTTTTTATTTTTTCAACAACCTCTGGTGGTTTAACAACAGATTTAGCCACCCAATTTTGACCTATGGCTTGTTTTTTGTTGTAAAAAGATGTTTGAGTTATTTTTGAAACCTTTGACTTTGAGACATCAAATTTAACACTCTTTTCATCATTAGTTTTAACAAGCTCATCACGTTTCAAAATTTTTACATTTTCAGAAACAATCACCGGTTTCTTTTCACTCACATAACCTAGACCAGGTTTCTTGGTAATAGAATTCTGAGATGGAGCATGATCATTCTTAAATCGATTGTTCACGCACTTGTTAACCTGAGATGTCATTTCAGATTGTTCACGCTCTACCTTTTGTTGATAAAGTGTAATAAATGAATCACCAAATGAGATTTAGAAAAGAAAAGGACGGAAAAGGAAGAAAACAAACTTAGCCCCCATCAATCTGGTTTGTTGATTCAACCCGTCTGATCTATATTCAACCGGTTTAAATGGACTAAACCGGACCGTTCTTGTTCTAAGAAGAATGTCTACGAGCCCATAAAAAAGGGTTGATATTTAAAAGCTTAAATTTAGAAAAAGAAAAAAAATGAAGGAAACGAAACTCAGCCCCCCGTCAACACGGTTTGTTGATTCAACCCATCCGATCTATATTCAGCCGGTTTAAGTGGACAAAACCAGGTCATTCTTGTTCTAAGAAAAATGTCTACGAGTCCATAAAAATAGTTTGATATTTAAAAGCTATTGAAATTTGAAATTATTATATTAAAGTGTTGGTATTTTATAAATTCATGTGTTGTAAACTTATTATATACACGTTAACATGTTTCTAAATCTTACAATACTATTAAAACAAAATAATGTGGACACATGGCATCATTTTTGCATGTCCATATAGGATGCCACATAGACTCTTACCAATTTTAACAATTATTTAATTAAGTAACATAAATTATAATTCAAATTAAATATGTTTTAATATGTTTCTTTGTTTGTCATTTCATCCATATTTAGCAAGCTAATAACATGGATATAACCTCTATTTTTAAGGAAATTTGGATTTTAATAATCCAAACTATCATCTATTGGCCAATATTAATCTCAACTAACAAAGTAACTAGTGGCAATCCCAACTTTCGACTTTGTTATCAGTAACAGTCCCGATCTAACAGAAGTTTAACTTCGTTAATTTTTTGATGATGTGGCCTTTGACGTGACAAAAACACTTTGTTTTAAAATATAAAAAATAGCTTTTATTCATTTTATAACAAAAATAAACCTGAATTTTCCCCCTAGCCTCTGTCATCCCCAACCCCTTGCATATGCCACCTCCTCTCGCTGGACGGCCACCCACCGCCGCCGGTAACCTCCACCCTCGGCCGACGACCTCTGTCACACCCCAACCAAAGGCGGCGGAACATGCCGAGGTGTAACGATTGTCCATAAGCACATGACACTAATTAAAGTGACAGTATTTAATAAACTCATTTAATTTCACAACATCGAAAATGTCACATAACAATTATCCATAAAATAACCATAAACAAGATATCACAAAATATGACAAATTTGATATTGTTCATTTTTACTAATATCCTAAGGTCTTTGATGTCGTTTTCTTCACAATCATAAATCAACCAAGATGCAAACCTGCAACATTTCATAAAATAAAGTTTGTCAACACAAAGGTTGGTGAGCAATTCATAAGTTTAATCATATTAGTATATAATAAAGATAGCCACAAAACTTGCATACGAAACGATAAATAAAAGTGGTAATTTGGATAAATAGATATCGCTAAACACATTAGCGACACCTAGCTATAAGGGGATGCCAAATAGTCTAGGATTTTATAGTTATCGTTAATTGCATTACGTTAACGACACCTTGCTATAAGGGGATGCCAAATAGTCTAGGATTTTATAGTTCCACCAACCAAAAGCGATAAACACATAGGCATATAAGCATAGAACACCAAATCGAGCAATTATTTAGGTAAAGTATACAACTACATTTGCGGTTTAAGATTCAAATATAAAGCATTTTGTTGAATAAGTATGAAATGTCACCCCCAAAATAAAAGATGGAAAATGGGGTATGAAGTACTCACCTTCAAGTAGTAAACTTGAAAAATGATAATTTGGAGATTTGTCGGAATGACTAGTTTAACGCACAATGCCTAAAAAGAAAAGAAGTCTTGAATTTAGAAAGGTTGTCTTGAAGGTCTTTAACCAAAATAAATGTTGAGAAATGTAAATAATTAAAGTTCAAGGTTTTAAAATGTAACTATTTAAGAATTTATAATAACAACCCTTTAAAAATGTAAGTTTGCTCGAAACCGGGTTAAAGTATCTAACCTTAATATTTACTCAACCTATGTTAAGTAATAAGGTGGGTAAAATGCAAGAATGCAAATCCATTTGGAATAAAGATACTAAAACGGGTTTTTTTTATCGAGTGTTCGGGTTGTCGGTTCGGGTCTTGATAATTGGTCAAACCCAAAGTCAACTTTCCAAAATATTGAATGTTATGAGATAACTCAATTAATAAGACTTAACCAAGTATGTAGTTCCATTGTTTTAGAACTAACAACGCACGTTAAGCGAGTGTTCGGTTTTGTCGGTCCAAACTTTGTTATGAGATCAAGTTGGATCCAACATTTCCAAGTACTTAAGAAAATATTTAAAAATCAATTTGTAACTATTTTTAAAGAAATATACAAGTCTTGATGGCTAAAAAAAACACACTTGTGTGTCTTAAGCGAATAAGAATCGGTTTGGTTTCCACATGTCCAAACACTAAAGAACTTGTATAATAATGTACAAATAAAAAAAATACTTTAAGTTTTACAACCAAAAGTTAACAATAAAGTCTTTAAACAAAAGTTCGGTTTTCGGTTCGGATCGTGTTTCGGGTTAAGACCGAGGTAAGATTCTACAAACCCATAACCATAGAATTTGTAAAAATGATTTTAGAAACTTAGATCTAACATTAAGTATGTTTAAACAATTATTTAACAAAACTAGTAACAAAGTTCAGTTTACGGTTTAGAGCTATTTACGGTAAAACCGAAGCATAGACTCTTAAAAACCCATAACCATGGAACTTATAAACATGAACAACAAACTAAAATAAGCAAGATTAATATGTATGAACAAGTTATATAGATGTATATATATCAAGGACACGAAGTCCTCCATGAAGCCTTGCCTTATGAGGTCCGAAACCTCACCGACCGGAATCGGAGAAGTAACTACCAAAGGTAAACAAGGGGTGTATATTATATATATGTTTCACAACCATAAACAAGTATTAATAGGGCTGCATAAACTAATTAAGATGAAAGACTAAAAACCTTCAAGAACACTTAAGAAGATAACCTTGAATCTTTGATGTTTGAGAGAGTTTTTTTTTTTTTTTTTTGAGTTGTAGCAAAGGAAAATGAAGAGGAAAGGTGGTGTATATATAGGGTAATGTTGGTGGTCAAATATGGGTGTGAGACACAAGAGTTTTCATGCAAAATGGATCAAGACAAAAACACAAAACAAAAAAAATAATAATAATAAAATAAAATAAAAAATAAAGGTAGGATGTTTTCAAGACCCAACAAGTGTGAAACAATATTGTAACATAAATCCATCATTTTGATTATAACATAAGCTTCGGTTTACAAATCGGGTCGGTTTACATAATAAACAAATACAAAAACGAAAACAAACAAGACCCGAAATTGACGAATGTCACAACCTCCATCATCCGTCTGCCACCACCACCATTTTAATATAGAGGGTTTTCAACAAAATGTTGCATTAATTTCTTCATTGATCTTTGTCATCACTCCACCAATAATCTTCAACAATTGGTCTTCTATAAAATGCAACTATTTGTAAACTTCCAATTCTGCATACAATCATACCCAATCTCCTGATTGATTCATTATTGTTACTTTTCTTTTGGGGAGCTAATCAATTACTCTTCATTTCAAGTAACCCATCTTATTCAATATCATCTTCTATAATCCACTTGAATTTATCGCGTTCCTTCTCAATAAAGTATAAACATGCTTAATTTATCCAGATGTTCATACTTTAAATTATCTTCACCGACAACTCTTTATTAGCAGTCGCATACTCAATTAATTCAGCTCTCTCCAGCTGCTCCCATGGCTTGCCGGCCAACGAAGAGTGCTTAATTTTGGTGGATTTGACGATTGCTCTGTTAAAGGTCTCGAATTCGTCTTATAGGGTTTGAAATGAGTTCTTTTGGTGGGGAGTTGGGGGTTGGCCGGGCGGCGGACGATGGAGGGTTGTGGTCGCCGGCGGTGGTAGGTGGCCGGCCGATGTATTCGGGTTGGGGGATGAAGAAAGACAGGGGAAATTTAGGTTTTTTATTTTTCTTTTTTTTGTTTATAAATGAATAAAATGTATTTCTATATTTTAAAATAAATCTTTTTTGCCACGTCACGTCCACGTCATCAAAAAATTAACGAAGTTAAACTTCTGTTAGACCGGGACTGTTACTGAAAACAAAGTTTAAAGTTGGGATTGCCACTAGTTACTTTGTTAGTTGGGATTAATATTAGCTAATAGATGATAGTTTGAATTATTAAAATCCAATTTTCCTATTTTTAATTATTTATAATTATGTTACTAAATAGCCAAAATAGAAAATCAAAAGTCATTTCATCATATAAGACAATCGACATTGATAAGATATTTCTTTATTTTTAAGCTTCTTCACAAAATATTATCAAACATAATGGCTTTCATATATTTTTGTAAAAAGCAATTTCATATATTACTCGACCAATAACTTCCATTATACGATATGATTTCACTATATTTTGTAACTTAATGTTTTTCAGTATTATATTTTAATTGGTCATACAAATTTTTACGTCTAACGATTATGTGATATATATTCTAATCTTATACATTTAATAATAAATTTACTAGCAAATACGTTAAATTGTTAAATAGTGAACCTGCAATTCCTGCAATTCTCATAACTTTCTATTTATCTAATTTATCCTAATTACAAAGAAACTTAATATTTATATAAAATCATCTTTACACATAAATTCAAAATTTTATATTTATTCAAATAAACAATCATATATGTTTACTTTACTTGACAAATTTATTAATTTCTGTCCGTGTGATACACGGGCCACTAACCTAGTAATAAATATACATAAAAATATCATATATTTTTTATTTTTCCTTAATGTGATCGTACCAAACGTCAACCTTGTTTGTTGAATGGTCATGGTATTTTGATTGGACCGGATACTAGTGGTTGCCCACCACCGACGTCCACCCGTGTCACGGCCACGTATTACATTCTCATCTTCTACACAAGCATCTTATTATTATTATTATTATTATTATTATTATTATTATTATTATTATTCCATATCCATATGCATGTTCTCCTACGGTGGAGCATATCATGACGGGGTGCGGAGTCTCTACGATGGTTTTGGAACATATAAGTCGTTGATGTAAAGTTCCCACGATATTCGGCTTCTCGGTAAGAGACCTTTTAGAGCTCCACAAGTCCATCAATATTGAAGCTAATAAAAAGGAGGTGTTTCATAGGATAATCATAATTGCTCTTCGGAGACTTTGGAAGGCGAGAAACGAAAAGATGTTTGAAGGAAAGGAGTTAAATTTGTTTGAAATTATAGGAGATATAAAGGCTAGTGGCTTTCTTTGGTACAAGTATAGGTCTAAGTTTAGATCTCTAGCTTGGTCGAATTGGTGCAATTTTGATTTCATGTAATTCGTTGTTGTTTGTGGCTGCTTTAGGCTTGTGGAGGCAGCCACGTGTGAACTGTCGTTGTTTGTGTTTATAAAAGTTACAATTCGAAAAAAAAAATATATATGCATGTTCTCCTATGTGCAATGAAAGGTTATTAAATGGGGACGATTTACGATATATGACGTCACGTCAGTAAATGAGTGATTTTTATTTTAGGGGCGTAGTGGCGTTGTAACCCCCCTTTTTCTTAAAAAAAGCTTGCCATTGGTCCATTTAATAAAATAATAATATTCCTTTAATATTCACAGGCGACAACCAGGGGGTGTTACAACCTAAAATCGCCCCAAAAGTATTTAATAAAATAATAATATTCCTTTAATGTTCACCGGCGACAACCGGGGGGGGGGGATTATAACCTAAAATCGCCCCAAAAGTGGGGGATTGTCGCCCACTACAGGTAGGCTTATTTCATATACAAAAAAGCTAAATCCAAACTCACATTGCATTACAACTTGTACGCTTCGCCTCAGTACTTGTACAATCATCTGGAAAAAAACAGTTTCGTTAACGAGTTGAATAATAACCAAAATGTCTGTTTGACCGGTTTATTTCGACAAAATGTCAATGCAACCGCCTAATTTCCAAAACGTCCACCATAAACATTGTCGGCGCGATCACCTTTTTTAATTTGTTATTCGACAGGATTTTTAACTAACCAGTACGTCCTCGTCTCCCAAACAAGAATCTATTATTATTCCATGGAAGACAAGCATCTTTTGTTATTCCATGCTTCCATATGGCATTATCCCCTAAAGAAGCGGTGGAACCCTTTTCAAGAAGCTAAATCCACAACTGTCATAATATCACCACTTGTCTACTAGGTTAATGTTAGACAAAATATATATTTTACCAATTAATTTCTAAAACGTCGACCCTAATGCTCGTCAATCCAGTCACTTTGTTTATCATTATTCAACGAGATTTCTAACCAACCAAACCCTGTCACGCGCCATGAAACCATCACGTTGCTTGCTTTTTCTAAAATTTTTTTTTGAAGCCGACAGGATTATTTAGGCGTCCGACAAGATTTAGAGCATGTTTGAGATTGAGTTTGAAAAATACTTATTGGCTTATTGGTTTTTTCAAAAAGCCATTTTGAAAAGCCAGGGTTTGAGGCTTTTTAAAACTGCTTTTTAACCTTTTAAAAAAGCTAAAATAAGAAAGATTTTTGTGATTGCCAAATGCATTTTAACTTATTGGCTTTTTAAAAACACCAATAAGCCAATAAGCATTTTTCAAACTCAATCCCAAACATGCTCTTATTTTGGCTTCCAACGAGATATTCAAAACAAATGGATGCTGGCTGTTTAAAAATCATGTCGAGTAATGATTAAAAAGCGATCACGCCAATGACTCTTAAAATGAAAAGCATGAGAATCGGTTGATCAAATAGATATTTTGTCTACGCTGACCTGTCACATGGGCATTTTCGCATTTTCCCTTTCGGAATATATAATAATAATAATAATAATAATAATAATAATAATAAAGAACTGGTCTCCGAAACGCGTAACTCTGAATCTTTCATTCCGCCTTTGCTTTGCTTTAAATGGCGAAAGCTGGAGATAGCGGGAACATAACAACAACTACTGTTACTTTCTCTCTCTAGAAGGTACGTTTTCTCTCTCTCTCTCTCTCTATATATATACTTGCTTACATTATCTGTATCTATATATATGTTTCGCTTGATTCTTACGCTTATTATTGATTTCGTTGCTGTTAAATACGTAGATCTGCAGCTCGTATTCTCCGCCTCAGGTTTACAGATCAATTCAGGTTTATGATTATTGTTATTATTATTATTACACTCTTATATGTTGTTTATGAAGTTTAATTTCAGTGTATTTGATGCTGTTGTTGTTATTGTTTAATTGCTGGCTTACTGCACGCACATTGCTTCGTATTTCACGGTTTAGTTTGATTCTAGGGTTTTGATGTGAAATGTTTGTGTTTAGGTACATAAAATGGTTCGAAATGTGGTTCGGAATTTATGATTCTGTTAATTTAATTTATAGATGTTTATTGTATGAGTCGCTCGTGAGCTACTCGAGATCGGATTGATAAAAAGCACGAAACTAGTAGAGCCTAGCTTTTATGGGAAGCTCGTTTAGGCTGCTCGAGCCGTGGTTGTTTTTTAGTTTTACCTCTTTTAGACTTTTATGTATTAATTTCACACCGAGGTCGAGTCGAGCTTTGGCTCGTCTAAGGTACTACACGAGCTCGAGCCGAGCTTAGGCTCGCTTAAGGTACATAATATGTGATTCTGTTCATTTAATTCGTGAATGTGTATGAGTCGCTCGCTCGCTACTCGAGTCGGATTGATAAAAAGCTCGAAATGAGCGAAGCTTTTTCGAGGTCGAGCCAAGGCCGATCGATCCTCAAATAAAGCTCATTTGGTTTTCGAGCGAGAGCCTTGTGTATGTTTAAGTTTTACCTCTTTTGAACTTTTATGTATTAATTTCACACTGCACAGCCGAGCTTTGGCTCGTTTAAGGTACTGCATGAGCTCAGTCCGAGCTTAGGCTCATTTAAGGTTTTTCTCTACGTATATCAAAATAATTAAAAATGTATGTAAATTAACTAATTAGTTATAAACGAGCTGAGCCAGAGCTTGAAAAAACGATTCACGAGCCTAGTCGAGCTCGGGCTCGGCTCGTTTGCACCAAATGCTAAGGAATTTCATAGATCTTAATTGCATACAGTTTTGGATATGTCTGATTGCTATCATTATGAATGTTTTATGTAATTATGCCATACGCTTTATGCATGTACTACTGTTTAGATTGTGTATCTGTAACATGCATTGCACCAAACGAACACTTTTTACCTTTTTAGGTTTGTTTTATTTTTGTTGCTATAGCATAGATCTCTAGTATTTTATTATGTTCACATTATTATAGACATAATTATTGTACTGTTGACAGCATCTTGTAATAATATTATCGTTTCATTGTCAAGTTATTGCTTTGTTATTCTGGCCTCCAATATGATTGGCCAACATTTTGTTTCTTTTGTAAAACACAACCATCAGCAACATGCTGAAATTATCAGTAAGGTCGTTGAAAACGATATAGAAGTGTTTAATCCAGAGTGTATGGTTACATGTGCAGATTGCAACAATGACGCCACCAATTGAGACTCCAACCAAATCTGCGGCCTCAAACCATCATTCACATCCCCCTCTTAATGAAAGAATACTTTCATCCTTGAGGAGGAGGTCAGCTGCTTCCCATCCTTGGCATGATCTTGAGATTGGTACTTCATATTATAATCTAATTAATTCCCTTGTAATTCAGAAAATAGATATTTCTTGTGTAAGTCAAATGTCTGACTTTTGTAATTATCCAATGCAGGACCAGGAGCACCAACCATATTCAACTGTGTAAGGACTTGTAATCAATATAGTTAAAATTTTAATTAATTGTTATCACTAGAGTTGGCAAAATGGGCACATTGGGTAGTGGGTCAAAATGGTTCAGGTCAAAACAGAGTAATATTTTGTGCCCTTTAAAATTAAAATGATTTTGGTCAACTTGGGATGGCCCAAAACACTTTTTGTTTGACATTTTTTTATAAATTTAGTAAATAGTTGGTGTGGCAATAACTAGTAACAAAAATTATTTAAATATAGTTCTCTACAATAATCTAAGATGTTGAATAAAATGGCGAAGGGGTTTTATCCATTAAATACGCTTTGGGTATCTTTGACCGTGCGAACCGTTAGACCTTTCGGTATTACCCATTTGACTCGTTGGCGATAACCCAAATTGACCCATTAGTATTGGTTGAAATGCTACCTTTAAAAATCATCATCATTGCATACGGGTTATATGTGTAATATATAGGAGTGGGTGTGTATACAAAGGATTTATCATCAATCCTGCTGGTTTTTGCAATATTGCAGGTGATTGAAATTAGCAAGGGGAGCAAGGTCAAGTATGAGCTTGACAAGAAAACAGGACTTATCAAGGTAAATATAAGGAGAATTGCTGGTGTGTTGAGCTAGATTTTATATGTAACAATGTAAATATTTATTAGCATTTTTAATATGTGCTTTTAATCAGGTTGATCGTGTTCTGTATTCATCTGTCGTGTACCCTCACAACTATGGGTTTGTACCTCGTACTCTTTGTGAGGACAATGATCCACTTGATGTCTTAGTTATCATGCAGGTATGCCAATTTATCATTATAAATCATTATAATTCATTCTTTTATTAAATGGAAAATGTGACATATTATGGCGTTTTGAAAACACTTACAGGAACCAATCCTGCCTGGTTGTTTTCTTCGTGCAAAAGCAATTGGTGTCATGCCCATGATTGATCAGGTATTATATTATACCGTCTAAAAACATTTTATTATTAAAATTATCAATAGATTTACTTTACTGACAATGGTTGATAACATCAGGGAGAGAAAGATGATAAGATAATTGCAGTGTGTGCTGATGATCCCGAGTACAGACACTACAATGACATCAAGGAGCTCCCGCCACATCGTTTGGCAGAGATCCGCCGCTTCTTTGAAGACTGTAATATTTCAAAACTCAATTATCTAAATCCCAGCATAATTCTTTTAATTAATGACACTATTAATGGATATCTTATTTTTAATATTTCAATACTCAATTATCTAAATCCAGCATAATTCTTTTAATTATTGACACTATTAATGAATATCTTATTTTCCTTAACAACTTATTAGACAAGAAGAATGAGAACAAGGAGGTTGCTGTGAATGATTTCTTGCCAGCTGCTGAGGCAATTGAGGTGGTCAAACATTCGATGTAAGTCAAAGTGTTTCATTTTGTTTATTCCATCTTTGTATGTGCGCGTGTGTGTGTGTTAAGAGGGATGTTCAATATAAACACAAGTTATAAGTAGAGAACTGCTAGAACCGCATAGACAGTCATACTTATTGCTTAAAATGTGATATGTAAGACGGTGTTTTACTTTTTTACCTGCATATCCCACATTCCCACTACATGTGATCATCTTCTATGCAGTGTGTACAAGTGTTTACGTGGTTATTGCAGTTCTCTACTTAACACTGGTTTCGTGACATCCATCATGTTTTGTAATTATATACATTCGCGTGTGCGTATGTATATTCTTGTGTTTGTGACATTGACTCTGGTTTGTAACTTGAAGGGATCTGTATGCTGATTACATCGTCGAGAGCTTGAGGAGATAGGGGATGATGTTCGGTTCCAATATATGTTAACTTTTGCAAATTTACGTGTGCCTCGCCTATAGTTTTCTGCCTATATAATGATGACGACGACTACTGAACAAAGTACTCATGATACATGAGTTCATAGTACTGAAGAAATGGTTTTATTGTTACATATTTTTTTTATTTTTTCATTTGATGTATTGGCTATATGTAAGGAAAGAATCTATGTGTTTTGAAATTTATGAAACTGTTTTTGATCTATTTTCAGTGTATTTGATCTTATACAAGGTGTTGGAGATAGGGTTTTTCAAGTTCATAGCTTGGAAACTTGTTTGAATTATTTTTCGAACGGCTTTCTTTTTAGTTTTGCACGTCAGGACGTCACTCATATGATTTGATCCCTCAATAAAAGACGAAGCCTTATCCAACATCTTGATTTCACCATGCCCAAAAGTTCCTTTGAAATAAGCGAGAGCTAATTGTCTCACCTTGTATCCTTTTCGAGTCAAGTTCAGAATGGTATTAACTCGCTTGCTGGTTCACTCGAACAAATATTTAAAAAAAAAACAAAGATTAAGTGAGGTGCGCAAACATTTTTTTGTGCGCCTATCCTGGGTCAAATCAAATCGGTTTGGAATTTGGATTGATTTAAGTCAACCCAATTAGTTTGGGATCCGGTTATTTTGTGCACCTATGCCTAGAGGTGAAAAAAAAAGACACGAATCCGGAACCGTACCCGATAAAAATACCCGAAACAAACCCAACCCTACGGATAAGGTATGCATTTCAGTATCAAAACTCGTATCTAAAACCGGACCCGATCTGTACCCGATACCCGAAAACTGGAACCGGGTTTTTCCAATACCCGAACCCAGTTTTTTCAAATACTCAATCTATATACGAAAATTACCCAAAAAATACCACAAAAACGTCTAGCCAGTGAATAATTATATTAAAAATCATTGTATTTTCTCTCTTCTGTTCAATTCAATAATACTTTTTATGCCTTTATCATTATCTTTTTTCTCTTCACTCACAACCACTTTCAGAAAATATTAAAAAATTATACGGTGTGAACAGTAAAACCCCAAATTTAACTTTCTCATATAATATTTTCTCTGTTATCCATTCACAACCACTTATAACCATACCATATAATTTGTAAAACCTCTAAATTTAACTTTTTCATATAAAATTTTTTCTTGTATCTACTCACACTCATGTAATTTATAAAATTACACACACTCATGTAATTTATAAAATCCCCTCACAAAAATAAAAGAAATAGATTGAGAATGCCCCAACTGATTTTCCAATACCCATACGCATCCATTCATGTGTTGCTTATCGGTAATTATTGATCACGACCCCACAACAAACACCCCTAAATTCTTTATAAAATTTTCTTGGCACCCTCTTTCATCTTTATACATTTTAAATTTATAAATATATTGAATTTGAGTCTCTTTTTCGACCAGAAGGTAAATCACATCTTCAAATTACAAATTTATACATCTTTATACATTTGCTGTTTGTGTATCAGTGTATGTATTCATAGGCCTATATTTTTATTTTGTAAATCTATTAACCAAAAGTTTCTTTTACTATTGATATTGTATTCATAGATCTAAGTTTTAGAACTGTGGTTTGAGTAATTACAATATGCATGAATAAACATAACAGATATTATTAGCACTATGCTCAATATTTTTATGATATATAAATAATTGGTTGGGATTGATAAAATTATTATTGCTTATTATAGCAACCCAGTTATGTCCGGATCGTCAGTTGACAGATCTAAACCAAACGGGTCATTCGAGTTGTGCCCTGTGCTTTGTGAGCATATATGTACATATACGCCGTATAACATATGCGTCGTATATAGGTTTCTTGTTTCTTGTATGCGAAATTTTTTTTATCTTTTTTTTAATTATTTTTTATGACTTGATACGTTGTGTGCATCTACTTGGTTGTCTTTATGTGAGGCTGTTACCTCTCGCATTTTGGTGCTACTGTTAAAAGCATTAACATAAGCGCATGTTGTTGGTAATTCCGGACCGTGTTCACAAGTTGACAGTGTTTTTTAAAAACCGGTTTGTACCGGCCGATTGAACCGGTAATACGGGGTTTTGCATATCAAGCTGGTATTTTGAGCCCGGTATTTTTGACCGCTTTGCTAAAACATTGAACCCACGGTTTTTTATTAAATACCGGTTTTAAGTCCATGATATTTTTGATATTTTGCGGCCCGCGCTTTCTAAAAATTACTTTTAACTTGGCGATTAACATTGAAACGAGTAAACTTTTAGATTATTTTTTAAAAATCGATTGCTTTTGCATTACTTTTTATTATGGTTTAACTTTTTATATTTATAATGGGATCATATACTTTTGGGTTATTTTTTGAGTTGAAATTGCATTTATATGCAATTATAAGGTAGATTATTCAACCTGGTTGAACCTTTCGGTACAACCCAATTCAACCGGTTTTACCAATTTTAACCTAATCTGGTACGGGTAAAAAACCAGATTTTAAAACATTGTAAGTTGGTGAATATGGAATGACCTAAGTTGACAAGTTGGTTTTAGTTTCCTAATTGTGATATAATTATTATGGTAACGTCTTGGTCACCAAGTTAAGGCTTGGTGACCAATAGAGAATTATGGTAATGTCTTGGTCACCAAGTTTGGTCAGAGGCTTTTGATGTGTGATCAATAGAGAATTATGTAACGAGTTTTTGAGTCAGTTTTTCTCTTGCAATGATAAAGTGTTTGATCGATCCTGTGCCTTGACGTTTGGTTTGTCGTCAGGTTCGTTGTCATGAGGCTGTGATAAGGAAGTCAAGACTGTTTCTTGGTGTGGCGGAATCAGAGGATGGCAGAACTTGCAAACTCTGTTGCAGCCATGGTGGTCTAATGGACAAATCTGAGCTTAACGGGTCGGTCAAAGAATGGGTCAAAATGACGACTTTTGGTACGGGTAAGAGTTATCGATTATTCAAAGTGTAAGATATTGAGTCCCTTTGCATAAAAATCTTGAAAGCATAAGGTACCATGGCTTGCATATCATGTATACCTGTACATGATAAGGCACAATCACAATAAGACACGAACACGAAACATGTATACTGTACACGACACGAAAACTTATCGTGTACCTGTATCCCCACCTGTATCCCAAACCTGAACATGGACCTGTTAATACCAGGTATACACGATAAGACATGATAAGAACTGTTTAAAAACACAAACTTGCAACTGTGAGGAGGCCGGACTATCGGAGAATCACTGGACTATCGGCGATTCGGAGAGGGAGAACCGAAGAATAGTTTGTGCGCCGTCTATTTGATGTTAGACTGGAATGACGTGCACCGTGTTTAGTTTTTGGTATAAATTTTAGGGTTAACTATTTAGGGAATATAACATATTATATTGTTCTATATTTTTATTTATAAAAAATCTAATCAGATACTAACGGGTACTTAACTGGTAAGTGGTAACTGGTATTTTACCTGTTTAGACACGAAAATTAATATGTCGATTCGTGTCTACCTGTTTAGTACACGAAACATGTTAAGACCATACTCGATACTTATTAATGTCGTGTAGGTTCGTGTCGTGTATCGTGTCTAAATTGCCAGCCCTAGAAGGTACAATCAAGTCCCGATCAACAAACAAACACGAACTAAACGAATAACTTTCGTTTATATTAACCAGAAAATATGACTCAAAAAACTGATTACAAAATCTCAAACTCTAACTCGGGTTGACTCTTGGTGAGTCCTAACTTGGTTGCATCTTGTGTGTCTTTAAATGAACCCTAACTCGGTTGCATCATATGTGTTCTTTATTAATCATATAACAAGTCTTGGAGTAAATCTTGTCGGGTTCGGAAATCCATACTGCAAAACCACACACACAAACGTTGGATTTCCATGAGTTTTCAAAAATTTTGGAAAAAGGCAACTTTACCAGCATGTCAAACTCTCCACTGAGCGCAAACCAAATAATTTTATCTTTGAACGGCTTCTCCAAAGGCATTAGTTGGAAGTCCAACATCTTGATCGTTATTCGAGATGGTGTATTTCAATTGAGAGACGCCAGTGAGGTTTGGATGTTAACCAGCGCCACAAGGTTAAAAGTGGCCACTTTTGGGGTGACCTTTAGTGTGTCGGGTACTAGGAATGCTACTTGAAGCCTGACTCCAACTCTAAAGTTGACTCTTGGATTAGATGATGAATTCACGACCGAGACTGTTTTAATGTCGGCTCTGACTACCGGCTTTACTAGCTTTGAAAATATAATCGGCTGTGTACAAGCAATCGAGCCAAATTATAGCGATAACACCAGGAATCACTAGCCAGGAAATAAGCACCCATTTTTTGAGGTTCAAGCACTTAAATATCATCAGGTACCAACCGCTCGAACTTTAAAAAATGAGTGCTTATCGCAGAGCTGGTGATATTTGGTTTGATCGCTGTAATTTTGCTTGGCTACTTGCACATAGCCGGTCATATATTCCAAACGGCGAAGCCGGTGGTCAAAGCCTACATAAAACGGTCTTGGTTGTGAGAGCATCTTCAAACCCAAGAGTCAACTATACAGTTGGAGCCGAGCTACAAGTAGCGTTCCCAGCAAACACAAGGCCATCCCAAAAGTGGCCACTTTTAACCTTGTGGCACAGGTTAACAACCAAGCCCTGACTGCCGTGTCCCAATTCTAATCCACCGTCTCGAATAGCAATCAAGACAGAAAGTTGGACTTCTGGTTAATGGCTTTGGAGAAGCCATTAAAATATAATATTATTTGGTTTCAGCTTAGTAGGGAGTTTGACATGCTTGTGAAGTTGGCTGTTTTCCCAGCATTTTCAAAAACTAATGATATCCAAAGTTTATGTGTGATTTTGCGGTATGGGTTACCGAACTCAACAAGATTTATTCAAAAACTTGGTATGCGCTCAATGAAGAAACCGCATATTATCTTATTTGCATGTTTGGCTTATTAGTAAAGTGAGGTTTGATTCCCCTACCTCTCATTAGTAAAGTGAGTACTCTACCATTGTGTCATATTCAATTTATGAATGATTTGTAATTTTGTATAATCATTTTTTCGTTATCAAATTTTTTATTTCTTGAACGGAATGGGTTTGCAGTGTTCCCTGCTTTATTTATGAAAAGAAAAGTAAGGAAGATAAAGTTTTCTCTTATCTTTTTTTGACATCTCTTCTTTCTCTTCAATTTTATTTCCTTTCAAATCTTTTCAATTTGAAAAGATACAAATTTTCTTATTTTACTCATCATTTTCTCTCCTCTCTCCTCATTTTCTTTCTTTTAATTAAACTCGGAAACACCCCTTTTAAATTTTCCTTTTCCTTTCTTAAATGAAACTCAAGAACACAACATATTTTTCTATCCCTCATTTTCCTTCCATTTCCTTCTTTAAGGGGCTGTTTGGGATTTCTTATTTTTCACCTCCTTATAACTTATGAGAAGTTATAAGTTACAAAAGTGTAACTTATCAACATTTCCTCTCACATAATAAGGAAACCTAGACACTTTATTTTAACTTATCATAAGTCATAAGTTATAAGGAAATAAAAATAAGGAATCCCAAGCAACCCCTAAATGAAACTCGAAAACACAGTGTTAGTTTTGGGAAAATCTCAAAATGTCCCATTTTAAGAGGGATTATGAATATGTTGTTCCAAAATTCAAATTTGCTCTTTGTCTCCATACTAACTCGTCGTCGTCTCTACGTTAGAAGTTTGAGACAACATCTAACTAATATATTAAAGCAACACAATTTTGCCCACATGTCCTTCACCTTGGTTGTCCACATAGGCTTTCATGTCATCAACCTTCCATAAATCTAATTTCCACATATTCATAATAAAATTTTAATCAACGATCTTGACTTCAATTTTTTTGTAACTTATTAATGTAATTATGATATTAGTTATTCTAATTATTGTTAGAATTAAAAAACTTATTAAATTTACTAGGTTTAAATTGTTCATCGTTTCTTATTTAAAAGGCGTATGCTTCGTTCAAAAATCATAACGCTCCCCATCGTTTGTAACCAGATTCTTCGCCTCATCTATAACCGGTTCTTCATGATTTGTCGGTTTCATAATCCAAACAACATCAAATACGTTCATCGTTTGCAATTATCTGGTATGATTTATATTTTAGTGTTTAATCGATTTTTGTGAAGAACAACATCAAATTGATTCACTGTTGTTGGATTTAGGGTTTAACTGCATATGATTTTTTATACTAACGGTAAAAAGATTTGATATTTAACCTATTCCTATTGTGATTTTTTGTTCATAATACGCCTTTTTCCAAGTTTCACTAATATTAATTTATTTTTATAACATATCAATTTAAAATTTGAAAATCTTATTAAATATGGATAGGAACCTAACTGTTATAATAATTAAAATATTAGTTTATTATATTTAACACATTCATTTATTTGGTATA
Source organism: Bidens hawaiensis (assembly GCF_021521415.1). Lineage (NCBI taxonomy): Eukaryota > Viridiplantae > Streptophyta > Magnoliopsida > Asterales > Asteraceae > Bidens > Bidens hawaiensis. The sequence continues at coordinate 1,233,430 of NW_027491273.1, forward strand.
ATATTAGTCAAACAATAGTAATTGATTTAACGAGCATTTATCAATCAATACACACAAAAAAATAAATCATAATTCATTTTAAAAAATTTAAATCTTTCATTTTATAGTAGTGAACTTTATTTAAATATCTAATTTGATCTAATCTAACTAATATATTAAAGCAACACAATTTTGTCCATATGTCATTCACCTAGGTTGTCCACATAGGCTTCCATGTCATCGACCTTTCATAAATCTAATTTCCACATATTCACAATAAAATTTTAAACAATGATATTGACTTTAATATTTTTGTAACTTATTAATGTAATTATGATATTAGTTATTCTAATTATTGTTAAAAATTAAAAAACATATTAAATTTACTAGGTTTAAATTGTTCATCGTTTCTTATTTACTAGGCTCCCCATCGTTTGTAACCATATTCTTCGTCTCATCTATAACCGGTTCTTCATGTTTTGTCAGTTTCATAATCCAAACAACATCAAATACGTTCATCGTTTGCAATTATCTGGTATGATTTATATTTTAGTGTTTAATCGATTTTTGTGAAGAACAACATCAAATTGATTCATGGTTGTTGGATTTAGGGTTTAACTGCATATGATTTTTTATACTATCGGTAAAAAGATTTGATATTTAATCTATTCCTATTAATTGATTTATGTTTTAATCTATTTAGGGTTGAAAGGTATGATTCTTGTTATTGTTAGGAGAATCGAATGCAAGCTACGGTTTTTAAACCCAACATTTTTCGTTTCAAACGGTTTTTGAACGAAAACTCTACACAGGTGAAAATATAAGTTTAAACCTTGTATGTATTTATAAGCTTAGTTTTCAAATAATATTACAAAATCTGTTACTAATGTGTTTTTTTTATTTTTTTCAGGTATAATGATTCATTTATGTATATTATTTCTTATTTAATGAATTATTTATTTATAAAGTATTTTCTTTTTATGTTATAGACATAGTTTAACATCTTTTGTAATATCTGCTGGTAAAAAACTTATGTCAAATATTTGTGTTGATTGAATATGTTTTTTACATTTTATATTGTTTCTTGATATGTTTTCCACCCGTATGTAACACGGGTTATTATCCTAGTGTTTATTAACTCATCGTCTCCCCAGCATGTTAGCTCAAAACATGACATCTCCTGCCATGTTAGCTTAAAATTCATTGTGTCCTCGTCATGTTAGCTCAAAACTCGTCGTCTCCCCACCATGTTAGCTAAAAAAATTCTAGCTTGTCTTTACTACAAACATGGATCCTAAACTAACTTAAAAAATATTTGAATATTTTTAATTTTATTGGTTTTTAAATTCTTGTATATTGGATTTTTGATAATAATACGATACGTATACCATCAAAATCATTTGATATGTACTTTGTTTAGATATAATTTTTTAAATAACAAGATTTATTAAATTTATTTTTTAAGCTAACATGGAGGGGAGGCAACGAGTTTTAAGCTAACATGGTGGGGAGACAACGAGTTTTGAGCTAACATGACGGTAAGACGACAAGTTTTGAGCTAACATGGCGGGGAAGCGACGAGTTAACAAACATGTTATCTCGAACTCCTAACGTAGGGGCGACGATGTGTAAGTAAAAAGACAAAATGAACTTTAAATTTTGATGAGACATATTTAGAATCTATCTCTAAAAAATATTTTAGGAATTTTCCCTTTAGTTTTTTATCTTACAATTGACAGTTAAAGATATGACACATGGAGCAATTAGAGGTAATGTTGATGTAGATCTTGAATAAGTGAATATTAGGTTCACAGCATAATAATGATGATGAAGAATGATTGTTGGTAAGGCTGTAAGCGAACTGGAAGTCTGACTGCTTGTTTGGTGAGAAGTTTGTTTATGTTCGTTTGTTTAACAAGTGAACCGAATATAGACAAAAAAAAATTGTTCGGTAAGCTTAAAGGCCGTGTTCGTGAACGTCCGGTAACGTCTGTTTAATAGTGTTGTGTGTGTTGAAATTCCTTGAAGAAATTGAAGCTTGTTTCAAGTGAAACACTAGAAGTTTTGTGGATTTTGAACACTAAAACATTATTTTGATATGATTATGTGTTTGGTTATTATGTTAAGTGTTAGGTATTTTTGGATATCATGTGGTGCAATGTGCATTATGTTAAATATTTTGATATGTTTATAGTTGTTTGTTCATTAGCGTTCATTAGTGTCCGTTGGTGTTTGTTTGCCACCAGTGTCCATTAGTGTTCGGTTGTCCATTAGTGTCCGTCAGCGTTCATTTACAACACTAACGAACGAACACAGATAAACTCAGTTCCTTAATGAACGAACATGAACACAAATTTTCATTTGGTAGGGTGTTCGTGAACCGTCTATTCATCCAACAAAAACTTAACTGAGGAACATGGACGAGGTCTTGTTCAGTCCGCTTACAGCCCTAACTGTTGGGGTTATTTTTTCTTTACGAGTTCTCCTATGAAAAATGTGAATTTTCCAACCAAATTTTTTTTCAACTACCTGCAATTAAGGACGTTAAGGCTTTGTTAGGCGTGAACGGTTGTAAACAACTACACATTTAGCTGGAACTGTTACCAGTCAAATGTTAAGTTTAAACTGTTATTACCGATAGGATTATTTAAGATTATTATTTGAAACCAATTTTCTTCCTATTAGAAAGATGAAATTAGCCATTTTTCATAGCTTGAACCGAAACTTTCAACATTAGTATAAAATAAAAAAGAAAACCATAAAAAATCGTAAGCAAAAATAAAATTAACATAACTACTAAAGGTTAAAGAAGTAATTTACTTTACCTATAGCTAAAGAATGAAAAATGTAATTGTACTATATACTAATATATTATAGAAAAATTTGTTGCTACAGTGATTTTGGTGTGGTCCAACCAGTGGCTTTGATGTGGTAGCCACTAAGTTTCTTTTTTTTTTTAAATATTTGAAGTCTGTTTTATCTTTAATATTTGAAAGCAGTAAAAGTAACAACCATAGAAGTTGGTGTGGTGGTAGTGTAGTGTTGTGGTGAACTGCAGGTTGTGAGTTCGAACCTGCTGTTGGAAAATTTTCTTTTTTTGGTTCAGTTTTTTGTTTTTGTTTTTTTAAACAAAAATGGATTTTTGTATTTATAGATTTCTTACTAAATCAAGTAATAGAAAAGATGGTGTGGTGGTAAAGCTACTATAACGTACTATGTTTTATGTGCATTTGAATTGTGTGACCGGTGCTATTGTTGCAAGGTAGGAGATAGACAATCTGCGTTGGTGTTAACGTACACCAAATTGCCTAGCTAAACGTAGCACCGTAAATGGAAGGAACTTTTGTAACAATTAACAAACCGCACCCATTACCTAGCTAAACAGGGAAACAACTATAACGAATGTATACCGACACAACTGCCCACCTAACTAAACAGAGAAACAACTATAACAAAGATACACCGGCGCAACGCGATTGGATCACACCTAGGGATGTAAACGAACCGAGCGAACACGAACAAGGCCTTGTTCATGTTCGTTCGTTAAGGAAATAATGTGGTCACGAACGGTTCACGAACACTTACCGAACGAGATTTTATGTTCGTTTTCGTTCATTAAGGAAATGAATGTGTTCATAAACGGTTCACGAACACAAGCGAACACAAATAAAAATCAATAGAGCTTAGAAATTGAGACCGGCGTATTCATCAATGTGAATAATAAAATTCTGTAAACAAATCAAACAAACACAAACAAGGGCATGCTCTTATTTGCTCATTTAACTTTAAACGAATACGAACACTTAATCGAACAAATATTTATATTCATTTTCATTTATTTTAAAAATGAACATTTGTGTTCATTTATGTTCATTTGTTTATAATCTAAACGAACATAACCGAACAAAGATAAACGAATATAAATGAACATAGATGACAAATGTAAACGAACACAAACAAGCATAAACGAACGTAAATGAAAACACTTAAATGAACTCAAATTAAAAAATGTAAAAACATTTAATTAGATCACTCATCCAGATAATAAGTAATTATTTTTTATTAATACATAAACGAACATAAATAAACAGATACAAACGAACATAAATAAACGAACGTTCGTGAACATAAATGAACGAACGGAACATGTGTTCATGTTTGTTCGTTTAATTAAACGAACACAAATATTTTGTTCATGTTCGTTCGTTTATTAAATAAACGAGCATAAACGAACTTCTCGCCGAACGATTCACGAGCGTTCGGTTCGTTTACAAGCCTAATCACACCTAATTATGGTTACATACAACATCGCATGTATCTCTCCTCCTATTGGCCAAAACCCACTCACCCGGATCACAATCTCCACCGTCCATCTTAAACCCAATCCAACGTCCAAAAATTCACCAACACAAAACCCACTCGGATCACCAACCCAAAACAAACCCATATAAAACCACCTCCTCAATATTCTCATCCCACACACACTCACTCTCAAACAAATAAAAAGCATTCACTCATTGCAATGGAAACCAGTGGAAAGGTGAAGAAAGGAGCCGCAGGGCGGAAAGCGGGTGGTCCCAAAAAGCCACCAACCACCCGCTTTGTCAAGGCCGGGCTCCAGTTCCCCGTAGGTAGGATCGGCCGATACCTCAAAGTCGGTCGATATGCCAAACGTGTTGGAACTGGAGCCCCTGTTTACCTTGCCGCAGTTCTCAAATACCTTGCTGCTGAGGTATTTAATTTTAATTTAAAATGTTATGCATCATTTCAGGTTATAGTATTGAGTTTGAAAATTCTTTAGGTTTTGGAGCGGGAAATGTGGCACGAGATAATAAGAAGAGTAGAATAATCCCCAAGGCATGTGTTGTTGGCGATTCGAAATGATGATAAGCTTGGAAAGCTTTTGTGTGGTGTGACAATTGCTCATGGTGGTGTGCTGCCGAATATTAATCCGGTTTTGTTGCCGAAGAGGACGAGTGAAAAGGCTGCCAAGGAGCCGAAGTCGCCTGCGAAAGCGGAGAATGTTAGAATAAATATATTTTATATATATTTATATATGGCCCTTATAATTATTTATCTTATTATTGATCATTGACCTAAATAACCTTATGTTTATAACTGGTAAATCCTTGATGGACGGAATTACCCTTACTAACATTAATAGGGTTTCCCCTTGGGTGTATATATAGAGAGCTTATTAGAGAGGTTAATAACTAATGATGAATAATAACACCATAAGAATCATCCCCTACCTCTCTCTCTCAAATCGTGTTTATCAAGAACACCTAATCTCCATCCTAACCATACACCCTAAAGGGGAACTCGATCAGATTAAGAAGATGTCAATCTCAAACATCACTGGATTATCAGGTATTACATATTTCCTTGTTTCCATTATATCATCGATTATAGAAACTGATCAACATGTGGTATCAAAGCATGATGTTGATTAATCAGTTTCTTTGATGTCCATAAAAACTGGAATTAAAATAGGAAACGAGTTTTTGATTAAAACCCTTATGTTTACGGTTTTGATCATCATCATAAAACTGATTGGATCTGATGTTCGTATTACTTCTAACGAATTGTTAGGTCTGATTAAAACCTGTTCATTATAAAAACCTGATTATTTTCGAAATCTGTTTTACAAAACTTTCAGATTTCGATTCCAGTATTAAATCTGATAATATAATCGAAAACAGTTTCGTAAAATTCTTGAAACTGTTCTTGTTTTTTTCGAAGATGTTCTTGAAGAACATCATAATTTTCGAAAACTAACCTTAATTAGGATTAACTTGGGAAAATGAAATCTGTTAAAGAGATAATATTATCTCTAAGTTTAATTTCAAAATCTTTTAAATAAAATAAAAGATATAATTTTGAAATCTTATTAAAATTAGAGATAATCTAAAACTTTAAAGAAATAATATTATCTCTAAGTTTAATTTCAAAATCTTTAATATAAAATAAAAGATATAATTTTGAAATCTTATTAAAATTAGAGATAATCTAAAACTTTAAAGAGATAATATTATCTCTAAGTTTAATTTCAAAATCTTTTAAATAAGATAAAAGATATAATTTTGAAATCTTATTAAATTTTGAGATAATCTAAAACTTTATAACAGAATCTCCCAAATCCCTTAAAATTAGGAAAAGGTTATCAGGTTGATTATTCTTTTCGAATTCTGCTAATGTTGCGAATCAAGGCATCTATTCACAACAACTGGACTCTAATCGCAACAAATGAAATGTTGCGAAATCGCATGATGTTGCGAGAATTACATATTATCTTGCGAGTAACATGTTGCGAATGTCCACTAATTATGTTGCGATCAGAACCTAGCATCACAGAATGTTGCGAAGGGACATATGTTGCGAAAAGTCACTAATGTTGCGAACCTTAAGATGTTGCGAGTATTACTTAAGATGTTGCGACGAGCTAATTTTGCAAGATGTTGCGAGTATTACCTATTGATGTTGCGATCAGCCCATAAAATCACAGGATGTTGCGAGTACTCTTAATCGCAACAATTATGTTGCGAGTGCTTTAAATCGCAACAATGCTGATTACATCACAACAACTCCATTCGCAACATCTCTCATAACAACATCATTCGCAACATCTCTTATAAAACATCAATCGCAACATTACTTATGACTGCACTGTTCGCAACATCTAAAATCCCCTAACCAAATTCGCAACATCACTTCGAAGAAATCGCAACTTTACTTATATCTTACATGTTGCGAAATGATCAGAAACCCTTATATATAACCTAACTGATTAAGGGGCCCTGCTCCGTTAAATTACTTAACTTAAATAACACTTATAGTTCACTTCTGCCCAACGGTGATGTGTAACCTAATATTGTTATTTAAGTCTAATTAAGTATGTCACTTAAAAGTGTATGTCCTAACATTATCAGACATTCGCATGACTTTAGTTTTGCTTAACTTAAACAACACTTCATGAGTTCACTTCTGCCCAATGGTGATGTGGTAGCTTAACAAAGTTGTTTTAGTCTAACTAAGCATAGTCATCTAAAAGATGAGTATCCTAAAATTGCTAGATACTCAAATGACATTAACTTTGCCTTAAATACCTTAAATGTCTCAATTCTGCCCAACGGTGATTTGTTACATTTATGTATGCAAACTTACCTTGTGCATAACAACTTGATTGTTCCAATTCTGCCCAACGGTGATTTGTTACAATTATTTTCGCACAAGAATTTTATACTTAAATAATACATTTTTTGCCCAACGGTGATCTATTTTATTTAAGTATAATAAAATTAATTTTGGTGTTATACTTAAAATTATCACATCTTCATAATGATCCTTACATTAATGATCCTTCATTAATGATCCTAATTTCAGTCTGCCTTATTAAATTACCCATAACATAAATCACTCTAAAATTCTTCTATAAAGTTTGAATCTCAAACCTAAATCATCCACTCTTATTACAAAACCTAAGAAGAGTTTTGCTTCTAAAAGGGTCTTATAAAATTTGCCCTTTTGAGTCTTGATTATCCTTAAAGACTTGAAATTCTTACTGCTCATTCTGATAAAAGTATTACAGAAAAACACTTGAGCATAATCAGTGGGATAAATAAATATGTCTCTTATGATAATCAAGAACTCCTTACATGATTCCTATCAGGTGAGCAATTACGGATTCTAAAATTCCTAAGACTAACGTTTTTTTTTTTCTTTGGAAATAATAGAATCAAAACAATTCCTAAGATGCATGCAAAACACTCTAATTCTAAATAAAAAGGTTAATTGGCATTTGTGAATACATCCTAATATTTAATTCCATGACCCATAAACTGAGAGCTTATACATGGAACTTAATGAAGTCTTTTCAGTGTATTACTTTTCCACCAGTACAATTAGATGCCTTAAGAATCAACTATAACACTCAGAAGTACTAAAGGAAACTGAGTGTGTTGCTAGCAATATATGTACAGGAAAAGGAATGCCTAAAATTGAAAATCAAATGTTATTCACCTTATTACCACTAAACCTTAAAAGAGGATAGTTCTAAAGTCTTGAAACAAAATACAAGTACTGCTTCCAGCTCTAAGTTCTCAAAGGGAAAGTCTCACTGCAAAATCATGCCATTAGACTAGGCACGAGCAAAGAGACTATCCATACCTCAAGGGAACAGTTGGCTAAGAAAGGTAGTTACCAATTAATGATATTTAACTCCACTAATATTAATATCCCTATTAACACATGTTAGTTGAGTTTAGTTTTATACGTTTCCTTATCAGAAATCGATAATAATTAAGATGAGAGTCAGTGACTCATTTAATGTTAAGGTTGTAAGAACCATAAAAGCTGTTTTGTATTAAGCTTTATGATACCTTAAACATTCTAGAGTTTACTCAGAATTTAGTATCAATACTAAAGCTACATTTTGACAGTTATAAGGTTTTAAATGACCAAAACAAAGTCACTACTAACTAAAACTATCATATTATCGGTCGTTATTATCTGAATAGAAACCTTATAAGATAAAACTAAGCGATGCTACAAATTTCACAACCTTTTGTTATCATAGAAATGAGAATTTAACAAAATATAAATGAGACTTACGTACTTCATCCATTAAGACCAAAATTTTCATAAGAAATCATGACTCGGTTGACAAAGGATGAATTGCCATTAAATCTCATTCTTAGTGATTTGAAAGCATGTGTTAAATGCCCTAAATATAAACTGGATAAAGGGAGTAAGTGAGGTCCACCATAAGTTAAAATTCACTGCTATTAGTGGAGCTTAGAAGAATATCAACTTGTATCTAATCTGTTTCCTACTGGACAAGTTCTTTAAAGAAATCAATTCATATATACTTATCAGTGTTCCTTCTAAATATGTCCTTAAAATTTCTTATGAAATATGGACAATAAGGAAATCAAGTCTAAACTGTATGAAAGTTTCCTATGACATGAATCGCCAAAATTTGTATGGAGTTTTAGAGGCCTAAAAGATCAGTGGGAGCACTGAGTGTCCTTATATGCAAGAGATGGGGGAGAAACAACTTAATCTACCTCATAAAACATCCCTTGTATAAGACACTGCTCCATTATATCTTGTCTCCTTAACATTTAATGCTACTCCTAACAAATTTTGTTGGATACCTAAATATGGGAAAACTTAGATTTCTTACCAAGACTAATTAATATAATCCTCAATTAGAATTTATTGGTCTTCTGATGTTGACCCTAAGCATGCTGAATTCTTACATATTTCTAAGGTCAGTAGGAGCAGTAAAAGTCCTTATCATAACTTGGCTAAGTACAAGACGCGGGGGGAGAGATTGTCGCTTACTTTAACTCCGATTACACCTCTTGTACACCATACTGCACCAACTCTTACATACTTAGAAACTAATATTGCTCCTAATATACCTGAAAATATGAAACTCCTTATAAACCCAATAATCAACTCAGGAGGTCATCTAGGTCTCAAAGGCCTACTAACTTTGATGATTATGTACCCTACCTGACTAAAGATTAAATGGATTTTGGAAGGTTTAATGATCCTACCTCTTCTAATTAAACCATTAGTATCAATCAATCTTCTAAAATAGTATAACGTTTGGGATTTGGTTGAATTACCTAAAAGGTAGTCATCACTAAACTAAATCTGAATGAATAACGTTAATACACTAAAGGTAAGATTGATTGATAAAGGTATACTCAAGAGGGAATAAATTATCAAAGAACCTAGTTCCTTGTCTTACAAAAGGTTACTTTGAGGATAATCACTGTTCTAGTAGCTTATAATAATTTAGAGCTACATTACATGAACATTAAAACAACTTTCCCTAACACTGGCCTACATGTTCGTAAAATAACTTGTAAGTTCTAAACTGAAGGTTAAGAACACTTAGTTTGTAAGTCAATAAAATCCATGTATGGGTTGATGCAAGAATCAATAATGAAATCATAATGCAACTCTCTTCATCAAGAACTAAGTGGATTGATTTACCTACCTCAAGATGAGTGGGAGCAACTAATGTAAACTTGTCCTTATATAGATGACATTCTTTTGACAAGTATATGTTACATGAGTCAAAGTATTGTTAACGCATATCTTGACCTAATCAATCTCGGAGATACCTCTTATTTAATAGTTATCAAAATACACCGAGATAGACTCATTAGTTTTATATGTTTTACATGAAACGGGTCCTTACACTTGTAACATACAATATTGCTCTCCTTTAGAGGCTAATAGGATAAATGAGATTATTTCCTTATGCATCATTAATTAGATGCCTTAAGAAGGTTCAAATCTATACTCGTTTAGATATTGGTCACATTGCTAAACACTAGACTAATTATTTCTATTGTGAAGCATCTGATAAAATATCACAATATCTCTAAGAAACGAGACACAATAATTTAAAGAAGAAGAAGTGAGAACTAAAAAACGGTTGACTACTAATATTCTAACTTTGTCAACTTCTGGGTATATCCTTATGTCAGCAGACATTACTATCTCATGAAGGAGTCCTAACTAACTGATAACAACGACCTAAGTTATAATGACATAATATGTTGCTGATCATAACGCAACGTGTCACTAAATGTTGTTGGAAAACTTTATCAGTTGACTCATAATTTATTAACTTCATATAAATCCAATATTGAAGACTTATTGTGATAAAATCAGCTACCCTTATTTCTTGAACAGTAACAGTTCAAGCGGAGCTGTATTAGAATTCGATACAAGTCTAAATTATTGTTCGCTTATGACTTAAGAACAAATAGAGGAAACTAAACTTTTGTATCGAATGCATTCATGATATGCTTATGGATCCACTAATTAAAGGTCTGTCACCCATAAGTCTCCTAAATGGCCAATAATAGAGACGGGTTTTACCAATGACCAAGCGCAACTGCGTATCGTACTATGAATGATTAATTATTAATTTTTCCTCATACGTTGAAAATTTGTTTTGTCTCTAAATACGTTCATGCATGCCTAAAGACGTATAGACACTAATTATACAAATCAACGGTAAGGGCTTATTTGTCAATTTGATCCTAAAGTTAGGTTTTAAATTTGAGTTGTAGTATGATTAATGGGGATCCTGAGTCGAATATTGATTCAACGACTGTATTTCTCTGCTGCAATTTGGGTTTAGAACTAAAATGAGTATTAACCTCTGATCAGACTAATCTAATGCTCATAATAAATAATTACTAGGCCAAGTGGGAGAATGTTAGAATAAATATATTTTATATATATTTATATATGGCCCTTATAATTATTTATCTTATTATTGATCATTGACCTAAATAACCTTATGTTTATAACTGGTAAATCCTTGATGGACGGAATTACCCTTACTAACATTAATAGGGTTTCCCCTTGGGTGTATATATAGAGAGCTTATTAGAGAGGTTAATAACTAATGATGAATAATAACACCATAAGAATCATCCCCTACCTCTCTCTCTCAAATCGTGTTCATCAAGAACACCTAATCTCCATCCTAACCATACACCCTAAAGGGGAACTCGATCAGATTAAGAAGATGTCAATCTCAAACATCACTGGATTATCAGGTATTACATATTTCCTTGTTTCCATTATATCATCGATTATAGAAACTGATCAACAGAGAAATCTCCGAAGAAGGCTTAGATGAAGATGATGTGAAGGTTAGGGAGAGATAGAATGATTGTAAACTGATTTGGTTTTGTTGGAAGCTATCTTTTATGAAATGAAATTTGTTAGATATTGATTCTATGTGTGTTAGAGGTGGGCAAATAAACCGGTTAACTGAACCGATATGAAAATTTAACTGAAACTGAACTGGTTTAAAACTGGTTTGGAATTGATTGAAATTGTAGGTTTGGAACTGGTTTGTAATTTTCTTCATCAAAGCCGGTTCCAAGGTAGGGTGAAAACCAGTCAAAACCCTAACCTAACTGATTAAAACCTGGATTGAAACCGATTTTTAACATGGTAAGAAACCGGTTTTAACCTGAAGTGATACTGATCATAAGCTGATTTTGACTTTTGTTTACCAAACCGAACCGGTTTGTGCACCTCTAATGTGTGTTACATTGTTACCTCTCTCTCTCAAATCGTGTTCATCAAGAACACCTAATCTCCATCCTAACCATACACCCTAAAGGGGAACTCGATCAGATTAAGAAGATGTCAATCTCAAACATCACTGGATTATCAGGTATTACATATTTCCTTGTTTCCATTATATCATCGATTATAGAAACTGATCAACAGAGAAATCTCCGAAGAAGGCTTAGATGAAGATGATGTGAAGGTTAGGGAGAGATAGAATGATTGTAAACTGATTTGGTTTTGTTGGAAGCTATCTTTTATGAAATGAAATTTGTTAGATATTGATTCTATGTGTGTTAGAGGTGGGCAAATAAACCGGTTAACTGAACCGATATGAAAATTTAACTGAAACTGAACTGGTTTAAAACTGGTTTGGAATTGATTGAAATTGTAGGTTTGGAACTGGTTTGTAATTTTCTTCATCAAAGCCGGTTCCAAGGTAGGGTGAAAACCAGTCAAAACCCTAACCTAACTGATTAAAACCTGGATTGAAACCGATTTTTAACATGGTAAGAAACCGGTTTTAACCTGAAGTGATACTGATCATAAGCTGATTTTGACTTTTGTTTACCAAACCGAACCGGTTTGTGCACCTCTAATGTGTGTTACATTGTTTGTTCAAATGGTTTTTAGTAATTAGTTATAGCATGTATTCAGTAAACAAGTGAAGTGTTTTAAGTACTTCATTGCAAATATACCCAATAAAACAAATCTAAAGTTGATGAGTCGCTGTCTCACAGTTCTACAAGACTTGAATTCTATGTGTGTTACATTGCTCAAATGTTTTAAGTATGGTGTTTAGTTATAAGATGTGTTCGGTAAACAAGTGAGGTGTGTTAAATGTTTTATGTCAAATACACCCACCCGATAAAACGAATTTGAACCAGATGCGTCACTCTCTTGCTCCTAGGTTCTAGACTTGAATTCCACGTGTTTTTACATCGTTTGCTCAAATAGTATGGTATTTATTCTTCGCATCTATGTCGCACATCTCTCTTGACATTTTTGTATTTCCTTTGTAATCGAATATATGTAAACTATGATTTACCTAATTTGGCGTTAGGGATTTTAAGGAAGTTTACAATCAAATAAACTCAGATTTACTTTGCTGTTGGGGAAGCTCTATGATTTGATACCTCGTGGCATGATGCGTTTTGAGCTCTGAGATTGTTTAAAAACCTAGTCTATAGTTTAAGTTGATGTCAAATGTCTCCTATGATGTAGTATTTGTTTCGTAAACAAATGAGCTGTCCCGACTACCTGTTAAAGCGTACTGAACTTTGAGATGTTTTGAAAATCACTTTAATAGTATTTGATGTCAAAAATCTGATGAAGCGTATTGTATTTATTTTGTAAGGAACAACTTCATACTTACATAATGTCAAAAATTTGATGTCAAGTGTTGAAAACGTGATTATATTATTTGATGACACGTATTTCTTATGATCTAGTATTTAGAGAATGATTTGATATTTACCTAGAGTGTCACAAACCACATGTTAAAGCTCAAACAGTATAAAGAGTAAACTGCGGTTTTCGTTCCCGTGTTTTGTTCAAATCTTTGCTTTTAGTCCAATAGTGTTATATTTATGATTTTCGTCCATGTGGTTTTATTTCACTTGCAATTAAACCATAATTCACTAATCCCGTTAAGTCTCGTCGTTAAACCCATCAGTGTGTCCTTCACGTGAGGGGCAACTTTGTCTTTTTTCTCCCCAATAAACTTCAGTCCTAATTCGCAAGCCCCCACACGTGAGGGGTTGGGGTGTATTTTGAGAAAAAAAGGATAAAACTACCCCTTACGTAAAGAACATGTTGATGGGTTTAACGACCAGACTTAACGGGATTAGTGAATTCGGGTTTAATTGTAAGTGAAATAAAACCACAGGGACGGAAATCACAAATTTGAGACTATTGGATTAAAACTGCAAATTTTGACAAACCATAAAGACAAAAACCGCAGATCACTATAGTATTAACTTATAGATTCTCATGAAACCATGCTTATAGCATCATTAATAAGGTGTTTTTAGGTGAGAATGGTTATGATGTGAGGGAGAGAGGGTGAGAGAGACTCCTGTGAATTTTTTTTAAAGAATGAGTGTGACGAGAGAGGAAGGAAAGAGGCGAGAGATGTTTTTGTATGGCAAATGCCATTTAGCATACAAAAACACCTTCTATTTGTGATGGCTTTATAGTCAAAATGCTCAAAAAGTGTTTATCATAAGTGAATCGATTATAATAATTGGATCCTCATCACCAATACCGGAAACCATTCTTTGGTGTTGGATCCTTGAATTGATTATTTAGTTTTTTATTTAATGTGATAGTGAATTGTAAGTGAAATGTGTAATAACTGAAAACACAATTATTATTTAGTTTTTTATTTAATGTGATAGTGAATTTGATTGGTTGAAAAACAAAGACCCCACCTCTTTTTCCCTTGGTGACGTTAATGGACTAGCGCCCAAAGGGGATCATCATTATTTGACGCCCTCTTCTTGAGATGGTGTGTGGTTTAACATGAATAGAGTAGTGATGTGGCATGAAGTGATGCCCCACCACATCCCTACTACACTCACACTCTGTTCCCGAGTTAATTCAAGGGTGAAAAAGAAATGAAATGGACAGAAAAGAAAAATATTTTTGTGTTCCAAAGTTTTCTTTAATTAAGAAAATTAGAGAAAACTGTGTTTCCGAGTTTCATTAGATGAAGAAAAAAAAACAAATAAAAGAAAAACAAAGAAAATTAAAAGAAAAATGTTTTCTTTTTTAATTTGGAAAGAAATAAGAAGAAATGAAAACAATTTTTTTTTCTTTTGTCAAATGAACTCGAAAACTCGAAAACAGAGTGTTAGTCTTAATGCCACTAGGTGAAGGGCATAAAATGTATTAAATTAATAGAGTATTATACTCATTAGAATTTTGAACTTATATTTTAGTATATAAACAATTTCTAGAGTTCAATCTTATAAATCACAAACAAAATGCATAAGTAATATTAATAGCATTTCACTAAAACAAAATATGAGCAAGTCCTTTATGTAACCAAAAGATAGTTCAGCATAGATTTTGCCAACAGATAAGATCATTGTTGTGCAATATACCTATATAGGCTTACCCAAAATATTTCAGAAAACTAAAAACACATACAATGCTCATAAAAAAAGAACTACAAAATATGAAAGCAAGATTTATCTTTAAACCATAAAGATCATCATAACTAAGTTTAACATATTCGAAACATAACACGCCTTCAATCTCAATACTTCTGCAACAACGCATCATTTGCTTGTTTAGACGAACCACGATTCATCACCATCGTCCCCACTTCCATCCCACGTGTAGCCAAAATATAAGATAACGGCGTACGATCTTCACCAAACTTCCCATCTCGTTTCTGTTTCTCCAGTGTTTTCGAGTCCAGCTTTGACCCACGTTGACCAGCTAAATCAATAGGCCCGGACATCGCATGTCCCCTAATACCCTGCCAAGAAACCGCTGCTTTACGTTTCATCTTATGGGCCCACGCAACGCTATCCTTATCCCACCTTTTAATCTCGTCAAGTGACAAACTTTCATCATCTTTAACATCATCTTTCAATCTTGGAACAAAAAAGTCGGGCCTTGAACCCGCTACTGCCATTCTAGGTATGCCCAAAGTGTTCACAAACGAGTAAGGCGTTTTATCAGCTTTGGAAGAAAACGCAGATAGAAATACATCCTTCACGTTTGTTAGCTGGGTTCCTACGGGTTTGCTAGTAAACGGGCTTTTTGACCCGTTAGGGAGCCCAACTACTACATGATCAGTTTTAGACAGGAAAGGTACCACCTCACTTTCTTCTTGCATACCGGGTAATGAAGAGAATGAAAATTGACCTTTAACTGGCATGGTAGCTGAGAGTTTACGGGTGAGTGGTGCAGGATTTTCAATGGTGTTGACTTTCGTGTGGCGGTCAACATCTGCACCCTCCACCCATCTGACTAATGCAATACGAGAAGTGCGATTTGGGTCGTATTCGATCCGTTCAACAACACCGATAGATAAAGTGTTTCTTTTTAGATCAACTGTTCTTAATAATCTTTTTACTCCACCACCTCGGTGGTAAATTGTTATACGACCCGCAGAGTTTCTACCAGCAGTCTTTGATTTACCCTTGACAAATTGTCTGAGCGGTCTCTCAGTGCTGACACCATGAGCACCTGTAGAAATATAAATTGTTGGCATAACTAATATTCACTTAAAATAATTTTAGTAACCAGCTAAATGTTCATATTCTATAATCTGTAATTACTTGATGCATTAAACAAACATAAGCATTTGTGTTTCTATGTGATTAAACTAGCGACAAGATGGTGATACGAAACTACAATTTGGTAACGAAATGGTGAGACAAAAGCTACATATTGGTAGAAAACTGCAAATTGGTTGGACGACTATAAATTGCCAATGGAATTTGTGTTAAACATAAACAATTGATAATCAGTTATACTGTTCCTTAGTGCACATACCCCAAAATTCTTCATTCCAACTTTGATGTCAAATCTATGTTGTCAAGGTAAGACGTGGGAAAGGTTCCTTACTGCAATCTAGGTCTAGGCCATCCTGTAGCGCACCAAAGGTACGACAAACTTGAGGATCGACTCAAGCGGCACTTCATTGGTGGGGGGGGGGGGGTGAAACGAGCAATAGAATGGCCTTTGATGATACGGTGGAAAAAAACATATCATCGTGGTTGGATTCCAGTGAGATTCATGCCAAATACAAACTTCTGATAAAATTCTACAAATTCGAGGCAAACTGGCCTGAACCATCCAGGTAAACTGGTTCACGGTCTCATAAAGGTTGTAGTTGAATATGGGGGAAAAATCCGGTTCTGGATCGATGTTGGATTGACTCAGTCCCGCTAAAAACAAAGTTTCCATCTTTATTTGCCATTTTCCGACAGAAGTATTGCAAGATACGTTAGTGTGGGACTGGAGATGGGCTAGACTTACGAACAATCCAACAGAAAGGTGTGAACTTCAGGTTTGTCATGCTTTACGTAGTTCAATTAATATCACTTTTGGGGGCTAGAAACGATAAAATTTTCAATGGCGTTAACATGTGGCCTGCTCAAATCGTGGAGAATATAAAAATCCTAAGCTTCCTATGAATGGTTTCAAGATCAAAGAGAATTTAAGCAGTTAAAACTTTTGTTTTTACGGGGCTAGTTGTTGCTTGCCCGCGTTGTGAATAAAATACCGCCATTCGATAAAAAATGGCCTGCAACTAGCCCTAACCAAACCTGAATTACATCTAAATTCTAAAACCCCAAAAATGGTATATTTAAACTACGCGTCTTGCTTATCATGGACCCTCGTGTTTTTTCCACCTTGCACCCGGGCCCACAACTCATCCTTCGTGCCTTGCACCTTGACAACGGAAATCAAAAGCCAATACTAATACGGTTTAAATCTTAATTTTCTAAAAAATCAACAGAAAGTCAATTAAAAAAAAACATAATTTAACATCTAAAACCTGATCCTAAAACAGTTCTACAAATTAATTTTCAACTACAATCCTAATATCTAGTGTTGCAAAAATCCTAACTAGGCACCGATTAATCCCTGATTAATCGCTAGTCCCCACTTCACTGGTCATTTTTTGGGCTAGTCGGCTAATTAGTAGGTCAATGCTCAAATCCGGCTAAAATCAGCGGTTTTTGGCAAGATTCCAGCCAAAATCAACGGTTTCTGGCGAGATTGCAGCAAAAACTAGCGGTTTTCAACGAGATTCCAGCCAATTCCCGGCCAAAATATGTTTGCGTATGTATAAAACTGAAAATTACATATAAAAATGCGTGCGTGTATATATAAAACTGAAAAATATAAAGTCCGATCCAATTAATCCCGATTAATCGCTAGTCCCCGTCCGCCCGACTAACGACTAGCGATTTTTACAGCACTATATCATCACCGCCTTAATATTTAATTAATTTATACAAGGAAGATACGAATAATACAAATGTGTCTACTACACTAATAATAACAATAAGATTTAAATAATTTGAATAAAAAGTTGAAAATGAAAAGCTTACGGCTGACGGAGTGTTTGGATCTCGTCTGCGAGGTGATGATTCGTGAAGTGATTAGCGAAGAGGTTCCGTTAATAAGCCGTCGAAATGATGATGATGATGAAGCAGAAGCCATTTTCGATTATTCAAATCGGAGCTACGATGGATTGAATGCGGGCAGCTGGTTAGGGTTTGGTTCGTTACGATAAGTTAACATTTTCAACCCTTGGCTTACTTGGGTTATTATTTACACCCTTTTAGATTTCAATCTCTCCGCACTTGTTTAGTTGAGTGGTGATGTTTGTTTTTTTAGAGGTAAAATTTTTTGTAGTATGCGGACTATATCTGATGATATATGTATAAAGAGATGTAGACCAAACATTTGTAGTTTGTAAGAAGAAGACTGTTTTTTAACGCCTGTAAACTGTTAAAATAACTGGTGGTGGTGTACAAGCTGTGGTAGTGGGTGGTGGTGGGCGACGGTGGGTGGTGGTGATGATGGACAGTGGGTGTTGGTAGGGTGTGAAAAGTTTGAAGAAGTTGGATATTATCTTATTTTTTAAGATTATAAAAGCACTTTTCAGGCATTAAAAAAACAAACCGTCTTTAGAAACTTATGTCTGCACGCCCACAGACATAAGCTTATTGTAGACATTTTAAGCAAAAACAAACAGAACCTTAGTCATCTAACTTTAACTCGAGACAAGTTTACAAGTTGTCTTACTCAATTCATTCACTTCCTTAGTTATGGAGTTCACTTCACAAAACACCAATGTCACCAACCGGGGAGTTTAAAAAAAACGAGAGACCAATTTAAACCTCATTTTTGACCAGTTTAAACCTCATTTTGCCATTCCATCGTCTATTGGTAGGGTCTGAGAAGGGTGGAATGTAGGCAAACTTTACCTTTATCCTTGATGATAGAGAAACTGCTTTCAGAGAGATCCTCAGCTGAAAAAACAGATTATATAAGACATACAAAACACACGAGGTGTGTACGTGCATATGTGTATTTAGGCAAGTAGCAATAAAATTAGATGTGGTGAAAGATTGCATGGTAAAAAAGACAGATATAATATCAAAAACATGTAACATAGATATAAGGTTATAATAACATGTCATTCCATCGTATGGCTTTCTAATTATTTTGATTGTTCTGTATCCATTTCAGAACTAGGCATGACGGTTTTAGACTCTGCCCATTGCGTGGCGGCGTCATGATGGTCATCACCAACCAATGCTGTCATATCTCACTTTCGTTTTTCAATTTTCAAGCCGACTTCTAAAACCATAAGACAGGAGTGAACTCGACTTGTAAACGAACCAAGTTAAAGCTCAAGCTTTTAGCTTAGTTCGTAAATAAGCTATCACCAAATCGGCTCACATATCAAGCATTCTTTTCAAATTTAGTTTTATACTGAGAACTGCAAAAACCACATAAAACACTTATACATTATGTGTTAATTAATAAAATAACAAGATAGACAATTATTAATCGTCGTGTGTAAAACACTTAAAGCAAGAGGTACATATAAACCTTGAGGCTCTCATAATTTTCAGCATATCCGTGATTCTTAAATGGATACTCTCTTATACATACACGCATATTATTAATAGAATAATAATAGAAACAATGATATGAACCTTTTATATAAAATCATTATTTCATCTAGAGATGCACAATCTAACCGGGTTACTACCTTATTCTTTAACCAGCTAGTAGCCGGTAACTCTCTAACTGATTTATACACGAAAAACCCGTCGACTTGTAACCGGATTTTTATTTTGGCTCCAAAACCGGGTTTTGTTTTTTTTAAATTATTATTTTTGTTGTAAAACCAGTTTTTGATTATTAATGGTTCAGTTACACCTGAAACCGGTTAATCCAGTTAGGATTTTTGTACTTGAAAATCAGGTAGTACCCAACCCAATTAATCAGTTTTCGGTTAACCGGTTTCTGCGTGTCTAAATTTCCATCCTAAAAAAATCCAATTTGCAAAATTTCAAAAACGGGCCATCCATATAAGCCCATGGGCTGTAACTTTTATAGCCCATTTAGCTTTTAACACACCATCACTGTAAACCGATGCAACTCTTTCTTCTCATATTCTCTCTCACAGTTTCAAAACAAATCATCAAACTAACAAAACCCTAGAGAACAATAATAACTAACTGATCCTCACACTCTAGTCTTCAGCTATGCAATCACCGGTTTTCGTTCTCAGTAAATTTTATTTTCATTTTCTAGATCTTATTATTAATTAATTAGGTTTGTTTATCTTTGGTTTTTACCAATGTTTTAAAAACCGGTTGAACCGGGTTGGATAGTTTACCCGTAGTTTCATTTAACTCAAACAAATTAGAGTACATGAGTCCGTAATAAAATAATAATAATAATAATAATAATAATAATAATACATACGCATTCAATTTTCAATAAATAATCCAAAAGTGTACTCGGTTCAATGTTATTCGCTCATTAACAGCAGTTTCAAAAAAATGTGGGCTGCAAATAAAAATAATGGATGCAAAACAGGATATTTTGTAGCTTTTCAGTGATAATGGATGCAAAACCTTGGTTCTGTAGTTGTTGACTAGATCGTTTTTATACCGTTCTAAAATATACATTACTTTTTTCTTGCCGAAGTTATGTGTTACTTACTACAAGCATGTACATCAAAATAGTTTCCATTAATCAAGTTTACTAATTATATAGGCTTTACATAATCCACATATACGTATCAACTGCTGCACTACTTGGTTTGCTTCATTGTTTGATGCTATCTATAGTATGTCTAGATTTAGAGCGTGTTTGGGATTGAGTTTGAAAAATGCTTATTGGCTTTTTCAAAAAGCCATTTTGAAAAGCCATGATTTGGGGCTTTTGAAAAACTGCTTTTTAACCCTTTCAAAAAGCTAAAATAAAAAAGTTTTTTGTGATCGCCAAACATATTTTAACTTATTGGCTTTTTGAAAACACTAATAAGCCAATAAGCATTTTTCAAACTCAATCCCACACATGCTCTTATTAACCTATACAGTTGATGTATCATTATGCCCATCTTAGAACTGTAATTTCTTTCTTATTTATAGACCGTGGCTGATATCGTTGGCACCACTTTGGGTCCAAGGTCGATGTTAAAGATGCTTCTAGACGCTCAAGGAGGTGCTTATCTTTTATAATCCTTCAACATCTTGGTCATGCTTTTTCATCGTGACTTTGAACTTTTAATTATTATTAAACGTGTATTTTTAATAGGAATTGTGGTCACTAATGACGGAAATGCCATTTTGCAAAGGTATTCATACTAATGGAATATCTTCTTTAACTTAAAATATTTATTATTGAATCATCACTTGTTTAATTGTGTTTCTATTGATGTGAATGACCGTAAGCTCTTTTTTCATGTTTCATACATGTTATGTGCACTCCGCCACTCCCTAAACTCAAATCTTTGTCTATAAGAACCACACTGATATAAAACATATGATAAATTAGACAATTACAGATAAATAATGTTTAAATGTGTTTTTACTTCCAAATATTTAGATTCTTGCATTGCAGATTCAATGATGCTGGGCTTGGTTAAAAGTTGCATTGGCACAAAATTTACCAGTCAATTTGGGAATCTGATTGCAGTAAGTATTTTATCCGTTCTCTGTTTCTAAAACCGGCACATTTTTATATTTTTTTGTAATTTGGTAATTTGTTTTAGCATTCATTTTTATATTTCTTTATAAGTAGACACAAGGTACATTTTTTAGATTCCTATGATATTAAATTAATTTTGTTTTGTTACCGACCATAATTTGTGTCCCGTTCTAGGATCTAGCACTTGATGCAACAACTACAGTTGGTGTGGAGTTAGGCCAAGGAATAAAAGAAGTGGATATTAAAAAATACATCAAAGTTGAGAAAATTCCAGGTGGTCAATTAGAAGATTCCAAAGTCCTCAAAGGTGTTATGTTCAACAAAGACGTTGTCGTCCCTGGGAAAATGAAAAGAAAAATCACAAACCCGCGAATCATTTTACTAGATTGCCCTTTGGAGTACAAAAAGGGTGAGAATCAAACCAATGCCGAGTTACTTAGAGAAGAAGATTGGGCTGTTCTTTTAAAAATGGAAGAAGAATACATTGAAAACCTTTGTGCACAAATACTTAAATTCAAGCCCGATTTGGTAATAACCGAAAAGGGGCTTGGTGATTTGGCGTGCCATTATTTTAGTAAAGCTGGAGTTAGTGCTATTAGGAGGTTGAGGAAAACAGATAATAATAGAATTGCTAAAGCATGCGGTGCGGTTATTGTGAACCGGCCCGATGAACTTCAAGAATCAGATGTTGGGACCGGGGCTGGGCTTTTTGAGGTTAAAAAGATCAGTGATGAGTTTTTTGCGTTTATTGTCGATTGTAAAGACCCGAAAGCGTGCATGGTTCTGCTTCGAGGTGCCAGCAAGGATCTTTTGAATGAAGTCGAACGATACTTGCAGGTATATTTGAAATCCGTTTGTATCCTATTGATATGTTTTCTTTAAAGTTAGTGTTTTACAACTGAAGTACATATAATGAATAACGTGTTTTTGTTTATTATAGGATGCAATGTCGGTTGCTCGGAACATTCTAAAGCATCCAAAACTTGTTCCTGGTGGTGGCGCAACTGAGTTAACTGTTTCTGCTACACTTAAGCAGAAGAGTTCATCAATAGATGGCATTGAGAAGGCAAGTTCTTTGCTAATATGTATATACATATACGTGTATTTATACTGTTTTGACATTTTATCTTTTGTGTGATTGAAACAGTGGCCTTATGAAGCTGCAGCTGTAGCATTCGAGGCTATTCCACTAACATTGGCTCAGAACTGTGGTGTTAATGTCATTAGAACCATGACCGCTCTTCAGGGGAAGGCAAGTTTATCTATAAATGCCCTATTTTTATATAGAGAAGTATTTGCTTATTTATTAATTTTTATTATATACCTGATAATGAGTTATATATCGTAAGAACATAAACTTGGAATGTTGTCCCAAAGTTAAATTTGCTTCTCGTGTCAGTTTTCAATCGAAATATGTTGCTGATGATCTTCTTAAATTATAAAGTTTCATATAATTTATTGTAGCATGCAAATGGTGAGAATGCCTGGACTGGAATAGATGGGAATACCGGTGAAATTGCTGATATGAAAGAACTAAAGGTGAGTTTTGGATGAATTTGTTTTTGTAACCATAATGAATACACTAGCTTTTATACCCCGTATTACTGGGGTTGCTTTACATTATTCATTTCTAATATTTATATAATTTTTTAATTTTATTTATTGTAAGGAAGTTAATAATATACTTAGGGTTTGATGATGAAAGGGTTTCACAAATAAATGAGATGCTATAAATAGGGTTAAAAGCTATTTGGGTTTGGTGAGACCCATGACCCGTTTATTTTTTTTACTATAAAATTGTTTCTTAATTATAAATGATATCTTTTTAAAAAAATCGGATATTAATTTTTAGTATCTCCCTATTTTATAGGATTTTCATGGTGAGATTAATTTTTAATTTAATGAGATGTTATAACCCGTTTACGGGCTACCTGGGTTTGGTGAGACCCATGCCCATGAATTTAGGTCAAATGCACGAGAAGCCTCTATTTACGAATAAAGCAATCTGGTGGCCTGAGAGAATGTAGGAAGCAACCAGAGAGCTTTTAAAGGTTTCGTTTGTATATATCTAAGATATAACGATAATTTTGGTAATACGATTATTATTGATATAAAATGAAAATTGATTTTCGACTCTTAACAGTTGACTTTAATATTTATTGGAAGACCTTAATTTGGTAATTGTATTGAAATTATTTTTTAAATTAATGGCTAATTATGTGGCAAATATATTTTTGGTAATTGGCTTAGTTGGCAGTCCTAGTTAAACGCCATGTGGCAACATTGTTTTGCTTTAATAGTATAATATAGGTAGATTAATTATGCTATGAAGAAATTAAAGTTTAACAAAAGCTGTTTGTATGAATGTTCATTCTCAACTTTTTTTTGGTTTGTAGATATGGGACGCGTATAACGTGAAGGCGCAGACGTTTAAGACAGCCATTGAGGCTGCTTGTATGCTTCTGAGAATCGATGATATCGTGAGTGGAATCAAAAAGAGGCAAGCTCCTGGATCCAACCAACCATCGAAACCCACTATTGAGACCGAAGGGGATGCTGACAACGAACAGATGATTCCCGAGTGAGGAAAACATTAATCTAGTTTCATTAAACATGATGCCATTCTTGAGGCCTAGACTACATGGTAGCCTGAAATTTTGTTCTGTTATGGTGTTGTTTCTTTTCTTATTTAACCACTTTTGATTCCAAGTATTTACCATTTGTTTTGTAATCCGGACGATGTTTATTCGTTAATTGGTAGCAATTTGTATCCGAGTAGTGTTTAAAACATATAACCCATTTTTTACAACCTACCAATTTAATTAACATGCCACGTTTATAACTTTAGATGAATGTGTTCGGAGAGTTATGTTTAGGTTATATGATTGTAAGTGTGCGAGTTAGGGTTCTGTGCTTTTGACAAGAATAAAAATACGAGTCTTGCCTTTTAATAAAAAATGCGAGTCTTGGTTGGGTTGAACATTTCAACATGCCAGAAAACCGATCACATGATCGACATCTATAATTCGAGGTAATTTGTTTTTTTTTTGGTCTCAAAGTATTAATTAGAGGTGAAAAAAACCGGTGCCAGACCTGACGGTTCCTACTTGGAACCGGACCGACCATACCCTACCTGTGGGTACGGGCCGGGCTTTGGGTATGGTCGGGTCCGGGCTTATTGATTTACCCTACCTGACGGTTCCTACCTGGACCCGGTTTTGACTTTTGTTGACCATATCCGAAACCAGTTTCTACCTGGTTCCAGTTTATGAAAATACCCGGTTTGTGCAACTCTCATATTAGTTATGATTATGATTGGGTTAGATTTTTTGTTTAACCTTGAGTACTTAAGAAATTAAGTACTTATCAGTGTCCATTATGATACTAATTACTATTAAGAAATTAATTAAAAAATAATTAACACGTTGAAATTGAAAAGTTAACGCTAACATTATGTTTAGTGACACACATTTAATAAAAAGTTCGTTACTATACATTATATTAAAATTAAAATTAAAATTAAAATAAAAATTAAAGATAATCAAAGTCAACACTACTAAATCCCAACTAATATTTTGACCAATCATGCATTTTGCAAGAGTAGTTAGTCCACTTTCCACTCCTCCCACCACAACCAATACACATTTCATAAGTTGTTGGATTGGTTCATCAGCTTATCCTAAACTTAATACATATATATACACATACATATACATATAAATATGTAGTTGTGTACACATATTCTTAATCCTAGAAATCATTGTAACAAAAAAAAAAAAATGATCCCCCTCTCTTGTTTCAATTCACTTTTAGACCGGTTGTTCAGGCGGTGGCCATTACTGGTATACGCCACCACCTGGACAACCATTCTAACCGTTACAGTAGCAGTAACCTCATTCGCACCAGAATTCGCGTTTGTGTGGGCCATAGCCCCGTCCTCGTCATTCTCCCGGGCATGTCAAGACCAAAGAGAAGGCTTTGTGCGTGTCCCTTTCGACGTCCCGTCTGATACATTTTGTCTACCCGCTGAAATGTTTAAAAAGTCGAAGATGGACTTGGTCGTGCCGCCTGTCTTTGCAGCGATCGTTGTGGCCGCGTCTGCGTGCTTGGTCCGAGCTTTTGGGTTGTGGGAAGTGGATGAAGTTGAGGGTCAATAATATTATCATTAAAAGTTTAAACTTTAGACACAATTGTTGCAACTTTTATTAATTTTTTAGTTGATATAATTATTCAATATATTATATGAGTTTATATACAAACTTATGCAATATTAAACATTGTATATTACTATATTAGTTATGATTTTGAAGAGCAGATTGAAGCAGCTTGTTACTGTGATCCCAAAGCTTCTTAGCCAACTTTACTGTGATCCCAAAGCTTCTTAGCCAACTTAGAGTCTCTTGCAAAATCACTTGCAGGCCATTCATTGCAGTCCAAAAGATACTTGCCGGTCATTCCTTTCATATGCGGATGCACCGCTACATAGCATGTTGTTGCTGCCCCCTATTTTAGATTTTTATTGACATTTTTTCGCGTGTTAGATACCCGAAATGCAACTTAATTTCACCTTTTTTTCATTGTTTCTGAGAAAAGAAATGTTGTGTTCACATTTTCATGTAACTTACTTTCAATTTTTTGGTAGGTAAGTAACCTTTTATGTTTTTATACTTTTGTAAAATAAAAAAAAATAGGAAAAGAAAAACTGAAAGTATGTTGCATACAATGTAAAGCTTAATTTATTTTTTGGCATATAATGGCAAAAAGGTGTCGTTTGAAGGCCACTAAGTTGTGTTGCTAGCAGGGTATTGACGGGACCCGTGAGTTTTCACCGACATGTAAAAAATGACAAAAAACTGTAAGTTATATTCTGGTGTAACGAGCCTTTAAGTTCATGTATATAAAAAAATTCACATTTATATCCAAGTATAATTTTTTATATACATGAACTTAAAGGTTCATTACACCAGAATATAACTTACAGTTTTTTGTTATTTTTTACATGGCAGTGAAAACTCACTAGTCCCGTCAATACCCTACTAACAACACAACTTATTGGCCTTCAAGGGGTTAAGAAGACACCTTTTTGTCACTCGGAACACATTACATTCAATTTAAAATTGTGAAAATGGTATTTTTATGAATTTTGTGCTGATATCAAAGAGGATACCTGTGGGACATTTTTCCATAGAACATAAGTGAGCAAGTTCATAACTCCTGCAAGAAATCATACACAAAACATATTATGATTCTTCAACGCGTACATGCCACATTTATGCATGATCAAATTTACACACGCGCGCAGACACACACACATATATATACACTTACTCATGAGATTTAAAGAATGTTTCATAAGATTAGTCATAATCAGCCTCGGGTGTACAGAGTTCACTGTAACATTTGCACCCTCTTCCTGCATTTACATTCAAGTAATCAAAAAGATATAAATTATAAATCATCCCAAACAAAAAAAAAAGATAAAAAAAATAAAAACAAATAAAAATAAAGAAACCAAAAACCACCTTTAAGAGTCGGGAAAGCTCGTTTGCGTGTAATAAATTTGCCAGTTTCGACTGCCCGTACGCCAATTTGTCTGAATAACTGGTTCAATCAACATTTTTATTCATATTTATATACGTGTACGAAATTTTCAAATTTATAAGCACATAAAGATATAAGATTCACAAACTTTTTTATAAAGTTACTAGCTTTTATCTGCTGTATTGCGGGGGTAGCTTTACATTTTTTATTTCTAATATTTATATATTTTTTTGGATTTTAATTTTTTTTATTGTAAGGAAGTTAATAATATGTTTAGGGCTTGATGATGAAAGGATATCACATGTAAATGTGATGTTATAACCCGTTTAAAAGCTATCCGGGTTTGGCCGGTGAGACCCATGACCCGCTTATTTTTTTACTATAAAATTGTTTATTAATTATAAATAATATCTTTTTTTTAAAATGGATATTAATTTTTAGTATATCTCTGTTTTATAGGATTTTCATATCAAATATTTGGTGAGATTAATTTTTAATATAATGAGATCTTATAACATGTTTAAGGGCTACCTGGAATTTGGTGAGACCCATACTCGTGAATTCGGGTCAAATACATGAGAAGCCTTCATTTACAAATAAAACAATCTGGTGACTTGAGAGAATATAGAGAGCAACCAGAGAGCTTTTAATGGTTTCGTTTATATATATATTTAAGATAAGCATGTCACCTGTTTTTATCATTAATGGTATCAAATCTGATCCCTTCTTTATAAGTGTGGAGATGAGCTACAGAAGACAAATTGACGATTCTACCCTTGATACTGGTAACTGAAGCAGTGTACTTCATCTTGTCAAGAAGTAGGTTGGTCAAGTAAAAGTGACCTTAAATGGTCATTTCATAATGATCAAGACAATAAAATGTTAATAAATATATCATAAAACTATTTAAAAATGGAAAGTGTGATGTACCAACGTACCTAAATGATTTGTCGCGAACTGCATCTTGATACCATCTTGCGAAAGTTGGTAAGGACAAAACATAATACCGGCATTGTTTCTTAACAATAATCAGATAATCGGTCAAAAAGCGTAAATGCAAATAAATTAAATAAAAATAAAAAAAATAAAAAAATAAAAAAAATTAAGGACTCACATCAAGATGTTGAGGGGAAGGTTAAGGGCTAAAAAGTCATTTGCAAAAGCTTTGACTGACTTTAGAGAAGAAAGGTCAAGTTGAAGAAAGTCAACCTTAGCATATTTGTTGCTTTTAATGATGTTTTGTTTTGCTTCATTTGCAGCCTCTATGTTCCTTGCTGCTATTATAACATGTGCTCCTCTTAGTGCAAGTACTCTTGATGTCTCTAATCCAATCCCACCAGCTCCTCCTGTAAAGTGTTAATCAACTTTTGACTTTTTGACTTTTAGGGTCAACTCTCAAAATGTTAATCAAATTATTTATAACTATACTTGAATGTTCCCGGCCAGCAAGTGAAAGTTATGAGGAAAATATGTTCAAAGTTGGGATTGTCTGTAAACATTTCCTGAGTTGGGATTAATCCCGATCCAATCAAAATAATTCATATAATGAATTCCAGTTAGTGATTAACTTCATCTAAATTGTAATGCTAATGGTCTGATTTTAATCAAGTATTTATCGAGTTTGATACAAAAAGTAATTCTTTTAGCAAGTTTTATATTTTATTTTATCAAATTATGTAGCAAGTTTTTTTTTTTATATTTTATTGGTTTTTAATGATCCCAACTATTGCATTTTGGTCACTGCTGGTCCCAACTAATGAATTTGCTACTAGTGGCCCCAACTTTTAAAGTATTTGTTTCTAACGGTCCGCGACTAACAGAATTCTAACATCGTTAGTTTCAGGTTGCCGGAAAAACAGTTTTGGCCGGAAAACTCAATTTTTTTAGCAAGTTTTATATTTTATTTTATCAAATTATGTAGCAAGTTTTTTTTATATTTTATTGGTTTTTAATGATCCCAACTATTGCATTTTGGTCACTGCTGGTCCCAGCTAATGAATTTGCTACTAGTGGCCCCAACTTTTAAAGTATTTGTTTCTAACGGTCCGCGACTAACAGAATTCTAACATCGTTAGTTTCAGGTCGTCGGAAAAACGGTTTTTGGCCGGAAAACTCAACCATCATCGGAATCGGTTGATGCTGCTCAAATGGTGGTAGTTGGTTAGCGGTGAGTCAATTGGCAGTGGTTGCGGTGTTGAGGTGGTGTTTTCCGGCAACATATGAATTTTCCGGATAAAAACGGTTTTCCGACGACCTGAAACTAACGGCGTTAGGATTCTGTTAATCGCGGACCATTAGGAACAAATACTTTAAAAGTTGGGACCATCAGTAGCCAATTAATTAGTTGGGACCAGTAGTGACCAAAAAGCAATAGTTGAGACCATTAAAAACCAATATACCTATTTTATTTAATCAAACTATTTAGCAAGTTTTATATTTTATGTAGCAAGTATTATTTAGCAAATTATTGTAATTTTATGTTTATTTATTATAATAATAAAGATGATAATAATTAAAAAACTATTAACAACAGAAAAAAGCATTAAATCAATGTTTTCTTTATTAGTTTATCATCAATGTTAAAACTAAATAAATATATATATAAAAGACAACAAAACAAACAAAAAAACAACATAAAAGTCTTTTGACTTATATCAACTAAGTGTGCTTGTGTTTTTATAAGTTGTTAAATGTATAACTAATGAATGCATGTAAACCTGTAATGACTACAGTCAGATCAGACGCATCGATTCCTTCGGTCACTTGTTCGGCTGTGGTGGCTGACCCGAAGCCACTCCGGGCCTGGCCATCCAGTAATCAACGAAACGATCCCCATTTTCGACTAGCTTGATCGGACCAGTTTATTATTATATGTGCATGAAAGTGATGAAGAGTGTTATGAACAGAAATATAGAAGCTAGGATTTGAGAACTGTCACATTTATGATGGTTTATATTATTATTATTATTTCCCATTTTAATGAGTGTCTACTTGTAGGTAGGGATGATAATTGAATTGAAATTTTAAGTGATTTGGTTTTAGTAGTTAGTTTAATAGTTCGGTTTTTTTAAGAACGACGACTTTCTTGTATTTAGGCTACCGTACTTTCTAAATTTGGAGAGCACAGTTGCCTCATTCTGGCCAGACTATGTTGTCGTAACCGGGCCCATGCTAGCTTCGGAGATCGGCCGACACTTGATAGTCGTTGTGCCGCAACAAGAGCAGAACTCTCTGGTGTAACACACGGTGGGACGAAAACCCAGGTGAGCTCGGGATTCGACCTGACAACCTTGCACAAGGCCTAGCTTAAACCCTTCATTGCCATAAATTATAATCCATTAAAAGTGACAAAAGTGGGCATCGAACTTAGGTCTCCACCGGAGAACCCACGCCTTCTACCATTAGGCCACAAGAATAGTTCGGTTAAGTTTGAAAGTTGGAAGTGAGCGTGTAAAATGAGTCGAATGAGCGTTTATCGTTTATCATTTATATACTTTATCCATTTTTTCGAAATATGCAGTTATGCATATGTATGATAATTTATAAACCATCATAATCGAACCATCAAATTGGCAGATCAGTAAAACCAACTAGGGATGGTAAAAAAGCTCGGACGTGACAGGTATACCTGAAACCCAATGGGTATCGGACCGGATATTGGATTATATTTAAAAAAATTTACAGGTATGGGACGGGCATGGAATTAGATGATAACCGGTTGGATTATCCGAAACTACAAACCCATTGACCTGAATAGTTTATATAAGATTGGCTATTAAAACTATATTTATTTAGGACATTTTAATAAACAATTAAGTTATTTCATATGTCGGTTTTATTATTTATAACCTTTTATAATTAAGCTGTTATTTTTTATAAATAGTAAAAAAATGATAAAAACATTTAATTTTAGTTCTTGCATTTAAAATATAGCGGTTGGTTGCTCGGCTTTAATAAATTAAAAAAGTATATATTAAAATAATAATAAAAATTATTATTATATAAGCATATAGTTGTCTTTAACGGGATAAAATGTAAAGGAAAATGGTTATATGTATACATGATGAAACCAATGATAAACATTGATCACTAGCACATTTATTACATATGTGTTGTCTATATAAAGTATAAACTATATTTTGTTGATGTAGATGCAATGTATATTATTTTGATCACATGGAAGAGTATGTGACATGCCTACGGATACCGATCTTGAATTTCTCAAAAGCTTGGTGCATACCGGTACTGAAAACATTTGGTTAAGTACCGTAGCCAAATATTAGATAAATACCATTACTTAACCGTATTCGTTCGGTACCAGTACCTGATAAAAGATAACAATAGTATTAACATGTGCACATAATTAAACTTGTATTCTAAACAAGCTTATGGTTATCAATATACCATTGGACGTTTTGAATTTAGATGGATAATAAAAGGTTAGACAAGAATTATTGTTAGTGGTAATTGAGGCCATTAACATAAAATTTTCTACTTAAAATAATTTATTTGTGGAACTGAAGAACTGACGACATTTATGGCTTCTAGTAGAATCAAAATACTTTAATTTGACGACGATTTTATCAATCCTCTATAGAGATGTCCAAGGCCTACGGATTCTGAAACCTGCATACGGTATCGATCATTTATACCTTTGTTGTTAAAATGCAAATAATGGATAGCGAACGTTAATACCTAACAAACGACGTAGAATTTATTCCCTTATTAATAGTCCACTACCAACTTTTTGCTACATTTACTTTTATGATATTTTTCTTAATATGACATTCAATTACATGGTGTTACGTTATGTTAAGCAAGTTGTATATGTTAAATATATCTATCTATCTATAATCTATAATATATATAAACGAAAACCCAAAAATCCTATGTGTCGCGATGTGGTCGCTCCCCCCTTTTATGAAAGCCACCAGATTACATGATTTTTAAATGGAGATCTCTCATTGATTTAACCCAAATTCATGGGTATGGGTCTTACCAAAACTAAATAACTCTTAAACGGGTTATAGCATCTCATTAAATTAAAAATTAATCTTACCAATTATTTGATATAAAAATCCTACAAAATAGGAATATACTAAAATTTACTATCCAATTTAAAAAGAAAAAGATATTATTTATAATTAATAAACAATTTTATAGTAAAAACATAAGCGGGTCATGGGTCACCAAATCTAGATAGCTTTTAAACGGGTTATAACATATCATTTATTTATGAAACCTTTTCATCATCAAACCCTAAGTATATTATTAACTTTCTTACAATAAAGAAAATTAAAATCCAAAAAATAAATATTAAAAAACGAAAAATGTAAAACAATCATTCTCTCAAGCCATCAGATTGTTTTATTTGTAAATGAAGCTTTCTCACGCATTTGACCCGAATTCACTGGTAAAGGTCTCACAAAATCCAGATAGCTCTTAAACGGATTATAACATCTCATTATATTAAAAAATAATCTCATCAAATATTTGATATGAAAATCCTATAAAATAGGAATATACTAAAAATTAATATCCTATTTTATTTTAAAAAACAATATTATTTATAATTAAGAAACAATTTTATAATAAAGAAAATAAACGGGTAATGGGGACACCAAACCCAGATAGCTATTAAACCGGATTATAACATATCATTTATTTGTGAAACCATTTCATCATCAAACCTCAAGTATATTAATTATTAACTTTATTACAATAAATAAAATTAAAATTCAAATATACATATATAAATATTAAAAACAAATAATGTAAAACAACCCCCGTAATACGGGGGATAAAATCTAGTATATAAATAAAACCTTTAAAAGCTCTCTGGTTGCTCTCTAAATTCTTTCAAGCCACCAGATTGCTTTATTTGTAAATGGAGGTTTCTTATGCATTGACCCGAATTCACGGGTATGAGTCTCACCAAACTCAGATAGCCCTTAAACGGGTTATAACATCTCATAAAATTAAAAATTAATCTCACCAAAAATTCTATAAAATATGAATATACTAAAAAGTAATATCCGATTAAAAAAAGATATTATTTATGATTAAGAAAAAATTTTACAGCAAAAGAAAAAATAAACAGGTCATAGGTCTTACCAAACTCAGATAGCTTTTAAACCGAGTTATAATTATTTATGAAACTTTTTCATTATTAAATCCTAAGCATATTATTAACTTCCTTACAATAAATAAAATAAAATTAAAAAAACTGTAAATATTAGAAACGAATAATGTAAAACAACCCCGTAATACGGGAGATTAAAACTAGTTTATAATATATAGGGGTAAGATCCCGTACAAATAAAACTAACACTGTTAATTTTTTTTTGTTAAATTCGAGCATGTACCAGGCACATGAGGGTAGGCTTGTAATTTTATAAGTAAAATAATAATCAAAACTAAAAAATTAAAAACATATGAAATACTCACCCACTCTCATTCACGCTCTCTCTCCCTCAACCTCCATCTCCATCACCAACCAAACAACCACCACCACTTGCTGTAACCACCACCTTCTCTTAATCCTCTCCCAACACCACTAGTCACCAACTTACCCCACAGATCATTCCCACCCACCCCAAACCCCCTCTCCTCATCGACACCGTCGTCACCACTACCACTACGGCAGTCACCGTCAAAACAGCCATTGTGTCTCCTTCTTCCCCTATCCAACAATCCTGTTTAACAAAACCCTAATTTATAATTTTCCCCAAATTTCATCACCTTTTTAACCCAAGGAAGTATCAGATATGAAACCCCCTTTTCAATCACTCATTCTCATATCTGAAACAGATTGAGATGGTGGAGAGACAGAAGGTGATGGTTGTGGAGATGATGGTGGTGGTAGTTGCTGGAGGTTGGGGCGAGGGAATTGTGATTTCCGGAGGCTGGGGCGGGGGAGTATTGGTTGTGGAGATTGTGATTTCCGGAGAGGTTTTAGGTCGGGGTTGGGTTATTTAGTACTGGTGGCAACCCGACGGTGGTGGTGGTGGTGATGGCCACAAAGTGGTGGTGTTTTGGTTCAACAAACCCTTCACAATTCACAGGAGAGATTGTATAGAGAGAAAGAAGAAATGAGTTTTTTTATTAATTTTGAAATTTTACGTATGTTTTTATTAAATGAGGAGAAATGGATGAGAAAAGACACTATTGCCCCGAAGTGGGGTTCATTTAACCATATTTAATGAGAAAAATTAACGGAGTTAGTGTCAAATGACGTGATGTGATAAAGTTTTTAAGCATAAAAATGTTTTCTGCTATTTCTTTTGCCAAAGGACGTCTAATGAAAAAACGTGCTAACATAAAAGACTAGTTTTGCTATTTTGTCTAAAATTAACCTACTATACATACAAAAAAATAGAGTAATTACACCTTTTAACTAAAGTAATTATGTTAAAAAAACAAAATAGTGTAATAATAATTACACTACTTATAAACATAATTACACTACTAACACAGATAATTACATTACACTATAATTACATTAAGTAGAGTAATTATTTTGTAAGTAGGGTAATTGTTGCATCTGATTATTCTTTCTCAAAGTTGACTTCTGGATATCTTTGCAAGATTTGAAATATCTTTGCTAAGTTGACTATTGATGCGCTTAAAGTGGTATATAAAAATATTGCAATTAATAACCTAGCACAACAAGTAATAAAAACCAAGAATACCCTAAACCAAACCACTAGCAACAGGCAAGAGAACCTATCGGGTGTAGAATAGCTATGGGAAGTCCAGGAATATCGAACCCTAGAGACACTAATTAAATTAACGAAACTAGATTCTAAAAGCTATAATTAAGAAAAAGATTATTTTTGGATTTTTTATTTATTTTATTTTAAAACTAATAATTATTTAGACTATTTAATTAAACTAAATTAACTAATAAATTAAACTTAAACTCTAAAGACTTAGATGAAAACAATTAATGAGAAAGACGTTACCTAGGCTTGAAATCCTATTTGTAAATCTTGGATGCTTATCGGCTATGGAAACTGTGATGGAACCGGGATCTAAAGATACGACGCCCTAGACATCCTAGTGGATTCCTGATCATTCTCTGTGTGTCACCTAAAAGGAATACCTAAAGGGCGTATGACGCAAACCGGTTGGTTGGATTACCTCTCAGTCTCTCCAACAATATTAAAGTACTCTAATGACTAGATCACCTCTCAGTCTCACTAATCACAATACATCCGGGAGTGTAAGGGACGTAAGGAGTAACCTAAAGATGCTCAAAAAGATCTAGGATATCAAAAATCAAAAGACTATAAAAGGGGAAATCCACTCTCGTGTAATCTATGCCCAAACCGTCTAATGAAATAAGACAACCCCAACTATCTATTACCTCTCAGTCTCAAGATAGGTAGAACACTTAAAATCTCTAAACCCTCAAACAATAGTTCCTATGGATTATGTCGACCATAAACCATAAACTAGTTACGAACACACAGTAGGTAACCTAATATGCGTCTACACAATGAAAGACTTTCACAAAGACACATATGGAACAATTGAATAAAAGTAAATTAATAATAAGTATGCATATTCATCTTAAAAACATCAAAAAGTCTATTACAATAATATCAGTCCAACACCAATAACCCAATACCGACAAGCAAACCAAAAGTCAACAAATATTCATTCAAAGCCTAGGCAACTAATAAGGTTTAGCCAATAAACATTAGGGCTGGCAATTCGTGTCTTAACAGGTTTAACAGGTATGCGGCGGCGCGCTGAACACAAGTATCAAACATGAATATGACTCGTT
The DNA here is from genome assembly GCF_021521415.1 of Bidens hawaiensis. NCBI lineage: Eukaryota > Viridiplantae > Streptophyta > Magnoliopsida > Asterales > Asteraceae > Bidens > Bidens hawaiensis. Next base: position 1,269,566 of record NW_027491273.1, read on the forward strand.
TAACGACTTTATATGTCATGTCTATAAGACAGTTTTAAGTTTCATGTACCAATAAAGGAATACAATGGATTCTAGCCTACTAATTTCAATTATTTAAGAAAATTAAAAAATCACATACCGCACTTTTTTGCTTAACAGGTCTTATCGTGTATTTAACAGGTACCCAATTTCCAGCCCTAATAAACATGTTCAAGAAAATAAAATAAATTGGTTCAACACCCAAATTCATAATAAAAATAATAAAGATAAATCAAGAGAACCGTGTTTAAATGAGTAGGTGTAGCACCCTGCTTGCTCCTTTTTTTTCTTTTTATTCCTTCGATGATCACAACCAATAATTCTATTATGTAAAAAAAACCCTTGCGGCAGCTTTAAATCCTCCCGTTCGGCCCCCTTGTATTCTATGTGAGAATTCTTTATATATTAAAACCCTCCTATCTTAACCGACTTTCGTTACTCCATCAAAACCCATCTTCCATGGCACCATGGGCTGTTGTGACAATGATTTGTTTTTGGGCCAGTAATTGCTTGATTCCTTTTTTTGTAATATAATGGAGCGCACAATTTTCTTTGATCGGTTCATGCATAGCTACAAATAATTCATATTTATAGCAACATATTATTAAATTAAAAATTCAAAGAAAATAACTTAGTTATTGTAACACTCCTGTTACGAGCACTTAAATTCATTTAGTCTTTCATTTATTTTCTTTTTTTTAATTAAGAATATGAATAACGAATAATAATAATAATATTACTAATAATAGCATACGAAACTTATTTTAGTCATTCACTCGTTAGCCTCAAGCTTAGTAAAAGCATTTAATTTTAGTTCACTGTATCATGAAACCATTAAACTCATATGTGAACCAAATAGTAATAATATTCTATAAAAACTTGGCTCAAAAATATATAGAAATAGAGAATATTTATATAATAATATGTATAATTGAGACCACATCAACTATCATCTAGAAGGTAAATAGATAAAGAAAAAGAAATGTAGGAAGGAAATGGTTTTGTAACTTTAAAATGTTATGACTAGATACTTTGAATTGCATATGTTATTTAGTAGAGAATCTAAGGGGTTATATTTTTAGGAGAGTTGGAAGTTATCTCAGGAATTGGAGTTTAAATCTTTTTGTAAAAAAAAAAGAATGTATGACTTATATGTGTGTACATATCTCGACAGATTAAGGAAAAAAGGTAGCAAGTGTATTGTGTTTTAATATATCTATAATTATGTCATACAAATATGATTTAATTTTGTTAGCTTTTAAAAATATATGGATTTTACTAGGTTATACATGCACTTTTGTAGTATAAATAAAGAATAAACATTAAATAAATCATGGAGGGCTGAAAGTGAATACTTATAATTGCAAAATTTTATTAAAGATTAGGATCTGAAAGATGTTCGTACAATGACAAAATGAAAACAAACGAATATGGTAAAAACCCGAAATGTTACAGTATCCCTTACTTTTAGGAATTTCGTCCCGAAATTAGAGAATAGCTGTAGCGAACAGATGAGGATACTTCTCCTTCATTTGATCTTCACGTTCCCAAGTAAACCCAGCTACTTGCTTCGATTCCCAACGCACCTTAACTAACGGTATACGACTACGCTTGGTAACTTTATCTTTATGATCCATGATCTCAACAGGTCTTTCAACAAAATGCATGGTTTCCTCAATACGAACTTCATCAAGAGATATTTGGAAATTACCCTTGGCAAGACACTTCTTCAAATTCGAAACATGAAATATCGAATGAATGTTTGAGAGTTCAGATGAAAGATCAAGTCTATATGCAACAGGACCAATACGCTCAATGATTTCAAAAGGACCAACGAAACGAGGAGATAACTTCCCTTTATTTCCAAATCTCACAGCACCTTTCCATGGAGATACTTTGAGTAGAACACGATCACCAACAGTAAACTCGAGAGGCTTCCTACGCTTATCCGCATAACTCTTTTGTCGACCACGAGCAGCGAGTAGATTTTGGCGGATTTGAGCAATACGATCAGTCGTTTCTTGAACTAATTCGGACCAGTAACTTGAGATTCACCAACTTCATTCCAACAAATATGAGAACGACATTTGCGGCCATAAAGAGCTTCGAAAGGTGGCATACCAATGCTAGAGTGAAAGCTATTGTTATACGAAAACTCAATGAGCGGTAGATGAGTATCCCAATTGCCCCCAAAATCGAGGACACATGAGCGAAGCATGTCTTCTAGAGTTTGAATTGTACGTTCAGATTGACCATCAGATTGCGGATGGTAAGCAGTACTAAGGTCCAAACGAGTTCCCAAAGCGGATTGGAGAGACTTCCAAAAATGAGAAGTGAAACGACCATCTCTATCGGAGATAATAGTTAATGGAGTTCCATGATGACAAACAATCCTTTCAACGTAAATATGCGCCAAACGATCAACCGAATACGTTTCCTTGATGGGAATGAAATGAGCAGACTTCGTAAAACGATCGATGATTACCCAAATACTATGACGTTGCTTTCAGGTAGAAGGAAGATTAGTAATAAAGTCCATAGCAATATCTTCCCACTTCCATACGGGAACGGGAGGTTGCTCGAGCAAACCATAAGGTCATTGATGCTCGGCTTTGAATTTAGAACAAGTGAGAAATTTTGCGATGTAGAGAGCAATGTCTTTCTTCATTCCGGGCCACCAAAAGACGGAACGTAGATCAGCGTACATTTTATCAGCACCGGGATGTACGGAATATCGTGACTTATGAGCCTCGTCCATTATGAATGTGCGAAGGTCATCACGATTGGGAATCCATAAGAGATTAAGAAAATAAAGTAAACCATTGGGCTTGGTTTCCAATTGAGATTCCGCACCACACGACATCTCGTCATACATATTTCCTTTGGTGACGGATTCGTGTTGCGCGTTAAGAACACGCTTTTCGAGATCATTTTGAATGAGAACACAAGTAAGCAACGCGGACTTGACTTGTTTCTTACGGCGAAGAGCGTCGGCCACGACATTCGCTTTACCGGGACGGTAGCGAATCTCGCAATCATAGTCGCTAAGCAACTCGGCCCAACGACGTTGTCTCATGTTGAGTTCCTTTTGATCGAAAATGTGTTGGAGACTCTTATGATCGGTAAATACTACGCATTTGGTACCATAGAGATAATGTCTCCAAATCTTCAAGGCGAATACGACGGCACCAAGCTCGAGATCATGCGTCGTATAATTCTTTTCGTGAACCTTGAGTTGTCTCGAAGCATACGCGATAACCTTGCCTCGTTGCGTAAGAACACAACCTAGGCCTTGGTTAGAAGCATCACAGAATATGACGAAGTCTTCAATACCTTCGGGATGTGCAATAATAGGAGCATTGCAAAGCATGTCCTTAAGAGTTGGAAATGCTTCCTCTTGCTTTGACCCCCACTCGTAAGGTTTACCCTTATGTGTAAGAACGGTGAGAGGCAATGCAATCTTCGAGAATTTATGAATGAAACGACGGTAATATCCCACCAAACCAAGAAAAGAACGAACTTCGGTGGGAGACGTCGGTGTCTTCCAATTCTTGACGGCTTTAATCTTTGCAGGATCGACATGAATACCCATGCCGTTAACAATATGACCCAAAAATTGAACTTCCTTAAGCCAAAACTCACACTTCGAAAACTTGGCATACAATTGTTCCTTCTGTAAGAGGTCAAGGATAGCATGTAAATGCTCTTTGTGATCGTTTTCGGATTTCGAGTAGATCAAAATGTCATCGATGAAAACAATTACGAATTTGTCCAAGTATGGTTTACACACACGGTTCATGAGGTCCATGAAAACCGCGGGTGCGTTGGTTAGCCCAAAAGGCATAACAAAAAATTCGTAATGCCCATATCGAGTACGAAAAGCAGTCTTGGGTATGTCATCTTCATTAACGCGATGTTGATGATAACCCGAACGGAGATCGATCTTCGAGAAGCAAGCGGCTCCTTGAAGTTGATCGAAAAGATCATCGATACGAGGGAGCGGGTAACGGTTCTTAATGGTAAGCTTGTTGAGTTCACGATAGTCGATGCACATGCGAAATGATCCATCCTTCTTCTTTACAAACAAAACGGGTGTGCCCCAAGGAGAAGAACTCGGGCGAATGAAACCCTTATTGGAGAGTTCTTGTAGTTAGCTCGAAAGCTCTTGCATTTCAGACGGTGCAAGACGATAAGGTGCTTTAGCAACGGGTTTAGCTCCAGGTATGAGATCAATACGAAACTCAACTTGACGAATAAGAGGAAGTCCAACAACGTCATCAGGAAAGATGTCGGGAAAATCGCGAACAATAGGAATATCTTGAATTTTCCTTCTTCTCCTTATCTTTCTCCACCACAAGCGCCAAAAAGGCAACGCACTTCTTACGCAAATAACGTTGAGCTTGAAAACACGACATGAGATTAAGCTTAGAAGCAGACGTACTACCGAAAACTTTAAGAATGCGACCATCTTGAAGGGGTATACGAAGGAACTTATCAAAACAAACGACCTCAATGTGATTCAAAGTTAACCAATTCATTCCAACTATGACATCAAAACTACCCATTTGCATTGGAATAAGATCTATACGGAACTTGACCTTATTAAGAATCATGACACAATCCCGAATAACCGAATCGATAGTAATCGAATTCCCATTAGCTACTTCTACGGTAAAAGGCTTAGACAACCTATCCCAAGGCTTATCAATAATGTATGCAAAGTCTAACGAAATAAAGCTCTTATCGGCACCAGTATCGAATAATACGGAAGCAGAATGGTTATTAATAGAGAACGCACCATTCACCACATCACTTGAGCTTTGGGCTTGATTCACGTTCATCATGAAGGCACAACCATTCGAACCATGAGGATTTGGTGTATCTCGATTGGCAGGAGGGGCTTGGATAGCGGGGACTTGAGCAGTAGCAGTCGGCGGAGCCATCAATTGCAGACTTGAGGAGCATAGGTGCGAGGTGCAAAGTTTTGAGAGATCGGGGGTTGGTAAGTTTGGACTTGGTAGGCTTGGCTAGTGTAGTATGGTGCGGGAACAACTTGGGCTTGGTGAACATAATATGGAGGAGGCATCACATGGGCTTGATTGGCACGGGCTAGCAATGGGCACATATTGCGGAGATGACTAGGATCTCCACAATGGTAGCAAGCACGGGTATTTAGAACACCGGCTTGAGCTTGGGGGTCATTAGTAGCTCGAGGAGCAGACGGTGCGGGTTGTTGTGGAGCGGCTCGTGCATTTGGAGGTGCACGGCAAGTATTGGCAAGATGCCTATAACGGTTGCACGAGGTGCAAAGAAGGCAAGTGGTGGATACGGGATGATGATGGTTACAGATTGAGCACAGAGGATGCGGTCCATTATACGGCTTCTTGTTGGGTGCATTTTGGTTCGGGGCTTGGTTGTTGGGTTGGTATATGGCATAGTTTTGGTGATGAGTCTTGCGTTTTTGGCAAATGTTGTTGTTCTTGTGGTAACGGTTAGAGTTGTTGTTATGAACAGGCTTAGGGTCGGCTTTAGCATCAGTAGAGGATTCGGTTTTACTCTTTTCAGTACCAGGCTTGGAGTCCTTTCGGGACAGCGTACCATCTTGACGTGATCATCAGTCAAGGAAGCAGCGTGGGTTATGGCTTCCTCCTGCGTGAGAGGGTCTCGACTAACAACCGCGTCACGGAAAATAGTAGGTAGCCGACAGATATACTTGCGGATACCGCGGGACAACGGGGTTACAAGATGAGGTACCACCCGGCTCAGTTCCTTGAATCGGTTCGAGTAAGTAGAGTTATCGCCACCAATTTGTTTCAGCTCCCAAAACTACGTCTCGAGTCTTTACAGTTCATGCTCGGGACAAAACTCTCTCTTCATAGCTTTCTTAAGCTCTTCCCAAGGCATGGCTAATGCTTCATCAACACCTTGGAGGTCCTTGAATGTGGTCCACCAAGTAAGGGCACGTTCCTCGAAAACGCTGGTGGAAAAACGAGTCTGTTTGTCGTCCGGACACTCGCTATGGATAAAAACGTTTTCCATCCTCTCAAACCAGCGGAGGAGTTTAGTAGCATTCTCCTCGCCAGGGTAAAGAGGAGGTTTGGCACTTGTGAAATTCTTGTGGTGATAGTTGTTGGTGGGTGCACTCGAAGTACTGGATCCTTTCGAGTTGATATTTTGGAGTTGAGCCACCACCTCGGGCAAAGCAGCGGTGAACTCCTTCGTGATGCGAGCAACCAAACGGCGATCATGAGCAGCCGATGGACGGCGGTTGCTACGGCGACGAAGTTGAGAAGACATTCTACGGGGAACAAACATGAAATATTATAAGGATTGGGTAAGTTGTGTAAACGAGTCAATGAGGAAATGTGACTAATACGTGCTAGTGACTTGTCATGACTTGAGGGCAAGTCGCGATTTAAAAATAATGTGAATAATGTTTGAGCGTTTAATATGTTTCTTCCAATTTAAATGAAAAATAATCAAAAACAGATAACAAATCAAATTAAGTGAGTTGGCATCCCATGATCTTTCCATGGCAATTTGAATGTCCCAACTAAATTGTAAAACCAAGCTTCGTGTATTGGGTCTCCCATGAGCGTTCCATGGTAGTTTAAATGACCCCAATTACATAACGTGTGACATTTGTCAATTTTGGGTCTTGTTTGTATTCATTTTTGTATTTGTTTATTATGTAAACCGACCCGATTTGTAAACCGAAGCTTATGTTATAATCAAAATGATAGATTTATGTTACAATATTGTTTCACACTTGTTGAGTCTTGAAAACATCCTATTTTCATTTTTATTTTTATTTTTATTTATTTATTATTTATTTATTTATTTATTTTTTTGTTGTTTTGTGTTTTTGTCTTGATCCATTTTGCATGAAAACTCTTGTGTTTCACACCCATATTTGACCACCAACATTACCCTATATATACACCACCTTTCCTCTTTCATTTTCCCTTGCTAAAACTCCAAAAAAAAAAAAAAAACTCTCTCAAACATCAAAGATTCAAGGTTATCTTCTTAAGTGTTCTTGAAAGTTTTTGATCTTTCATGTTAATTAGTTTATGTAGACTTATTAATACTTGTTTATGGTTGTGCAACATATATATAATATACACCCCTTGTTTACCTTTGGTAGTTACTTCTCCGATTCCGGTGTAACACCCCGACCAAAGGCGGATTATACATCGGGGCGCCACATATTGCTTCATTACTCGCGACACTATTGGTGTCAATATTTATTAATACACATTTTATCACGCACGCGCAGCGGGGAAAATAAAGAACATGAATCAAACATAAATCAATATATTATAAATTATAACATTCAAACATCATTAACTTGTCCTGATACATTTTAATTCTAGGTCCAAAAGTAAAAACGTCCTACGTGTCCACAAGCTCCAAAACAGCTACTGCAAACCTGAACATGTGTTAAAATAAACGTCAAACACTTGCGTGTTGGTGAGAAATCAAGTTTAATACAATACATAGATAACAATAAATCTGCGCGCAACATGTGTATGTCTGGTTTTCAACAAGGGTGTAATCTGATCGGGACCAACTCTAAGAGACAAGACTGCCAGTGCTCACAATTGAGCTCACAAACAAGACTAACTGTGCAAGTGTAACAAAAGAGAAAATCATAAACGAATGTTCTCCCGTGTTCATCTAATGGTACCATGAAAACTGCGGAATAGACCGTCCATACGGTTAATGATCCACACATACAAATAAACAGCCAAGTTTACGTCCTCAACACATGGGATACTGCGCGACTAAAGTTCATAAACAGTTTAAGACTCAAGTTTTGTATGAACACATGAACATCCCAAAGCATTTAAAATAAAAAGGGATTAGATACGAGATAACTCACTTGATAAACGATGCGGTGTAAGATAAAGCAAGAACCAACTTTAAACAAGCACAAGTTAACCTATAAATAAGATTATTGTTTTAATGATCTGTTTTAAGTCTTGATTATAAGTTAGCATAATTAATAAGTAAATTATTATATATAATATATATATATATTACCGGAAAAGCAGGGAAGAACAAGGAGGAAGACGGAGGCAAGAGAGGAGACGGCAGGAGGACAACGGCAGAGAGCAAAAAGGGAGGAAGAGATAATAAGAGAGATTAAGTGTTTGTGTGTGATGTGTTATGAAAATATTATTATTATTTATAGGAAAACCCTAGGAGACATAAACCCTAGAAAAAGGGGAAAAGATTTCAAAAAGTAAAAGAAAAGATATCAACGGTAAAAAGTTCTGAAAAGTAAAGATATCAAAAGATATGGCAGCTGCAGGGGGGCAAGATAAAGCTGACAGGGAACAGTAAAAAGCATGGGCGGATCAGATAAAGGTACTGGTCAAGCATGGCAAAAGCAGATCTCAAAAGATTATGTCAGTCACTTTTTCTGTCAACCAATGGGGTTGGTGCGCATGCTGCGCCGAAAGTAACTATTCAGACATTAGATAGGTTAGGTCAACGGCTCAAAAGATAAGACAACACAAAAGCAAACTGCTAGATTTAAACAGAAGATACAAAGGTTAAGCGCGGGAAGGCTGAGTGCGCGAGCGCGAAGGCTGGCACAACAATCCTTAGCGCACTGCGGGAAGAATCACATCCTTAGCGTGCTGCGAGAAGAACATGCATTCTTAGCGCGCTGCGAGAAGAGCATGCATTCTTAGCGCGCTGCGAGAAGAGTTCTCTTCACGCATCGCAGGAACAAGATGTCTTCACGCAGGCTTCCATGTAAGGAGTCTGGCGCGTGGAGCTGCAGACATCCTTAGGCGGGAAGAACCAAAGGACAAGCAAAGAGTTGAGGGAAACAAGGCTTAAGGGCGGGACGGCGACAAGAGGGAAAAGAAGGCGGAAAGAGAGAAGGAAGGGGGAGGGGACGGCGGAAAGAAAGAGAGAGAAAAAAGGCGGGAAGGAAATATATATTTTTATTAAAAGTAAAATATAAGTATAAATAAATATTAAATCATAAAAGAAAGAGATCGGATAAGAGAAACGGGTACCTGGGTCGGGTCGGATCAGGGCAGATGTCACAGTCTCCCCTACTTTAAGAAATTTCGTCCCGAAATTTATCTCGAAGTAGGTTGCGCAGAGAACAGGTGCGGGTACTTGATCTTCATTTGATCTTCCCTTTCCCATGTAAACTCGGCTCCGCGCTTGGACTCCCAGCGAACTTTCACGATAGGGATACGACTGCGCTTGGTTTGCTTAACCTCGCGATCCATAATCTCAACAGGCTTCTCAACGAAATGCATAGATTCATCAACTTGAACTTCATCAAGTGGGATGTGAAGGTTCTCGTCAGCTAAACACTTCTTGAGATTGGATACATGGAACGTTGGATGCACATTACTGAGCGCGGGCGGCAGGTCAAGTCTGTAGGCAACTTTTCCCACACGCGCGAGAATCTTGAATGGACCAACATAACGAGGAGCAAGCTTACCCTTCTTCCCAAAGCGGACAACACCTTTCCAAGGCGACACTTTGAGGAGAACAAGATCACCAACTTGAAATTCGAGAGGCTTTCGCCTACGATCTGCGTAACTCTTCTGTCGGCTTCTGGCAGTCAGCAAATGATCACGGATCTTGGCGATTTTATCGGTTGTCTCTTGAACAAGTTCGGGTCCTGTGATTTGAGCTTCACCCACTTCGCTCCAACAAATCGGGGAGCGGCACTTACGACCGTAAAGTGCTTCAAATGGGGCCATACCGATACTGGAATGATAGCTGTTGTTATAAGAAAACTCGATCAAAGGCAGGTGTGAATCCCAATTACCTCCAAAATCAAGAACACAAGATCGGAGCATATCCTCAAGAGTTTGAATAGTTCGCTCAGACTGTCCGTCAGTCTGAGGATGATATGCAGTACTCATGTCCAAGCGAGTTCCTAGCGCAGATTGGAGAGATTTCCAAAAGCGAGATATAAAACGGCCATCGCGATCGGATATGATGCTCAAAGGAGTACCATGGCGGCAGACAATTTCCTTGACATAAAGCTGCGCGAGTTGCTCAACACGGTAGTTTTCACGAATGGGCAGAAAGTGAGCAGACTTAGTCAAACGATCCACTATTACCCAAATGCTATCATGTTTGCTTGCTGTCAAAGGTAACTTGGTAATAAAGTCCATCGCTACACATTCCCATTTCCACGTAGGAATTTCTGGTTGTTCGAGCAAACCAGATGGGCGTTGGTGTTCAGCTTTAACTTTAGAACAAGTCAGGCACTTAGCTACGAACACAGCAATATCCTTTTTCATACCGGGCCACCAATAAGTAATGCGCAAATCCTTGTACATCTTATCAGCGCCAGGATGAATAGAATATCGAGATTTGTGCGCTTCACAAAGGATATCAGCGCGAAGATTCTCATCACAAGGGATCCAGATGCGATTAAGATAGCAGAGAATTCCACTCAGATTAGGGACAAAGAGTGCTTCCGCGCCACACGCTAACTCGGCGCGAAGGCTACCATTACTGATGGATGCGCGCTGCGCGTCACGAATACGCGATTCAAGGTTGCTTTGAATCGGCGCGAAGTGAAGCTGGGTGCGCGGCAAGATACAGTTAAGTTGGCAGGGTTTTCGGCTGAGCGCATCGGCTACCACATTAGCCTTACCAGGATGATACCGGATCTCACAATCGTAATCGCTGATGAGTTCGTTCCATCGGCGTTGCCTCATGTTAAGTTCCTTTTGATCAAAGATATGCTGAAGGCTTTTATGGTCAGTGTAAAGGATACACTTAGTACCATAAAGGTAGTGTCTCCAGATCTTCAAGGCAAAAACAACTGCACCAAGTTCGAGATCGTGAGTTGTATAATTCTTTTCATGAACCTTGAGTTGCCTTGATGCGTAAGCGATAACCTTGCCTCGTTGCATAAGAACACAACCGAGACCTTGGTTGGATGCATCGCAATACACGACAAAATCATCATTACCCTCAGGTAGCGCAAGAACAGGAGCTTCACACAACAAACGCTTGAGCGTTAGAAAGGCTTCTTCTTGCTTCGAGCCCCAAATATACGGTTTACCTTTGTGCATTAGAGCTGTTAAAGGCAAAGCGATCTTCGAGAAGTTCGAAATAAATCGCCGGTAGTAACCAGCTAAGCCCAGAAAGGAACGGATCTCAGAAGGAGAGGATGGCGTAATCCAGTTCTTGATTGCTTCAATCTTGGATGGGTCGACATGAATACCCATCTTGTTTACAACATGACCAAGAAACTGTACTTCATCAGACCAGAATTCACACTTGGAAAGCTTAGCATAGAGCTGCTCGGTTCGAAGCTTCTGCAACACTAACCGAAGATGTTGCTCATGCTCGGCCTTGGTCTTAGAATACACCAGAACATCATCGATAAACACGATCACGAATTTATCCAAGAAAGGCCTACACACCCGATTCATAAGATCCATGAAAACGGCGGGTGCGTTGGTTAGACCGAAGGACATGACCAAGAATTCAAAATGGCCATAACGAGTTCGAAAAGCAGTCTTCGGAACATCTTCATCGCGGATGCGCAACTGGTGATAGCCAGAGCGGAGATCAATCTTCGAGAAACAGGAGGCACCTTGGAGTTGATCAAAGAGGTCGTCAATACGCGGTAAGGGATACCGGTTTTTAATGGTGAGTTTGTTCAACTCGCGGTAATCAATACACATGCGAAACGATCCATCTTTCTTTTTAACGAACAACACCGGAGCACCCCAGGGCGAAGAGCTAGGGCGAATGAATCCTTTAGCAGTCAACTCTTGAAGTTGGCTTGCCAATTCTTGCATCTCAGCGGGTGCAAGACGGTAAGGAGATTTAGCTACGGGGGAAGCACCAGGGACAAGATCAATACGGAACTCGACTTCACGAGCGGGAGGGATACCAGGAAGATCATCAGGAAAAACTTCAGGGAAATCACGCACAACAGGGATATCGCGAAGCTTCTTCTCTTCAACAGGTTTAACCACATGGGCTAGAAATGCAATACACTTCTTCCGCATGAGTCTTTGGGCTTCGGCGCAAGACATAAGTTTAAGACCACTGGAGGGTTTTTCGCCGTAGATGTGAAGATCACCATTTTCTCGAGGTATGCGAATCATCTTCTTGGCGCAAATAACTTCGGCGCGATTATGCGTAAGCCAGTCCATACCAATGATAACATCAAAGCTTCCAAGAGGCATAGGGATGAGGTCGATCAGAAAATCGTTTTCGTTAAGATTAAGCGTACAATCTTTAATCACTGAGTTAATTAAAATAATTTCACCATTAGCCAATTCAACTGAAAAATCTTCTTTTAAATCGTTGCGCGGTCGCGCAAGCTTCTGCTCGAAGGCGCGAGAGATAAAGCTTCGATCGGCGCCAGTATCAAAAAGTACAGAAGCATAAAATCCGTTAAGTAAAAATGTACCATTAACTACGTCATTATTCGCTTGCGCTTGGTGCGCGGTTATGTTAAAAGCTCGTCCACGCGTTACTTGGTTTGAAATCTGGTTCACCGGATTCGCTTGCGTAATCTGAACTTGTAGTCTTGGGCACGCGTTCCGGAAATGACTGGGATCACCGCAGTTAAAGCACGATCTGGGTCGTGGGTTTTGGTAGATTGATTGTGGGTTCTGCGGGTAGACTGGTGGTGTTGGCGCAATTGGATTGGCGGGAAGGACTCTACAGTTTTCAGCAGTGTGACCAGTACGGCCACATCGGTTACAAAGTCGACACGGGGTTTGGGTTGGGTGGTGAAATCTACAGGTTGGGCAAAAGGGATGGTTTCCTGTGTAAGGTTTCTTAGTTGGCGGGGCAGGGAGTGCTGGATTGGTTAAGGCATAGTTATGGACTGCAGGAGGTGCTGGGTAGGTTGACAGTGGGTTAGGCGCGTAAACTGGGGGTTGGTAAACGGGTTGCTGGACAGTGGGCGGGTTGGTAAGCGCATAGGCCTTGCGCCTGCGCTTGAGGTTGTTACGGTTTGAGGGTTCTGGTTTGGTTTCTGCGGGTTCAGGGGCAGTTTTGGTGAGTTTGGTCTTCTCAGTTCCCCGCAGGAACAGGGTTCCTGCTCTGACATGGTTGTCGCTAAGCACAGCGGCCAACTCGATGGCGTCAGAGAGGGTAACTGGGTTTCTGGCCCATACAGAATCTTGAATTTCCATGGGGAGACCCCCAAGGAATTTCTCGATTGCTCGGCGTGAAGGGGTAACAAGGTGAGGGACCAGTAAGCTTAGCTCGTGGAAGCGCGTCGCGTACTCGCGCGCTTCACCGCTGTATTGCTTCAAGTTCCAGAATTCTTCCTCCAGGCGCTTAACTTCGTTGGGAGGGCAGAATTCTCGCGTAAGAATTTCCTTGAATTCCTCCCATGTCATGCTAGAAGCAGCCTCTGCGCCACGCGCATGAGCTACTCCATTCCACCATGTAAGCGCTCTGGATTCCAGGACACTGGAAGCATATAGGGTTCGTCTGTCTGAGGGGCATTGGGTGTGAAGGAAAGTGTTTTCTATCTTCTCAAGCCATTGGAGCATCACGGTGGCTCCTTCAAGACCTGTGAACTTCGGAGGGTTACCCGCATTAAAGGACTTAATGTTATAACTCGAGGTGTTGGTATTGTTTTGGCTCAAAGCTTGGGCTATTGCGGCGGCCATTTCCTGGGAATGTTGCTGTCTACGCATGCGCGAGGCTTCTCTTCTCTGAAATCGGCGAGATAGCGGAGGCATTCTATAAAAATTTTAATTTTAGTTAATATCTTGGTTTTTATCGCAAAGTTTTAATCTTATAAAGCTTGGTTTCACGGAGTTAGATGCTATCAAAAGTTAAAGTAGATTAAATGACCCTAAATGCAGACTTAATAAAGGTAACAAATTCGAATCAGAAATCGACAATTCATGTATCACCATGACTTTCCGAATTCCCAATTTAAAATATACGAGTAAACGAGTATTGGAGATTGACGATTCATGTATCACCATGACTTTCCAATCTTCAATATAAAATATACAAGAAAATGAGTATTGGAGGTTGACAATTCATGTATCACCATGACTTTTCAAGTCTCCAACCTCAGAACATAATCGTAAATGGAAATTGAAAATCAACTATTCATGTATCACCATGACTTTTCGGATTTTCAATCCCAACAAACGAATATGTAAGTAAAATCAATAAAAATCGAAATTCACAAAAATCGAAATATCGCGGAATAAAACATAAAACCATATACTGCGCAAGTGCGAGCATATTCATAAATAACGAGTAATTAACAATAAGCGCGCAAACATGAGATTTCTCTCATGCGCGAGAAGGGACTCTTAGGTATTCTAGGCCGTTACGTCTAACCACCTATCCTAAAGTCAACGAGCTCTGATACCAATCTGTAACACCCCGACCAAAGGCGGATTATACATCGGGGCGCCACATATTGCTTCATTACTCGCGACACTATTGGTGTCAATATTTATTAATACACATTTTATCACGCACGCGCAGCGGGGAAAATAAAGAACATAAATCAAACATAAATCAATATATTATAAATTATAACATTCAAACATCATTAACTTGTCCTGATACATTTTAATTCTAGGTCCAAAAGTAAAAACGTCCTACGTGTCCACAAGCTCCAAAACAGCTACTGCAAACCTGAACATGTGTTAAAATAAACGTCAAACACTTGCGTGTTGGTGAGAAATCAAGTTTAATACAATACATAGATAACAATAAATCTGCGCGCAACATGTGTATGTCTGGTTTTCAACAAGGGTGTAATCTGATCGGGACCAACTCTAAGAGACAAGACTGCCAGTGCTCACAATTGAGCTCACAAACAAGACTAACTGTGCAAGTGTAACAAAAGAGAAAATCATAAACGAATGTTCTCCCGTGTTCATCTAATGGTACCATGAAAACTGCGGAATAGACCGTCCATACGGTTAATGATCCACACATACAAATAAACAGCCAAGTTTACGTCCTCAACACATGGGATACTGCGCGACTAAAGTTCATAAACAGTTTAAGACTCAAGTTTTGTATGAACACATGAACATCCCAAAGCATTTAAAATAAAAAGGGATTAGATACGAGATAACTCACTTGATAAACGATGCGGTGTAAGATAAAGCAAGAACCAACTTTAAACAAGCACAAGTTAACCTATAAATAAGATTACTGTTTTAATGATCTGTTTTAAGTCTTGATTATAAGTTAGCATAATTAATAAGTAAATTATTATATATAATATATATATATATTACCGGAAAAGCAGGGAAGAACAAGGAGGAAGACGGAGGCAAGAGAGGAGACGGCAGGAGGACAACGGCAGAGAGCAAAAAGGGAGGAAGAGATAATAAGAGAGATTAAGTGTTTGTGTGTGATGTGTTATGAAAATATTATTATTATTTATAGGAAAACCCTAGGAGACATAAACCCTAGAAAAAGGGGAAAAGATTTCAAAAAGTAAAAGAAAAGATATCAACGGTAAAAAGTTCTGAAAAGTAAAGATATCAAAAGATATGGCAGCTGCAGGGGGGCAAGATAAAGCTGACAGGGAACAGTAAAAAGCATGGGCGGATCAGATAAAGGTACTGGTCAAGCATGGCAAAAGCAGATCTCAAAAGATTATGTCAGTCACTTTTTCTGTCAACAAATGGGGTTGGTGCGCATGCTGCGCCGAAAGTAACTATTCAGACATTAGATAGGTTAGGTCAACGGCTCAAAAGATAAGACAACACAAAAGCAAACTGCTAGATTTAAACAGAAGATACAAAGGTTAAGCGCGGGAAGGCTGAGTGCGCGAGCGCGAAGGCTGGCACAACAATCCTTAGCGCACTGCGGGAAGAATCACATCCTTAGCGTGCTGCGAGAAGAACATGCATTCTTAGCGCGCTGCGAGAAGAGCATGCATTCTTAGCGCGCTGCGAGAAGAGTTCTCTTCACGCATCGCAGGAACAAGATGTCTTCACGCAGGCTTCCATGTAAGGAGTCTGGCGCGTGGAGCTGCAGACATCCTTAGGCGGGAAGAACCAAAGGACAAGCAAAGAGTTGAGGGAAACAAGGCTTAAGGCCGGGACGGCGACAAGAGGGAAAAGAAGGCGGAAAGAGAGAAGGAAGGGGGAGGGGACGGCGGAAAGAAAGAGAGAGAAAAAAGGCGGGAAGGAAATATATATTTTTATTAAAAGTAAAATATAAGTATAAATAAATATTAAATCATAAAAGAAAGAGATCGGATAAGAGAAACGGGTACCTGGGTCGGGTCGGATCAGGGCAGATGTCACATCCGGTCGGTGAGGTTTCGGACCCCATAAGGCAAGTCATGGAGGACTTCGTGTCCTTGATATATATACATCTATATAACTTGTTCATACATATTAATCTTGCTTATTTTAGTTTGTTGGTCATGTTTACAAGTTCCATGGTTATGGGTTTTTAAGAGTCTATGCTTCGGTTTAACCGTAAATAGCTCTAAACCGTAAACCGAACTTTGTTACTAGGTTTGTTTGTTTAAACATACTTAGTGTTAGATCTAAGTTTCTAAAATCATTTTTACAAATTCTATGGTTATGGGTTTGTAGAATCTTACCTTGGTCTTAACCCGAAACACGATCCGAACCGAAAACCGAACTTTTGTTTAAAGACTTTGTTGTTAACTTTTGGTATTTTTTGTTTAAGTTCTTTAGTGTTTGGACATGTGGAAACCATCTATGAACTTGTTGTGAGATGGAAACCGAACCAAACCGATTCTTGCTCGCTTAAGATACACAAGTGTGTATTTTTTTTAGCCATAAAGACTTGTATATTTCTTTAAAAATAGTTACAAATTGATTTTTAAATATTTTCTTAAGTACTTGGAAATATTGGATCCAACTTGATCTCATAACAAAGTTTGGACCGACAAAACCGAACACTCGCTTAACGTGCGTTGTTAGTTCTAAAACAATGGAACTACATACTTGGTTAAGTCTTATTAAATTTTATTGAGTTATCTCATAACATTCAATATTTTGGAAAGTTGACTTTGGGTTTGACCAATTATCAAGACCCGAACCGACAACCCGAACACTCGATAAAAAAAACCCGTTTTAGTATCTTTATTCCAAAGGGATTTGCATTCTTGCATTTTACCCACCTTATTACTTAACATAGGTTGAGTAAATATTAAGGTTAGATACTTTAACCCGGTTTCGAGCAAACTTACATTTTTAAAGGGTTGTTATTATAAATTCTTAAATAGTTATATTTTAAACCTTGAACTTTAATTATTTACATTTCTCCACATTTATTTTGTTTAAAGACCTTCAAGACAACCTTTCTAAATTCAAGACTTCTTTTCTTTTTAGGCATTGTGCGTTAAACTCGTCGTTCCGACAAATCTCCAAATTATCATCTTTCAAGTTTACTACTTGAAGGTGAGTACTTCATACACCATTTTCCATTTTTTATTTTGGGGGTGACATTTCATACTTATTCAACAAAATGCTTTATATTTGAATCTTAAACCACAAACGTAGTTGTATACTTTACCTAAATAATTGCTCGATTTGGTGTCCTATGCTTATATGCCTATGTGTTTATCGCTTTTGGTTGGTGGAACTATAAAATCCTAGACTATTTGGCATCCCCTTATAGCAAGGTGTCGTTAACGTAATGCAATTAACGATAACTATAAAATCCTAGACTATTTGGCATCCCCTTATAGCTAGGTGTCGCAAATGTGTTTAGCGATATCTATTTATCCAAATTACCACTTTTATTTATCGTTTCGTATGCAAGTTTTGTGGCTATCTTTATTATATACTAATATGATTAAACTTATGAATTGCTCACCGACCTTTGTGTTGACAAAATTTATTTTATGAAATGTTGCAGGTTTGCATCTTGGTTGATTTATGATTGTGAAGAAAACGACATCAAAGACCTTAGGATATTAGTAAAAATGAACAATATCAAATTTGCCATATTTTGTGATATCTTGTTTATGGTTATTTTATGGATAATTGTTATGTGACATTTTCGATGTTGTGAAATGAAAGGAGTTTATTAAATACTGTCACTTTAATTAGTGTCATGTGCTTATGGACAATCGTTACACCTCGGCATGTTCCGCCGCCTTTGGTCGGGGTGTGACAAATTGGTATCAGAGCCATGACAATAGGATAGGTTGTTAGACGTAACGACCTAGTATTTTTATGCTTAGGGTCCTATACGTGTGCTCATACGTGTTTACTCTATTTTGATTGTTCATATCGCATATTATTTATAAACTTGTTTAAAATTCACCAATATCCCAAATGTTCACATACACACACTTTCATAGTACTTCCAAGGTATCCTTACCTTAAAACGCAAAAAGTAGATTTTCATTGTGTTTTATGGATTACAAGATTAAATTGGATCCCGTTGTTTATAATCCCTTAAAGGTTGCATTTATATCGGGTTCGTAGCCCTCATAGGAAGCGAGACATTATAAAACGACCATTTGACAAAAATATTTCAAGAATCGAAGGTGATTTACTTACCTGGAATGGTGGGATTATAGTGCTCGTTTTCTAGGCCACAAACCATGTTATACATGTCAATACTTTAAGTAGTCGAATGTGAGCGTTCCGGTCGCCATCCTAATTTTTCGGTGTCAAAACAATATAACTATGGTGATTCGTGGACTAGTGCTTTGACATGACGTTGTATCCCGATTTATGGTGTTATTATCGTTATTTGAGTCGAAAACATGAAAAAAATTGCGGTGATTCGTGCACATGTTTAGACTCCAAAGTTGTGTTTTATAAATTTTTTTTTTGAGTTGGAATATCAAGTCATGGTGGTTCATGTACGATTTTCCGACTCTATAAACCTCAAAATCTCAAATTTTTAAGCTTTAACCCCTCAAAATCTCAAAATCATTTACGATTGTTTCCAGTTTGTTGTTTATATACAAAGATTTATATTTTATCTAACACTAACATCTACTCCTCACTAACTCTAGGATTCACCTCCTCACTAACTCTAGGATTCACAATCAAAAAGAAAATTTAACTTCACCTTATTCTTATTTTATACACTCTCATATCCATTTCTTTTTACCTAAAACTTAATCCATTTCTTTATAATCTTTTAGCATGCCTCCACTAAGACCGCGCAAGAGCACCAACCGACGTATGGCTGCTTTTATCGTCAAGAAAATGGCCGCTGTGATTCCCGAACTTGTAACTCAAATCCAAGCTACCCAACCTCCTCCACCCGTTGTTGCACCCGTTGAACCCAAACCCGTATCCTACCCATATAAGCAATTTACTAGTGCCAACCCAACCGAATTCTGGGGTACGAACTGTGCGACTACCTTGTTGCGATGGTTCGAGTCTATGGAGAACGTGTTTAGATATAGCGAGTGCCCCGAAGCGAAAAAGACAATTTCGCTTCAAGCATGTTTAGAAAAACCGCTCTAACATGGTGGGGTAGTGTCATGCATCTCCAAGGGTCGGAAACGGCTATGGCTCTTCCATGGTCCGACCTCAAGGCACTCATGATGAAGAAGTTTTGTCCCAAACACGAACTTCAAAAGCTTGAGGAGGAATTTTGGAACCTCAAGCAAGATAGTGGTGATAACGCTGCTTACTCACTCCGTTTCCACGAGTTGAGCATTCTCGTCCCTCATTTGGTTACCCCGGCTGAGCGTGAGCTTAACAATGTACATTGAGGGTTTACCTATGCAAATCCGGGACTCAGTCATGAGTAGCAAACCCGTGAATCTTGAGGATGCCATTACTCTAGCCGGTGCGCTATCGGAGAATCATGTGAGAGCGGGTACCCTAACCCTCAAGAAACCAAACGAAAAAGCCAAACCCGAGCCCGCACCACAAGCCAAGGTTGAACCCGCACGACACGCCATTAATTACTCCAACTCTTCCCGTCACAACAATAACAACAACAAGAAGAAACCCAAAACCAACTACCGAAACTATGCCGTTACCCAACCCCAACCTCAACAACAAACCCAAATTCCACCCCAAACCCGAAAACCCTATACCGGTACCGCCCCACTATGCAACATTTGCCAACTCCATCACCCACCAAACATGCCTTGTCGCCATTGTACCATTTGTAACCGACTTGGTCATCTCAACACCACATGCCGATCCGCACAACGAACCCAACCAAACCAACCAAGAACTTTTCCCCAAAATACTCAACACCGATATGCACCTTACCCACCAAACCAACCTCAACAACCCCGAGCTTGCTACAATTGCGGTGACCCTAACCATTTCCGCAACAATTGTCCTCGCCTCATCCTTACTAACCAAACCATGACCGCACCTTACTACCAAACTCAAGCTTACCAAGTTCAAACCTACCAACCTCAACTTTCCCAACACAATGCACCACTCATCCAACCCATCCAAGCCATACAAGCACCACCTCCTCCACCACCGCAAGCACCTCAAGTCAACCAAGGCAATCAAGGACGAGCTTTCATGATGAATGTTAATCAGGCTCAAGCAACAAACGATGTTGTGAACGGTATGTTTTTAGTGAACCAACATTTGGCTTCCATTTTATTTGATACGGGTGCCAATAGAAGTTTCATTTCTTTGAAATTTGAGTCGAAAATTGCCGTGTCTCGAACCAAGCTTTCCCGGTCGTTTTCTGTTGAAGTCGCCAATGGGAACTCCATCACCATAAATTCCGTCGTCTGCGATTGTACTCTCGTTCTTGCTAACCATAAATTCTCCATCGATCTCATCCCGATGCAAATGGGAAGTTTCGATGTCATAGTAGGCATGGATTGGTTATCTTTGCACCGTGCCAAAGTTGTTTGCTTCGATAAATTCATTCGCATTCCGCTTGTTAACGGTAAAATCCTTAAGGTCTTCGGAAAATCTACTTCAAGAAGGCTTAATCTCATGTCGTGCTTTCAATCGCAAAAATACTTACGCCAAAAGTATGCTCCGCTCCTAGCTCTCTTGGCGACAAAAGACAAAAAGGAAAGGAAAATCCAAGATATTTCTATTGTTCGTGATTTCCTCGATGTCTTTCCCGACGATGTCACCGGTCTTCCACCCGTTCGTTCGATTGAATTTCGAATCGATCTTGTGCCCGACGCGATGCCTGTGGCCAAGGCTCCTTACCGTTTAGCCCCGTCAGAAATGCAAGAATTATCGAACCAACTCGAAGAACTTTCCAATAAAGGTTTCATTCGTCCTAGCTCTTCTCCTTGGGGCATTCCTGTTCTCTTCGTGAAAAAGAAGGATGGTTCGTTCGTATGTGCATCGATTATAGGGAACTTAACAAACTCACCATTAAAAATCGTTATCCCTTGCCACGAATCGACGACCTATTCGACCAACTTCAAGGCGCAAGTTGCTTCTCCAAAATCGATCTTCGATCAGGTTATCGTCAATTGCGTGTTCGCGAAGAAGACATTCCAAAAACCGCTTTCCGTACTCGATATGGACATTTCAAATTTTTGGTTATGCCCTTTGGGTTAACAAATGCACCCGCGGTGTTTATGGACCTCATGAACCGCGTTTGCAAACCATTCCTCGATAAATTCGTTATTGTCTTTATTGATGACATTCTCATATTTTCAAAATCCAAAGCCGAACATGAGCATCATTTGCGTTCCTTTCTCGAACTTCTTAGAAACAAACGACTTTATGCCAAGTTCTCCAAATGCTAATTTTGGCTGGAGCAAGTTCAATTTTTGGGACATATCGTAAACAACAAAGGTATTCATGTTGATCCCGCTAAAATTGAGGCCGTTAAGGATTGGAAAACTCTAACGACTCCCACGGAAATTCGATCCTTCCTCGGTTTAGCCGGATATTATCGACGTTTCATTCGAAACTTTTCCAAGATCTCTTTGCCTCTTACCTCCCTCACTCATAAAGGAAAACCATTTGATTGGGGTTCGAAGCAAGAAAAAGCCTTTTGTACTCTCAAGGACATGCTTTGCAATGCTCCCATTTTAACCTTTCCCGATGGAAACGACGATTTCGTGGTATTTTGCGATGCATCTCATCAAGGTCTTGGTTGTGTCCTCATGCAACGAGGTCAGGTCATCGGTTACGCATCAAGGCAACTTAAGGTCAACGAGAAGAACTACACGACTCATGATCTCGAACTTGGTGCCGTTGTTTTCGCTCTCAAAATCTGGAGACATTACCTTTATGGTACGAAATGTGTGATTTTTACCGATCATAAAAGCCTTCAACACATTTTTGACCAAAAATATCTGAATATGAGACAACGAAGATGGACTGAATTACTTAGTGATTACGATTGCAAAATTCGTTACCATCCCGGTAAAGCGAATGTTGTTGTCGACGCCCTAAGTCGAAAGGTTAATGTTAAATCTGTTCTGCTTCTAAGCGTTGTCGTTCAAACCGATCTTCAAATTCGAATTTTCCAAGCTCAACGTACCTCCGTTGAAGAAGGTAACATGTACAACGAAATGTCATGTGGAGCCGAACTTCAACTCGAAACCAAACCCGATGGTCTTTTGTACTTTCTCAATCGTTTGTTGGTTCCAAATCGCGATGACCTTCGTACTTGTATACTCGACGAAGCTCACAATTCGCGGTATTCCGTTCATCCCGGTGCGGATAAGATGTATTTCGATCTTCGTGCTACCTTTTGGTGGCCGGGTATGAAAAAGGACGTAGCGTTATTCGTATCTAAATGTCTTACTTGCTTAAAAGTTAAAGCCGAACATCAAGGACCTTTTGGTCTACTCGAGCAACCACCAATTTCCGTTTGGAAATGGGAAGACATTGCTATGGAAGTTATCACTAAATTACCCAACACCCAAAAGGGCAACAATAGCATTTGGGTGATCATCGATCGTTTGACCAAATCTGCTCATTTCATTCCGATCCGCGAGAAGTATTTTGTCGAGCAGCTTGCTCAAATCTATGTTCGAGAAATCGTGTGCCGACACGGTTTACCATTGACTATTATCTCTGACCGTGATGCTCGTTATACCTCTCATTTTTGGCGTTCACTTCAAGAATTTTTGGGAACACGTCTCGATCTTAGCACCGCTTATCATCCTCAAACGGACGGTCAATCCGAACGTACAATACAAACTCTCGAGGATATGCTACGAGCATGTGTTCTTGATTTCGGTGGGAATTGGGATTCTCACATTCCGTTCATTGAGTTTTTTTTATAACAATAGCTACCATTCGAGCATTGAGATGGCTCCTTTCGAAGGTCTTTACGGTCGTAAATGTCGTTTTCCGATTAGTTGGAACGAAGTCGGTGAAGCTCAAATCACGGGACCCGAAATGGTTCAAGAAGCCACCGACGTTATTGATCGAATCCGTAAGAACCTCCTAGCCGCTAGAAGTCGTCAAAAGAGTTATGCCGATAAACGACGAAAACCGATCGAATTTAATGTTGGCGATCTTGTCCTTCTAAAAGTATCTCCTTGGAAGGGGGTAGCCCGTTTCGGAAAGAAGGGTAAACTAGCTCCTCGTTTCGTTGGTCCTTTTAAAATCCTTGAGCTTATTGGAAAAGTAGCTTATCGACTCGAACTACAGGAACAACTTACCGGTGTTCATCCGACATTTCATGTTTCAAATCTTAAAAAGTGCTTAGCCTAGGGTAATCTCCATATACCTCTCGACGAAGTACATGTCGATGAGTCGATGGTCTTGGTTGAATGACCCGTTGAGATCATGGATTGCAACGAGAAGAGAACCAAGCGTAGCCGTATTTGGTTAGTCAAAGTTCGATGGGAATCACGGCGCGACGCGGAATTCACTTGGGAGCGAGAAGACAAAATGAAAGAGAAGTATCCACATTTGTTCGCAGCATCGGCTTCGTCTTAATTTCGGGACGAAATTTCCTAAAGTAGGAGATACTGTGACATTCATCAATTTTGGGTCTTGTTTGTATTCGTTTTTGTATTTGTTTATTATGTAAACCGACCCGATTTGTAAACCGAAACTTATGTTATAATCAAAATGATGGATTTATGTTACAATATTGTTTCACACTTGTTGGGTCTTGAAAACATCCTATTTTCATTTTTATTTTTATTTATTTATTATTTATTTATTTATTTTTTTGTTGTTTTGTGTTTTTGTCTTGATCCATTTTGCATGAAAACTCTTGTGTTTCACACCCATATTTGACCACCAACATTACCCTATATATACACCACCTTTCCTCTTCGTTTTCCCTTGCTACAACTCCAAAAAAAAAAACTCTCTCAAACATCAAAGATTCAAGGTTATCTTCTTAAGTGTTCTTGAAGGTTTTTGGTCTTTCATGTTAATTAGTTTATGTAGCCTTATTAATACTTGTTTATGGTTGTGCAACATATATATAATATACACCCCTTGTTTACCTTTGGTAGTTACTTCTCCGATTCCGGTCGGTGAGGTTTCGGACCCCATAAGGCAAGGCTTCATGGAGGACTTCGTGTCCTTGATATATATACATCTATATAACTTGTTCATACATATTAATCTTGCTTATTTTAGTTTGCTGGTCATGTTTACAAGTTCCATGGTTATGGGTTTTTAAGAGTCTATGCTTCGGTTTAACCATAAATAGCTCTAAACCGTAAACCGAACTTTGTTACTAGTTTTGTTTGTTTAAACATACTTAGTGTTAGATCTAAGTTTCTAAAATCATTTTTACAAATTCTATGGTTATGGGTTTGTAGAATCTAGTCTCGGTCTTAACCCGAAACACGATCCGAACCGAAAACAAAACTTTTGTTTAAAGACTTTGTTGTTAACTTTTGGTATTTTTTGTTTAAGTTCTTTAGTGTTTGGACATGTGGAAACCATCTAAGAACTTGTTGTGAGATGGAAACCGAACAAACCGATTTTTGCTCGCTTAAGACAAACAAGTGTGTATTTTTTTTAGCCATCAAGACTTGTATATTTCTTTAAAAATAGTTACAAATTGATTTTTAAATATTTTCTTAAGTACTTGGAAATGTTGGATCCAACTTGATCTCATAACAAAGTTTGGACCGAAAAAACCGAACACTCGCTTAACGTGCGTTGTTAGTTGTAAAACAATGGAACTACATACTTGGTTAAGTCTTATTAAATTTTATTGAGTTATCTCATAACATTCAATATTTTGGAAAGTTGACTTTGGGTTTGACCAATTATCAAGACCCGAACCGACAACCCGAACACTCGATAAAAAAACCCGTTTTAGTATCTTTATTCCAAAGGGATTTGCATTCTTGCATTTTACCCACCTTATTACTTAACATAGGTTGAGTAAATATTAAGGTTAGATACTTTAACCCGGTTTCGAGCAAACTTACATTTTTAAAGGGTTGTTATTATAAATTCTTAAATAGTTACATTTTAAACCTTGAAATTTAATTATTTACATTTCTCCACATTTATTTTGTTTAAAGACCTTCAAGACAACCTTTCTAAATTCAAGACTTCTTTTCTTTTTAGGCATTGTGCGTTAAACTCGTCGTTCCGACAAATCTCCAAATTATCATCTTTCAAGTTTACTACTTGAAGGTGAGTACTTCATACCCCATTTTCCATCTTTTATTTTGGGGGTGACATTTCATACTTATTCAACAAAATGCTTTATATTTGAATCTTAAACCACAAACGTAGTTGTATACTTTACCTAAATAATTGCTCGATTTGGTGTCCTATGCTTATATGCCTATGTGTTTATCGCTTTTGGTTGGTGGAACTATAAAATCCTAGACTATTTGGCATCCCCTTATAGCAAGGTGTCGTTAACGTAATGCAATTAACGATAACTATAAAATCCTAGACTATTTGGCATCCCCTTATAGCTAGGTGTCGCAAATGTGTTTAGCGATATCTATTTATCCAAATTACCACTTTTATTTATCGTTTCGTATGCAAGTTTTGTGGCTATCTTTATTATATACTAATATGATTAAACTTATGAATTGCTCACCGACCTTTGTGTTGACAAAATTTATTTTATGAAATGTTGCAGGTTTGCATCTTGGTTGATTTATGATTGTGAAGAAAACGACATCAAAGACCTTAGGATATTAGTAAAAATGAACAATATCAAATTTGCCATATTTTGTGATATCTTGTTTATGGTTATTTTATGGATAATTGTTATGTGACATTTTCGATGTTGTGAAATGAAAGGAGTTTATTAAATACTGTCACTTTAATTAGTGTCATGTGCTTATGGACAATCGTTACACCTCGGCATGTACCGCCGCCTTTGGTCGGGGTGTGACATAACAGGACTTATATATTGAGAATTCGGTTTCCCATGAGCGTTCCATGGCATTTTATTCGCCCAATTAAATAACGGTTAACAAACAATTTGAGTTGGTCGGCCCATGAGCGTTACATAGCATTTTAACTGACCCAACTAATTAATGAATTAACAATTCAATGGAGTGGGTCGGCCCATGAGCGTTACATGGCATTTTAACTGACCCAACTAATTATCGAATATCGAATCCAAACGGGTTATGAAATGGATAGTTAGAGTGCCCATGGGTTGTCATGGATTTTCCACCCAACTAAACATTTAAAAATAATTAAAACACAATTTTGGAAAGTTTCCGAATTTAGCCACGAATCACCGTGAATTCGGTTTTTTTTAGGAATGCAACCGTAAATTGGTCACGTTTGATTCACTTAAGGTTTAGTTGTATGACATATTGTCCAGCTTTGGCCTAGGGACTCGGGTACTGTGGTCGGGTTATCTTCCAGGTAAGGAATAGCGTCTTACCTTTGATTCTCGGAACCGTTTTGCCAAGGCCCAACTCACAGTTCTCTAGTCCCCTACGGCTACTAACCAAACATGTCATACTCCCATGCCCTAAGGAGAGGGAGTGAAAACAAATCTTGGGAATTCTTAAGGAATTTCCCAAATTAAAAATGCAATCTACTAAATATATTAAAAGATTTTTAAAGATTTGAAAAATATTTTGAAAGTGAGGCATAGCCTCAGATTTGGTGTGTGCAATAATTACCAAAAGTAAAAGATCTAGTGAATACTTATCTAAAAAGATGTAATAATAACTAACAACCTAAATAGAAAGATATAATATATAATTTCCTAAAATAAAAGATATAGTTAACAAATTACCTAAAATAAAAGATACAATGAGTAATTACCTAAATAAGCTAGGAACAATTAATGAGCAAATAACACAGTTCAGATAGGCACGTATGGGTTCTTAACATATGACTAGGACAATTTCTAACCACCTATCTTAAACCTTTGTCTCTGATACCAATCTGTCACACCCCAACCTAAGGCGGAAATGCCGGGGCATGAGCATGATTGCTCATAGCTCGAGGTAATTATCATGCAATAATGTCGACAATATCTAATAATTAATTTATTTCATTTAAAACAAAATATCCAAATGTAGCAAATAACTCCAAAACAATAATCCATGACAATAAAGGTAATAATTCAAATAACTTAAATTAATTTGTTCTTGAATAAGCCTATGGTCTCAACTAGCAATCCATGACTTCAATTCTTCAATTCAAACGATAACCTGCATATACGTAGAAAATAAAATAGGTTTGTCAACAATAATGTTGAGTGAGCAAGTCATTAATTTTTGCAATAATATATAATATGAAAAGATAGCAAAACGTAAATAAAGCGGTAAATAAACCAAACCAATGAGCAAATAAAGTGTCAAGCGAACCATTGCCAAGCGAATCGAGCGCCGGTTAAAACTAGACGGTCGTATGATCATACTATAATGAGAATATGGTGGACCTCTCCGAATGCGCAAATTATATAAGTAATCAATTTAGCAACTAGGTCTAGCAATTCACACACAATATCCCGTTTGCTAATGTTAAGATATGTATAATATGAAATATTATAAGTACGTATACGCCCCCCCCCCCAAACGTTTGAAAATGTGTGAAAACAGGGGAATGACAAACTCACCTTAGTAATAAGCGAGTTAATAATAATTAAGAAAAAGAATAACGAGTCTTCTCTCTTGATTGATTCCAGCCAATCGTAATGGTTTCAGGGTATGTTTTGTTTGTTAATGGAGGGTTTTGAACCTTGCAAGAGTTAAGAAAAGTTTCGTGAGCATAAAGGCTTTTGAACTCACAAAACAACAAGAGTGCAAATTCACCTATGATGCCTCTAGAACTTGTGACTCTTTTAGGCGAATGTCGGGTCGTTTCTAGGCATCAAATGCACATGGGAATTCAACCAAACTAAACATTAATGAAATCCTTGGAAGTGGGAAAAAGAATCAACGAAATCGGAGTTCGTTTGATACCTTACACAGGATGACAAAGTAAAAGTATCACTGTAGTATCGGTTCTTGCGCAGTATTGATGTTAAGTGGATTTGAAGGTCGAAAACTTGATAAAATGAAGTGAGGCCAGTGTTAATCTTTCAAGAGGAGATTGAAGGTTAATATAGAAGAAGAATGGAGTCATTTAGTTGAATTTGGAATGAGATATGGGTCTTCAAAGTTGACTTCAGCTGCTGGTAGAATATAGGATAGAGATAGTGAAAGATTTGGTAGATTATGTAGGTGTTGGAGTGGAGTGTAAGGTTGTCCAAGATATTGAAGAGTCCAAGAAGTTGACTTCTGGATATCTTTGCAAGATTTGAAATATCTTTGCTAAGTCAACTATCATCTAGAAGGTAAATAGATAAAGAAAAAGAAATGTAGGAAGGAAATGGTTTTGTAACTTTAAAATGTTATGACTAGATACTTGGAATTGCATATGTTATTTAGTAGAGAATCCAAGGGGTTATATTTTTAGGAGAGTTGGAAGTTATCTCAAGAATTGGATTTTAAATCTTTTTGTAAAAAAAAATGTATGACTTACATGTGTGTGCATATCTCGACAGATTAAGGAAAAAGGAAGCACGTGTATTGTGTTTTAATATATCTATAATTATGTCATACAAATATGATTTAATTTTGTTAGCTTTTAAAAATATATGGATTTTACTAGGTTATACATGCACTTTTGTAGTATAAATAAAGAATAAACATTAAATAAATCATGGAGAATTGAAAGTGAATACTTATAATTGCAAAATTTTATTAAAGATTAGGAACCGAAAGATGTTCGTAAAATGACAAAATGAAAACAAAAGAATATGGTAAAAACCTGAAATGTTACACCGGCACTCCTCCTCCGGCCGCAGCTCATCGCCGGAATTGAAAACACACCGGTTACTCTCAGCCACGGATGCAGGTTTATTCAGTGCAACATCTTCGAAGTTACCGCCAAGTATAAACCTTTGATCATGCCGATCAAAAAGGTGCAGCGCTCATTATGGGTTTTTGTTTTTGTATTGAATTGATTCTGGGTTTTTTGGTTTTTAGTTCGCACGATTTGTACGAGATTTCTATTTGTGTATGATCTATCTCCTTTTTTTAATGGAAAAAAAAATAACTATTTTTATTCTAGAGGATTAAAATAACTTCGCTGCACACTAATTTAGTATGTGTTATATATCAGATTATTGCAACCAAAAGTGAACAACTTAATCTCAGTAATTAATTTACTACATATGTAACTTTGCATGTTAATTAAATAAGAACCAAATTACACTTCACGATCATCAAATGATTTTATTTTTTTAGAGACATAGAATTAAGGTTAAAAACTTTTAGAGGTAGTATATATAATTTTTGGTTAAAAATATATCCTATGGTCGTAACTTTTCCTAGTTAGTACTCTTTATTACTAATTATTATTTTATTTTTATTATTACATATTACTTTATTTTTTCGCCCTATTTTCTTCTTTTCGTTTTGATTTCTTTTGTTTGTACATAATATTACAAATTTTTAAACTCTACTTCATAATTTACTTGTTTTATTATTTGGTTGTTTGCTTTGGAGTTAGGGGTCTCATTGAAAGCAGTCTCTCTATCCTCAGAGATAGAGACACGGTTTGTGTATATCCTACCATCCCAGACTACCTACTGAGGGCTTTGTCTATTTGTAAGATTTACTAGATATGATTATCGTTGTTGTTGACCATCAAACGTTTTTCAAATTTTTTTTTTGAGAAATGGTAGTTATCACTAAAACAAAAAACACGAAACTTCTAGCAAAAAGCTAAAACCATGAAAAAAATTACATGTATAAAAGGGGACTTTTAATTTGGGGTGTTCAAAGTCGGATATCCAAAGTTTCGGATATTCGATTTTTAGATAGTTAATTTTACTATCTGAATTCATATCCGAAATTTTGGATATCCGAAACTTCGGATATCCATTCCGTTAAATTATGTTTTCATGTGCACATTATCTAAGGCCTTTTATTTTGATAATTGTCTTGTGAATTTGGTCTAGTGGTTAGTAGGCATGTCCTCTACGGTGGAGACACATGTTCAATTCCTACTTAGGTCATTTTCATGGACATCTGGATGAAGAGACGAATCATGACTTTATCCCGGGTTTGTACCGACAGGGTCCGAGGGTTTACGGATTTCATCCGATTCCCACGTATCAGGGGGGACAGTCTTACAGCGGTTGAGCAGTCGACCTTGGTCATAGTCCCAAAAAAATAGGTTTATACGTGAGATTCTCTGTCGTTAAAAAAAAAGGTTGCTAATTATCAGGTTTAGGTCCACGTATTGAAGTAGAAATTGTTGGTATCGTAGCTTTAATTATGAGCTAATAAATTTAGTAAAAACAAAACGTGAGCAACCTCCTATTAATAGTCTACTACCAACATTTTGCTACATTTATTTTTCATAAAAAATTTGGGTCATGTATTCTATTTATAGGGCGTTACATTAATATGTTATAAACAAGTTGTTTAGGGGAAGCCCTTTAATGTTTGGTGGGTAACATGTTGGGGTGAGAAATTCGCGGTTTTGAACAGTGAGAACCGGAACCGAACAGCTGGATCCGAACCGTATTACTGTGGGTCCGGTTTCGGTTCTTAAATTCAGGTAAAAACGGTTCCCGGTTTGGTTCCGGTTAGAACGGACGGTTCTAGTTATAGAACCGCTAGAATCGGGTTATGTTTAAACTTTGAAGATTATATTTAAAATACTATTTATTTAGTAGGCTTTCATACTTTCATGTACGAGCGACCATCAACGTTCTCACTTTCCAGTTACATTTAATCCCTTACAATATCATAAACGATAACCATCTTCCACGGCCCTATATTTGTTTTAAAAAATAATTATTTTTAGAAATATTTTGAGCCATTCTAATCTATTCTCAATTTCCTTCATTAAAATATAATATATTGATATGATAATATTTTATTTTATGGGTTGTTACTTGTTTCTTGCACTTTCTAATGTTTCAGATTTACAATTTTAATTGAAAACCAGTTTTGGCAAGAATCGTTTACACAAGAACCATTTAACTCGGTTTTGAACCGAACTGGAACCATTAAAATACGATCCGATTCTGGTTCTTATATTTAGCATCTAATGATTTCGGTTCGGTTCACACGGTTTCGAACCGTTGCACAGCCCTAGTAACATGACAAAATATTTTTTTTATTGAAACCATTACGGAGAGCCTTAATGAGTGTGGCTAATGAGTCCCAAGGGTTCAAACTCAATAATGGATAAAGGTGTAACTAGTGAGTGTATGATCAAGCATTTCATATAAAAATAAAAGGTAAACAGTGGTTTTTGTTCATGTGGTTTGTTCGAATCTGCAGTTTTAGTCCAACAGTTTTAAATCTGTGATTTTCGTCCCTGTGGTTTCATTTCACTTGCAATTAAACCCGATCGCACTAACCACGTTAAGTCTGGTTGTTAAACCCATTAGCGTGCCCCTCACGTGAGGGGCATTTTTGTCCTTTTTCTCCACAATAAACCCCAACCCTAATTCGCAAGCCCCTTCGCTTGAGGGGCTGAGGTGTAAACGAGCCGCTCAGCTCGGTCGCTCGGAAATTGCTCGCTCCTTTTTTCACTCGATTGTAAACGAGCTGCTCAGCTCGGTTCGGTTTGTAAACGAGTCAAGCAACGAGCAAAGGTCTGCTCGGTTTGGCCCGGCTCGAATATTTTTAAATTACTTTATATATAATTATATATGAACAAATTTATAAATAAATAGACACCAAACATTAAATATAAGCATACAATTTTTAAAACCCTTTTAAATTTTTCCTATTCCGTCAATTTTATAGTTTCATTAGCTCGATTCAAGTTTTCGGAATACCAGAAGTTTGTTTACATGACCATTATATCTCACTTCAAACTTCTTTTTCCTAAAAATTTACGATCTATTACACGTTTGTCTAAAAACTACTAATTTGTTTACAAAATATATTATTTACAACCTTCAAACTTGTTTCTTATTTAAATATTTAGAGTGAAAAAGATATAAAAGAATGCTCGAATATTGCTCGATGTCCGATCGAAAAATGCTTGATTTGAATTTGGCTCGTTTTGATTTTTGCCCGATCGAATTTTAGTTGTTCTATTCGGTTGTAAATGAGCCAAGCAACGTACGAGCCTTCGCTCGGTTCAGCTCTGCTCGTGAGCAGCCCTACCGTGTACAGGTGAATGTGTTGGGTTGGGGAATTTAAACGTGGGTTAGGCAATTGGGCTTTGATTATTATAAATGGGTCTTTTGAGTTTGTGTATGTGCGTATGCAGTAAAGGTGCGCTTATCAGGCTTTGATTTCGACAGTTCCACACTCAATTGGGCTTTAATGTGATAAATTTGTACGTAGAGAAGCACAAATTGGGTATTTTAAGTAACTTAGAACCGGGTAGGAACTGGTTTCGGGTATAATCAACAAAAGTCAAAACCCGGGTCGGTTAGGAACCAATTTCGAGTTTGGTCGGCTATTTGATCGGGTTTCGGGTCGTGTCGGGTCCGGGTTTAACTGGATAGAGGTATGACCAGTTCTGACAAGTCTGAGTCGGGTCTGGGTAATTTTTTTGGGGGAACCGAAACCCGGTTTGTACTGCTGATAAGCAGATTTGGTACCCGTATCGTCGGTACCAAGTTTTGAGTTTTAGGTACTGATACCAGTATGGTTTGGTATTGTGCTGGTATTTTGCGAATTTTGCATTAAATACCGGTACCGACACCAAATATTTTACAAATTTCGGGATTGGTATTTTCGCGATCAGTACCAGTACCGTCCCGAGCTCATCCCTAGTTCGTGGCCACAAGTCAAGTCAGGTAGGAACCGATTGGCCACGTACATCGGGTCGGGTCTGGGACTGGGTTTTTTTGCGACATCTGTCTATTCGTATCAATGTATCATATTTATTTATATGGTAAAGTACGATTCGCTCACGCATTTTTATTAAAAAAAAATTCTAGGTTTCGGTTATCCTAAGACAATCGGTTGCTTTCATTCCTGGTCATTTTAGTCTCAAGGAGTCTTGAGGACATGTAAGCGTATAAAACTAAGGATGGGGAGCATGACTTGTAGAAGATTTGTTACAGATGGGAGTGTAGGTGCTAAAAGCTGATTCGAGATGGTCAATATCCTAATAGGAGTGGGTTAGGTTCTAAGAATAAGGGAGAAGAAGAGAAACCAAAGTTGAAACAGTTTTATGAAATATTACACTTTATAGGAAAACTAAGATATAAAATAGAAAAATATAAACAATACGGAACCCTAGTTATAATTTTAACAAAAAAAAACAAACTAAATGATAGATAAACTTAATTAATATATATTAATATTTAGGATCGTATCAATATGATGCAATGCCTAGGATTCATATAAAGTTTATAAAGAGAAAGGATGGATAGGTTTGGTAAAGGGGTTGTACATCAAGTTGATATGACAAAGCTACATTTGTAGGTCGCAACCATGCCACTGGGTTAATTTCGGCAAACTATGTTGTATGTGGTTTTGCTTGCGCCACTTAAAATTATTTAACGGGCTAAACATGCCACCATAAATTAGTCAGCGGGTTAACTTGGGTTATCTTAAATTAGTCCACGGTGTCAAATGGTTAACTATTATAAAATTTATCGAACTTACAAAAGGTCAAATCGGCAAAGTGTTTCTTCTAATCATAGACATGTTATGATGTTAAGATAACTTGAATGCAAACACATGCATATTTCGGAAACAAAGTGAAATGTGAAATTTGTGATGTATTTGATTTTGAGTTTTAGACTTTGAATTAAGATTGTGAAAGATTCTAATAAATAATAATTAAATATAAATAATTTTATTTAATCTTGTGCTCACTTGTAGTTAGGGGTGTTCAAGACCGGATTATCCGGTTTTTGGATATCCGAAAAGTTCGGATAGTGAATATTGATAACCGAATTAAAAAAAATGAAAAGAATTCGTTTATGCATATATTAAAACTAAAGCTGTGTTCAATTTTCCAAGTTTCCAACATAGAGATCCAAAACACATTCAAGAAATTCATAAATAAATGCTCCCACAAAATGGATCTTTTTTTTTTCAACAAGCGTATTGAAGGAACTTTAATTAGAATAGTAAACTTTACAAAAAACAACCAAAATCTAATTAGTTATCAAACCTTAAAACTAAAAGCTAATTAACTATTAACAGAGCTGTCGTCACACACTTTACTTTTTATACTAAAACCTATTTTTTTTTTTATGAAAAAGTGACATGGATAATTGGAAACCAAATCACCTTATGTAGCGATGGAGAGCTACAGCAATGACAATGGGAGGCAGCGGAGTGGAAAATGGAAAATTTATAATGGAAAGGGAAACCCTACAATTAAGTTATCACTTATAATATTTTTTAATTTATTAATTAGTTTTATTTTTTAATTTTGGGATATCGGATAATCCAATTATCCGATTTTTTTAGAAATCGACATCTGAATCCGAATCCGAAAATTCGGATTATCCGGTTTTTGGATATCCGATTTTTCGGATATCCAAAATTTCGGATAATTCGGATACGGATTTTCGGATATTTCGGGTTCGGTTTCGGATCCGGAATTTTTTGAAAACCCCTACTTGTAGTATGTTAAGGAAACACGATGGCTAATGTTGCTCACTCGTACTCATCCAAGGCGTTTAGTCGTGCATGCACTTACCGCCAAATTTTGTGTCGATTATTACCTTTTGAATAGGGCTGTAAGCGAATTGAACGAACATGGACAAAGCCTTGTTCATGTTTGTTTTTTAAGGAAATAGTGTGTTCACGAACAATTACTGAACAAGATTTTATGTCCGTGTTCGTTCATTAAGGAAATGAATGTGTTCACGAACGGTTCACAAACACAAACTAACACAAGTAAAATCGACGGAGCCTTGAAATTGATACAATGCATGTGTTCATCAATATGAATAATGAAATTGAAAATGACAACAATATGTGAGAATATGGTTTCCTATCTCTGAAAATGACAACATTGTATCAGAGATCGGTGCAAGCTTCTCTTTCATGCTTGGTACTTGGATGATGGCACGATTATCGGGGATACTAGAGAGGTAGCCAAAGCATTAGATATTATCAGGTCTGAGGGGCCTCGTTTGGGTCTTGAATTAAACGTTAAGAAAACAGAGTTATTTTGGCCAACATGCAATGGGGTGAAGGCACAGGAGGGGTTGTTCCCTTGCGGGATTGGAAGGCCGGTGCTTGGCGTGAAACTCCTTGGTGGTGCTGTAAGCCAGGATGCGGGGTTTATCAGCAGTTTGGCTATGAAAAGGGCATCTAGCGCTGTGGAACTGATGAGCTGTCTCCCAAGACTTCGGGATCCTCAATGCGAGCTTCTTTTGCTTCGCTCATGTATGGGAGTCGCCAAGCTTTTGTTCGGTTTGAGAACATGCCAACCTATGTATGTGGGGGAAGCTGTTTCTATATTTGACAATGGTCTTCGAAGGGCGATTGAGGACATCGTGGTTTGTGGAGGTCCGTTCTTTGGGGATCTCCAATGGAGGTTGGCGTCACTTCCGATCCGTTATGGGGGGTTGGGTCTCTGTTCGGCTGAGGATGTATCTACATATGCTTTTGTGGCTTCGAGAGCACAGTCGTGGTGTTTGCAAGACCATATTCTTCGGGGTTGTGATATTCATAGGTTGGACTCTGATTATGGGTGTGCGATGGATCGTTTACGTACTTCACTTCCAGATTTTGATCTTAGCGGGTTCTCTAATAAGGACACCGCCCCCCCTAAAGCCCAACATGTTGTGGCGAGTGCCTTATTTAGTGGAATCGTCAAGAGTTTAGAAGTGAAGTTTGATCTATCCCCTCGCCAAAAGGCGGTGTTTGAATGCCTTCGGGCTCCTCGGGCTCAGGATTTTCTAACGGCTATCCCCATTGAAGGATTAGGCCAATGTATGTCGGGTTTGGAGTATCGGGCTATCCTTAAGTACCGGTTAATGATCCCTATGTTCCCGACGGATGAACCTTGCCCAATTTGTCGCAAGGTCTGTTTGGATTCTTTTGGTGACCATGCGGTGCATTGCAAAGAATTGCATGGCTTTAAATACAGACATGATCTGGTTAGGGATGTTCTGTGTGATGTTCTTAAACGGGCAGGGATTTCTGCTAAAAAGGAGGCCCCTGTTAACTTTCTCACGGATCCTATTGAAGGGAGGTCTACTTTACGACCAGCTGATATTCTTGTGTTCGGGTGGGCAGGGGGGAAACACGCCTGTGTGGATCTTACATGAGTGTCTCCTCTTGTTGGGCTCAGGGACCGTGGGTTTGTTGTGGGTCAGGCTGCGTTGAAGGCTGAATCGGGCAAAGTTGTTAAACACGAGAAAGCTTGTTTAGATAATCAACATGTCTTTCTACCATTTGCCTTTGATACATTTGGTTTTCTGGCTCCAGAGGCTGTGAAATTTTTGAGTAGGGTTCAGCGCGTCATACACGGAACCTCTTCAGCTTCTAGGTCTCAAAGCTTCGTTTTTAGCAGGATTGGCTTTGCTGTTCAAAAGGGGGTTGCGGCGCAGCTTGTTGCCCGTTTGCCTGCCACTTTATTGTAATCGTTTTATAGTAAATTATATAAAACTTTCTTATTAGTAAAAAAAAAAAGTTTTATCTTAGAAGTAATGAATTAAAGAATATAAAATGTTTAGATAAAATAAATAAATGCCCAAAAAAAAACTTTCATAATCACATTACAGAGCATTTGCGAACACAATTGAACGAGGGGGGGGGTCCTGTTCATGTTTGTTTGTTTAACTAATTGAACAAAATTTCCTGTTCATGTTCGTTCATTTATTATACGAACGAACTTCCCGTCGAATGGTTCACGAACTGTTCACTAAACATTTGGTTTGTTTACTGTCCTACTTTTGAATATATTTGTATAATACTTTTTAGTTTATTAATACAGGTCACGTTTTCAAAGTGTTGTCGACTTGTTGTAAAGGTGGTGGAGTCAAACTTGGAGAGGATGTTGGTTGTACTAGTTTGATCCAACTCTACCTGTCCACTTTTCGTATTATACTTTGCATATAGACTTATAAAACATGTTGAAAAGTTTTGCTTCGCTTGTAGGCATACGAATAGCTCGTGG
This sequence comes from Bidens hawaiensis, assembly GCF_021521415.1. Lineage (NCBI taxonomy): Eukaryota > Viridiplantae > Streptophyta > Magnoliopsida > Asterales > Asteraceae > Bidens > Bidens hawaiensis. The sequence continues at coordinate 1,306,999 of NW_027491273.1, forward strand.
GAGCACAAGAGCATTGGATGCTTGCGGGTAATAACGCATGGTCGAAACTTGAAAGTGGATATCAAGAATGCCTCAAGTCCCGATCGATAAACAAACACGAATTAAACGATTAACTCTCGTTTATATTAATCAGAAAATATAACTCTAAAAACTAATTACAATATCTCAAACTCTAATTCAGTTTGACTCTTGATGAAGCTTAACTCGGTTTCATCTAGATTAACCCTAACTCGGTTACATCTCGTCTGTGTCTCTAGATGAACAATAACTCGGTTGCATCTCACACATTCTATAATGCCTAACCATTATAATAGCTTGACAACTAGGAAACATAGCCAATTATGACCGAGCTGTCATTATCGGTTCCTCAAGTTCACCAGCTTGTGACTTGGAGTCCAAAACTACGTCCATGTAACATCCGCATTTCTGAAAGTAATGTATAGCAGAAGTTCTTACTATTAACTGTGTATCGTTAGTTTAATTATGTGCGTGTTTATATTTGGAAAAGGATTGGGGTTGGTATGGGAAATGGGTGGTGGGGCCCATAGCCCTCTATATAAGGCCATTCCCCCATCCTTTCACCATTTCTTCCCCACCACACACACACACTAGAACACACACTTTCTCTCTAAATCCGAATCCAAATCCGAGCTGAAAAGAAGGGAGCATCTCGTGTGTAAACATCATACAACAACAAGAGACACCACCAAGATCCTCGAGTGATCCAGATCTGAACCCGAACCCAAGAACAAAAAGGTGAGTTCGGCAAAAAGGTTACGTTTTGTGGTTAAGTTCGACATGCAAACTGATAGAACGATAGATCGGGTTGTAGAGCGTAAGAAAAACATAAACTTGGTGAGTTATAACCTCACGGGGGTGTTATAGGACAAAAGATGATGTTTGGACCATGAAAAACACGGGTATACAAAGTTGGTACGACCCGAAACCCATAAAAAGAGTAGAATCGGGTCCTAAGGAAGAATCTCGGAGGAAAATGGCCTTAAAATGGTAAAAACGAAGTAAAAATGAAAGAGGGCTTCGCATCGCATGCCATGCGAAACTTCCCATGCGAAGCGAAATTCCAAACGAAATTCCATGCGAAATGGCCATGCGAAATTTCATGAAATCCATTTTCTGATGCATTTTTTTATAAAGGACCTATTAACGAAGGTTTGTTAAGGCGATGATCAAAGCCATTTTCTGATGCGTTTTCGATGATCGAAGCCATTTTTTGATGCGTTTTCGATGTTAAGGCCTAACGAAATTTCATGAAATCCATTTTCTAATGCGTTTTCGATGATCAAAGCTGATGGTTTGTAAAGGCGAGGGTGCAATGCCTACCTGGCGTATGTTGTCAAAGCTACGGCCGAGACGAAAGAAGTGAAGGACGTTCCGGTAGTATGTGACTACCCAGAAGTGTTCCCTGAGGACCTTCCGGGATTGCCACCGGAGCGAGAAGTAGAATTCCAGATAGAATTGATACCAGGAGCACAGCCCATCGCGAAAGCACCTTACTGTTTGGCGTCGTCTGAGATGAAGGAATTGATGTCCCAACTGCAAGAACTCTTCGACAAAGGTTTCATAAGGCCGAGTGTTTACCCGTGGGGCGCACCGGTGTTATTTGTTAAGAAGAAAGATGGAAGCATGAGAATGTGTATTGACTACAGGGAGTTGAATAAGCTTAAGGTAAAGAATAGATATCTGTTGCCACGGATTGATGATTTGTTTGATCAGCTACAAGGTGCAAGCTGGTTCTCGCGAATAGATCTCAGATCAGGTTATCATCAGCTGAAGGTGAAAGAGGCAGACATCCCTAAGACTTGGACACGGTACGGACACTACGAGTTCCTCGTGATGTCGTTTGGTTAAACTAATGCTCCCGCAGCATTTATGGACATGATAAATAGGGTATGTCATCCGATGTTAGACAAGACGGTTATCGTTTTCATTGACGATATATTAATTTATTCAAAGAGCGAGTCCGACCATGCAGAGCACCTAAGGGAAGTATTAGAAGTTTTGAAGAAGGAGATATTGTATGCAAAGTTCTCGAAGTGTGCATTTTGGCTGCGAGAGGTATAGTTTTTAGGTCACATAATCAATCCCGAGGGAATTACTGTGGACCTAGTCAAAATAGAAGCGATAAAGAATTGGAAGACTCCGCGAAACCCGACCGATATACGCAGTTTCCTAGGGTTAGCTGCCTATTACATGAGATTCATTCCGGGCTTCTCCAAGATAGCCGCACTATTGACCGGCATGACCCGGAAGACTGTAGTATTCAGTTGGGGTAAGAATCAGGAAGAAGCGTTCGAAGAATTGAAGAGAAGACTCACTCAGGCTCCAATCCTTGTTCTGCCCGATGGTGAAGAAGATTTGATAGTCTGTACTGATGCTTCGTATCAAGGGTTAGGTTGCGTGTTGATGCAACGGGGGAATGTCATAGCCTATGCGTCTAGACAGTTGAAAGTTCACGAATGCACATACCCGACGCATGACCTAGAGTTAGCGACTGTGGTGCATGCTCTCAAGATTTGGAGGCACTACTTGTATGGTACCAAGTGTACTATATATACAGATCACAAGAGTCTGAAGTACTTCTTCGAGCAGAAAGAGTTGAATATGAGGTAGAGAAGGTGGTTAGAACTGATTAAAGACTATGATTGTGATATCAAGTATTACCCAGGGAAGGCTAATGTAGTTGCTGACGCCTTGAGCCGGAAGAACGCAGAATTCGTCGCGACAGTAAAGTCTTATAAGTTGATAATCAACTCAGATTTCTTTGAAGAGATCAGCAAGGTGAAGTCAGAAGTGTTGGTAGCTGAAGGGTTGATGAAGAAAAAGAGGATTTTTGGGCAGCAGAACAAGTTGATAGATAATACTCATGGCGTAAAGACTAGGTTTGACAGGATGTGGATTCCACGTCATGGGAATCTTAGAGATCGAGTCATAGACGAAGCCCATAAGTCTCGATACTCGATCCATCCAGGATATACCAAGATGTACCAAGACTTGAAGAAGGACTATGTAACGTCCGTAATTTTCTGATAAAAAGGTTTAACCTTGTAGTGTTGTGTACACCTTTCGCGCTTGACCCGGCATTCTTCCGAGAGCTCCTTGCCACCCTCGTAAACGTATTTTACTTAACTTTTCTTACAAGTTCAACCATTAGTAAAGTGGAGGGGCTAGGATGTATTATTATTATAATATTATACAAAAAAAAATTAATCCTAACCCTAACCCAAATCCCGATCGGCGCCCCCCTCCCCCTCTCTTCTCGATTTCCGTGCAAGACAAGCTCATTTCCGGCCATCCAAACTTCAATTCCAGGTCGGTGTTATATGTCTACAACTCTTTTTCACCTTAATTCATCCATATGGCGCGTTTATTCGTCGAAATTCAGTTGTTTTTAGGCTTGTCGGGTGGCTGTCCAATTGGGAAGTTTTGGGGCTGTTTCGGCTAAGGTTTTTGCACCACAAACTTCCTAGTTATGTCACTTACAACATACTAAAATTTCATGGTCATTGGAATTGGTTAGGTCGGCCAATTGTTAATAGTTTGAAAACTAGGATTCGGTTGACTAGTTTGTGAGTTGTTGTGTTTAACGCGTTGTTTGAGGGAATTGACAACCAATTTGAATGTTGTAGACTCGGCATGATATGTTGGCTGTGAAAAACTGATTTTTTTGAGTATTTGGGGTGAATTGGTTGTCGGTTACTTGAACGGGTCGGTACGGCGCAAATTCGCGTTTATTGGTAATTTGTGCATCGTGCTTGCGAATTACCGACCCATTCAACTTGTGTAACGTCGTGTGGACTTGTTGGCTGTGATTTTACTAAATTTGGTCCACACGGGGCTGAGTCGGTATCTAAGTGCATAAACAACCCGTTAACGCGCGTATTCGATAAAGTCAACAACTTTCGGGGGTAAATTGGGAACCCTTTGTCCCCGGGATTAACTAAGGGTGGTTTTGGTAAATACATGGCCTCGGGGGCTGATGTAATTGAATTTGGTAATGTCAAGGCTTTAGGTCAATCAAATCATTCTAGAACGTCTCGTAGGATAAACGAGTCGGTACGTTTAGTTAGTAATCTTTGTGTGCAATCCGACAGGCTTGTAAACTGTGGATTGGCTTTGAGGTTCTCAAACCCTTTGGTATTTGTGTGGCTCATCTCAGGTGAGTTCATGATGCCCCTTTTTAACCTTTTTACGTTTTGGGCTAGCATACACACCTTATTATGATTTTAACCGATTTTATTCGTTTAAACTATTGGGTTGGTATTGTATGATCTTGTTTGTGGTTGTGCCTTTATGAAGACATGTGTAAACTATTTTTTATGCCTTAGGATATTTTAGACTCGTTATAGGGTCATATATCCCTTAAGGCTATACATATTACTTGGGCTCTAAGCCTCGAGGTTGCTATTAGGCTTAGTATTGAATGCCTAGGTTATCCATTATTTATGGATTGTATGTGGTGATATTGTTGGTTGGATGTTCGAATTAGATATTTGTATGTGTGTATGTGAATGTGTATGTGTTGGTAAACTGTGACCGGGTCAAATATATTACTCGGGGAAGACCCGGGGTGAGGAGGCCCGTGTTGCATGTTTATGACGCGGCTGGGTCAAATATATTACTTGGGGAAGACCCGGGGTGAGGAGGCCCGTATCACGTGTTTGGGTATGTTAAACCGCGACCGAGTCAAATATATTACTTGGGGATGACCCAGGGTGAGGAGGCTCTGTTGTTTGAATTGTTTTATTTAAACTGTAACCGAGTCAAATATATTACTTGGGGATGACCCGGGGTGAGGAAGCTCGTATTACATGATTTTAATGGTTTTGTTAAACCGCGACCGAGTCAAATATATTACTTGGGGATGACCCGGGGTGAGGAGGCTCGTGTTGCATGAATTTTTTTATTTAAACTGTAACCGAGTCAAATATATTACTTGGGGATGACCCGGGGTGAGTAGGCTCATGTTACATGATTTTAATGGTTTTGTTAAACCGCGGCTGGGTCAAATATATTACTCGGCGAAGACTCGGGGTGATGAGTCCCGTGCTGCGCGAAAAGATGTTTAATGTTTTATTTACTTATGATTTGAATAAGAAAAGCTATTTATGATCTTATGGACTTATGTTTTGACCAAGGGAAATTATGTAACTAATTACTCATGATTTTCCCCTACATTTCATACTCATGGAGTTTAAATTGTTTAATGAATGTCGATTATGAAAAACTTGAACTCACTCAGCTCTAGCTGACTTTGTGTGTATGTTAGATTGATTTTCAGGTTAAGGATTGGAGGTTACCGCTTGGACGTGCTGGGGACTACTCGGAAGGTTGAAGGCATTTCTGGTCGAGGATTTCCAATAAAACGGATATTATATTTATATTTGATTTTTGGACACATGTACCCATATTTGGGATTTTTAAATACTTACACTTTTTCCGCTGTTATTTACTCTGAACTTATTTTGAATAAAACAAATCGTTTGGTTTTAACTTTTTGTGAATTTGTGGACGTGATCACCAATTGTAGGATTCCCGAGATTCGGGGTCTTACAGACTACTGGTGGTCGGGTATGAAGAATGAAGTAGTAGATTATGTCAGTAAGTGTTTAACTTGCTTCCAGGTCAAGGTCGAACACCAAAAACCGTATGGAAAGATGCAGCCGTTGGAGATACCGGAATGGAAATGGGAACACATCACCATGGATTTCATAACTAAGCTACTGCGTACAGCTAGAAACCATGATACCATATGGGTGATTGTGGACCGTTTGACAAAGAGTGGTCACTTTCTGCCTATACGAGAAGCTATCTCGTTGGAAACGTTGGCAAACGTGTTCGTCAAGGAAGTGGTTACAAAGCATGGGGTGCCGTTATCGATTGTGTCAGACAGGGACACCCACTTTACTTCAAGATTCTGGAAGAAGTTCCACGAAGCCATGGGAACAAGACTGAACATCAGCACGGCGTACCATCCTCAAACAGATGGGCAGTCTGAAAGGACTATCCAAACCCTTGAGGATATGCTACATGCTTGTGTGTTAGACTTTGGAGGAAGTTGGGATGATCATTTGCACTTGGCAGAATTCTCTTACAACAACAGTTATCATTCAAGTATTGGCATGCCTCCTTTCGAAATGTTGTATGGAAGACGTTGCAGAACTCCCGTATGTTGGGGGGAAATTGGTCATAAAGAAATTGGAAGTTTAGAAGTGGTGCAAGAAGCCTCTTCGAGATTTGATCAGATTAAGGCCAGGATGAAAGCTGCTCAAGATCGTTAGAAGTCATATGCCGATAAGCGAAGATGGCCGATTGAGTTTAATGTTGGGGACCATGTGATGCTTAAAGTCTCGTCTTGGAAGGGGATTATTCATTTCAGGAAGAAACAGAAGTTGAGTCCGAGGTACATTGGACCGTTCAGAATCTTAGCCCGAGTAGGCGAAGTGGCTTACAAGCTAGACCTACCCGAATAGCTAGAAGGAATTCACTCTACCTTCCATGTCTCTCACTTGAGAAAATGTCTAGCTGACGACACATCCCATGTGCCACTGCTGGACATTGAGGTGGACGAACAGTTAAACTATGTCGAGCAGCCCATTGAGATAGTTGACCGCAAGGAGAAGCAGCTTCGTCGTAAGGTTATTCCCTTGGTGAAAGTGATATGGAAGCACCGTAAGGGATCGGATGCTACTTGGGAGGTCGAAGAAGAGATGCGCAAGTTTTATCCATTTTTGTTTAAGCAATAATTAGGTTTCGGGGACGAAACCTCTTTTAAGGAGGGTAGACTTGTAACATCCGCATTTCTGAAAGTAATGTATAGAAGAAGTTCTTACTATTAACTATGTGTCGTTTGTTTAATTGTGTGCGTGTTTATATTTGGAAAAGGATTGGGGTTGGTATGGGAAATGGGTGGTGGGGCCCATTTCTTCCCCACCACACACACACACTAGAACACACACTTTCTCTCTAAACCCGAATCCAAATCCGAGCTGAAAAGAAAGGAGAATCTCGTGTATAAACATCATACAACAACAAGAGACACCACCAAGATCCTCGAGTGGTCCAGATCTGAACCCGAACCCAAGAACAAAAAGGTGAGTTCGGCAGAAAGGTTACGTTTTGTGGTTAAGTTCGACATGCAAACTGATAGAACGATAGATCGGGTTGTAGAGCGTAAGAAAAACATAAACTTGGTGAGTTATAACCTCACGGGGTGTTATAGGACAAAAGATAATGTTTGGACCATGAAAAACACGGGTATACAAAGTTGGTACGACCCAAAACCCATAAAAAGAGTAGAATCGGGTCATAAGGAAGAATGTCGGAGGAAAATGGCCTTAAAATGGTAAAAACGAAGTAAAAATGAAAAAGGGCTTCGCATCGCATGCCATGCGAAATCCAAGAATTTCACATCGCACACCATGCGAAGCGAAATCGCATGCGAAGCGAAACCTTCCCATGCGAAGTGAAATACCATGCGAAATGGCCATGCGAAATTTCATGAAATCCATTTTCTGATGCGTTTTTGATAAAGGACCTGTTAACGAAAATAAAATTTTTTTGAGCTGACCCCAGCTAGGGGCTCTACCCCTTGGACCCTACTAGGGGCTGCCACCCCTAGACCTCGCTACCAGGGTCGCTGCCCCCGGACCCCCGTTAGTGGAGGGTTCAGTAATGTAGATATATGAGGTAGTAGTGATAAATAATTGACACTCGTTATATGTTGCACAGTTAGCCGCGCACAGCTAAGGAAGGACATTACCATTAACGGTGAGAGAAACCGGCTTCAGGTGAGTTCTAGCCCCATTTCTCTTGAAATGTTTTCGGGGCTTTGTGCATACTTGTAAGACTAGTAACATATGTACTTATATGATTAATGAGAATGATTAATGTAAGAATGGAAGAAAAATGTTAGAACTTGTATGTGTTAGTTGTCTAACTTAACATGATTGTAAGAGTCTAGAAAGAATATAACGTAAGAGTCAGGGTGACAGGCCCTTCTAATACCTGAGCAAGAATAGTAAGAGTCTCTTGTAAGAGTCAGGGTGACAGGCCCTTATAATACCTGGGCAAGAATAGAGTGGCCGACTCTATGATATCGGTGCAAGAGGTCGGGTGGCAGACCCTTATAATATCTGTGCAAGAGGTCGGGTGGCAGACCCTTATGATATCGGTGCAAGAGGTCGGGTGGCAGACCCTTATAATATCTGTGCAAGAATGTAAGAATAACTGTATGTTTGTAAGAAAGAGTAAGATTAAGGAAAGAATAAAGTAATGTTTGTTTGTAAATAAAAGAATGTGTAAGAATAATTATTTGTAAATGAAAGAATAAAGTAATGTGAATGTAATACGAAAGGAAACAAGAACAGGACAAAGGTAAGAATGGTACCTACGGGTACAAATGTGTAAGAATAATTCTATAACTTGTTAAACTAGAACTCACTTAGCGTAGCTGACTTTTAGTATACATGTAGGTAAGTAGAATGAGGCGGGTTGCTTGAGGTGGGACACGTGGAAAATGGATGAAGACTGGCATCGAAAACGGAAGATTCATGTGTCATTAATGTTATTGTTTAGTCTTAATGTATTTTGTTAAAACAAGTACTTATGCTTTGTAAGAATGTTTAATACTATGTATTCAACGAAAAGTTTTTAATTAACTCTGATTTTAGAACTATGTTTATGAGTAAATTCAACACCAAAGTAGGGTTACCAGGAACGGGGCATTACAGTCCAACAATGCCTACACGGGTACAACTGACTCAAGGGATTACCAAACCAGTCAACTTGCTTTTTATAGAGGTAGTGATGTTCGAGCAGTTATTTTGACTCATTGCTATAAATTTTCCTTTCAATCTGATTTCGAATTAGTTAGTTTGTATTGTAATGTAGATGGTAATAGATTTAATGTATTTTGGTCGCACAGTGTATTTTGCATTGATTCCTTTGAATGTTATTTTATGTTGTTCAAATGGTTTGTTTTAGGGTGAACATTTTGGTTAACTTTTAATGTTATTGTTTTGAAAACCCAGACTGAGACATAAAAAGTGTAGCATGCCCGAATTTAATTGGGGTTCACGGTGGTGGAGGGACTGGATCGGAAAAAAGAGCGATTTTAGTTGTGCCTGTCTTATTTAATCCTAAAATGATGAATTTAGTTCGTATAGGCATTTTAGACGCTGCTATTGAAATAGCCCTTCTTGCAATACTTTTGGATACTCCACCCATTTCATAAAGGATTCGACCCGACACCAGCTACCCAATATCATACAGAGCCTTTACCTGAACCCATACATGTTTCTATGGACCTTACTGTAACTGGTTTATCTGGAGATACACAAACCCACATTTTTTCACTGTGCGTTTCATGTCATTGCTCGTCGACCTGCTTCTATTCATCTAGATGTGATCCAAGCGCGCATAAAACTAGATGTGATGATTTTCTACATGTATAAAATGGATTGGTAAATAAAAGTTTTACAATAGCGTTTGCTAATGTTTTGCTAAACAAATTAAAACACATGCTATATTTATAACCTTCAATAAATAAATTTTATTTATATTTAAATAATAAAAATGAGTAGAAAAACATTAAAAGTGTGAGAGAAGTTGTTCCTTGTTTTAATTGCTTATAGTTACAGTTATGGGCGAAGAGAGTAGAGAATGAATACACCGAAGAGACGTATGGAGGTAGGGTCGTATGTCGATACACAATTGAACACTAGTTACACGTTTACGTTTAAATAAGGAATATAAGGGATGATAAATAAATTAATAATAATTTTTTTTAACGTCACACGATTTGAAGCCTATGGAGGGCAAGGAATGTGGTGCTGTTTGAGGGTAAGTTGACTTGTTTAAACAGTGTGGTAGGAGAATTTAAGACCCTAAGCTACCTATGGGGTGAGAAACCGTGGCAAAAATCCGTCTTTAACGTGGGAGAGGTGGTGCGGTTTCTCCTTTATTATGTAATTGGGTGGGGTGTACTCATTGTAATCGAAGAGTACACAATAGTAGCGCATGCCATTGATAGTGGCTTGTAAGTATGTCATTGCGAGTAGCTTAGTTTCCATATATATCTTAGTGGTATATATATTACGCTAATTGCTTACGGCGGTATTTCTTGCATAAAGTTTAGATGTTAGGCTCTAGGCTCTAAAATATTTAGGAATAACTCGTTGAAATATTATATAAGCATACAGAATCAACAATATGTATTCAAGCCTAGCACAAATGATCTCAAGTCTAGAGTGTGGATATTGTAGAATACTTGTGTTTTTTAGAAATGGTAAGAATAAATAACGGCCCTTTAAAAACTTAGTATGTGGTTAAGATTGATGACGCCCATTAGTCACAATTAATTTGTTTGACTAGTTTGATTTAAGGGTATTTTCGGAACATGTGTTTTTTATAAAATAAAACCACCTCCAATTCCCTTAAATATCTCAAAAACAATGAATATATTGTGGTCAAATATTTAATGTATTTAAGAAATATGGAACGACTTTTAAATTAATTTTATAGTAGATAAAAAAATGCTATTTTTAATAACAACACATACAAATAAAACCGTTTTAAAAAAATAGTTAAAATAGCACATTATAAAATAACACATAGCACAAATAATGATATTTTAATAACAACACGGTACAGAAAATAGTGTTATTTTTTTTTATAATAACTCGTAATAAACAACATATTAAAAAAATAGTGTTACTTTTATTAACAACATGTACTAAACAACATATTAAAAAAATAGTGCTATTTTTTATAACGACACACTACAAATATAGCGTTATTTTTTTTTATAATAGCACATATAGAAAATACAAAAAGTAGTGTTATCTTTTTTTATAACAATACGTATAGAAGGTAGTATTCTTTTCAACAAAACAAGAATTATGTAAAATGTAAATTTGATACGTACACATACAATAACACATATATTTTTCAAAAATTGAATATATACACATACAATAACACATTTATATTTTTCTTATATTGCATAACACACCTAGCATAATGTTTGTTATTGATTTAAAAATAAGTGACAAGCACCAAACCAAATGCACTATTTGTATTTTCAATGAATAATGGCATAATTGACGAAATCAGTAATAACAGTACAAATAATTTATCAATAGTATGTTTTCATAAAAAGAAAAACTTGGTACAAAGGATAGCATAAGTAGGAATTACCAAAACAACTCATACTTATCCGTGACCATTTTATCCCTCATAAATCCTAAGCAATCAATCCACATAGGCATAATTATATTGATTTCTATTATTCTCAAAACAAAAAACTATTTCTATTTAATCCTACCTAATGCCGATATGCGACACAATTATGACCAACATTATATCTTGAAACCAGAGAGTGTGTTTTGTAAAAATAACAAAACTTGTTATGTGTTCTGTTAGTAGCTAAAGTTCAGAGCCGGCTTAATATTCTCGAAGGCCTAAAACTAACTAAAATATTAAGGCATTTTTCTTTTATTTTCTTTATGCGTATAGTGAGTATACAAGAATTATAGAATATGGATGATATGTAGTTATAATGGTTATGAAGCAATCCTTTTTGCTTGTGGTCCATCAATAAATAACTAATTTTAAAAGAACTTACTTTCAAAATCTCATAATACATAATTCCTATTTAAGATTGAGGCCCTATAAAAGTGGAGGCCTAAAGCCATTGCCTCATTTAGCTTACCCAAAAGACGGCACTGCTAAAGTTTTACATGATAAATGTAATTTATTGTTAACTATAAAATCGGCTCACACATCATACTTCAGCTGACAATAATAAATAAGTGTTGATAAACTACAAACAGTTATGAAACTAGCCTAATAGCTAAGGAATAAGATATGAACATGTAGGGAGAAAGGGAGAGATTTCATTAATTAGAGGTAAAATACAATAAGATACAACAAGATATTATATAGGGATGGAGAAGCTTGGAGAATAAGCCAGTCTATTTTAGGTGTTGATAACCATATCAATAATTATTCATAATACTCCCCCTTGGTTATCAACTTCATACGTTTGGAGATGCTGGCTCATTAAAAACCTTGCTAGGAAAACCCAGTGGGACAAAACCATAGCTAAGGGAAAAAGAGTGCAGCGCGTATTGTCTCCCCTTGATTTATATATCAGTTAAAATGGTAAATATCAATCTTCTATGAAAGCTTCAAAAATTTTGTATTCAATCATTTGTGTCTTCGTCCCTTAACATGAGAATTGTTAAGTTGAACATTGTTGCTTGATCTTCACGTGAAAACTTCTTTTGTGTCATCCCGTAACCATATACTATTGTAATGATACCCTGTTGTGTTTCTCTGCATGACAAAACTAACAAAACTTGTTTTAATGGGTTAGTAAGATATAAACACATATCTTTCATACCTGAAATATATGTTTTAACACATTCCGATGTCTTCTAGCCGGACACATGCCGATAAATATAAATAAAGAAAATAATAATCATATATAGCCAACAATACGACATAATGCACTTATGCATTTAATTGTGGTATTTCTAAACTAATAATAGTTCATATTCAGATAGGAAATTATATTAGAGTGCATTGTTGGACATCCTTTAACATACTCAAAGAATGAATCTTGTCTTTGGTAAAGTGTCTCAACATCTTTTAGATGTACTTTGATGGATTGCTAAACATATAATTACACATATACTTGAACTGTAGGTCGAGCAATAATTGCATCATGTCAAGGAATTTCAAAAATTCTTCTTCTAAAAGTTATGCAGTTCCTCTCAATGATGTGTGCATCATCACTGTAAACAGTGATTATATGAACTTTTAAGAGTAAAATTTTGATAAAAACATGGCTAATTACATCCAACTTATCTCCCTCTTTATCAAAATATTTCTTGATTTGGACCACGTGCAATCCGACGCATTTCTTAACCTCGTAGAACATTTATTGGTGTTTTCATACCAATGCTTAGGCGTTTTCAATCCATCACAAAGTTCTTTCATCTTAACCAATTATTGATGTGCGTTCACGCCTCATAAGTTTTGCTACATGAGCTTGCTCATTTGACACATCAATTTCTATATCATATATCAAAACCCATATTGTACCATTCTTTGTTTATTACGATACGATAATCATTAGGTACAATTTCTTCTATGTATGCTTATTGGTGCACAAGAATTACATCCTTAAGATGTTTCAATTAACCTTTTAGCATTCATGTGCTAAGAACTCTTTAGGAGTTCCAGCTATACTTAACATATAAAATAATCATAACGTATTCACATATGAATTTATATACAACATGAGTCATAGTGTTCTCGAGAACATAATTGACATGATTTGATAATTCAAATCCTTAATAGACTTTCATGTAAACTTTCAGTATCAACTGAATCACAATATTTATTAGACGCATATCAATTCTCTCTTCGTATTACCAGACTATTTAGGTATCAGAAAGTCATTGCTTCCACCATTGGAGAATGTGTCTCCTCAAAATCAATCATGGATATTTGCAAAATCCTTGTGCCACCAATTTTGTCTTATATCACTTAATTGAATTTTCATAACTCACATAAAAGATCCGTTTATATTTAACACATTTTACAACTTTAGTTGTACGGATTGTTGGTCCAAAAAACTTTTCGTTATTTAGAGAATTCAACTCTGCCCTATTTGCGTCTTTTTCCCATTTGACCAATCATTTTTCATAGGCAGATCTTAAATCATGATCCTCATCATTTTCAAGCGCTATCTTATATACATAATTATAACGACATCGACTTTATTTCGATTCCATATATCTTGTAGACATGATAAAATACAATTTACTAAGAGCTCTTTGTTTTCAGGTACCTGAGGTTTTTCCAATAACCATCATGTCTAACGTCTCTCAAGAGACCTTTTTACTATACCTCGACTTGACCATCTTTATTACTTGCTCCAATTTTCGAGGAATCATTATTCTTGGAATCGACTAGTCTAACATGCTTCAGGCGTGCCTTAGACTCACTAGTCATTACCAATGTATGGTTGTCCTTCCAGAACGTTTATATTAATTGGAGCGTAAGCAGTTGTTATAGGTGTCTTAGCTAGACACTTTGTTTTGATCAGTGAATCGTCTGGTAATTAATTCGTTAATCTTTATACATGAATTATCTTTGAACTTTTAGTTCATATAATTTAATTTGAGGATTAATGGTAATTCAAACTAATTTCGTTTTTCAACTGCTTTATATCTCCCCCTAATGTTGGGAATGTTGCTTCACTAAAGTGAAAACCAATGAGCCATAAACATATATCTCATTAATAGCTCTAACTCTTTAATCATAGATAATATATAATACCGACCTAAATTCTCAACTTCCTTTATGGTCTCATCTTTGTGTCTTGTGGTGGATTAATGTCAATGTATAAAACACATGAAATATTAGATGAGTGGTTACTGACCAAAAACTAATTGTAATGGAGAGGAAGTATCATAACTTGTTGGCTTGATGAGAATGCATGTAAAATGACAAATACCCAAATAAAACATGAACTTTTGCTCTCATGATCATTGACGTTGCAACCAATTGTAGACGTTTGATGATCGTCTCAACAAAATCAATTCGTCTATTAATAGTGATTTACCAAAATAAATATGAAAATCTAGAATATTGTGCTTGCTATCTCATTAGCTAAGCCACAAATCACACAAACTTCATGTTATGAAATTGATAACCATTTAGACGATGCATCGATTTTAAAACACTAAATGGTATCATGTTAGGATATGTGTATCATTTTCTCAATTCCATTACATTTAGGGATTCACACCCTCCTTCGGTTGGTAAACAAATAATTAACATTGAGAGAAATATTACATGTGTAATTATTAGGAAGAATCTTTTGGTTCTTCAACAAATTTCACATCATTGACTCGGTGTGGTCTAACCGGTCATGTCATTAGATAATCATGATCCATAAACTTCAGGTTTATGATCGTATATGTATTATGCTTCTTTAATGCAAGACTATAATATGGGAGAACATTTTACTATCATTTAAAACGATCATGTGCATTCACTTTTGTATTTCCATATTTTGTTTACATATGATCAATCTCTTTGCCACTTCTAGAGGTTGATTTCATAAGTTTGGTTTTTTTGGGGTGATAGTGGAAAAGTTGACAGATAAGTCGCCCTTACTGCCACTCTACAGAACCGTACATGAGATTTTCACCTCATACGGCTCATTTCTAGTCTATCTCTTTCTATTTCTTTTCTATATATGGAAAGTTTCAAAATCATCATATAATAATCCAGAAATTTATTAGTATGACCATTATTATAATTCTGATGGTCGATCTCGTTATTATGATAATCATCGTTACAACTTTTCAATTATGTCCATGATGGCAATGATCAATATATAGTCACTTTCACTTCAGGAAATGATATGAAACCAAACAAGTTTCATGGTTTATTCATAATTTTCTCAAAACCAGATATAAAATCACTTCAAACGTTTCATACGTTTTAATGATATGCTTCTTCGGAAGCATATTTGAGGTTTGACAAATGAATATTTGTCCTATCTGGTTTTTCCTTATAATTATTCTTCTCTTCATATAATAATTGAAGTAGGTAATGAACAATTCATTTATAATTTATTAGTTCTAAATGTTATAACCTTCAATAGATAATGAGTTATGAGGTATGACACTTTGAGTGTCATACATATTTATACTCTTTTATGAGAGTAACCTATACCCTTTTATGAGAGTTGCATAATTTGACACAACTTTGATTAAGTTGTTTTTAAATACCATCTACAAAAATAAAGAATCACATACAAGTTATACATAAAGACATAGCGATATGACATGCATGTCATCATATAAAACATAAAACAAGTTATAATAAACCTGTATGAAATAGCATTTTTCATCATTTATAAACAAATATATATAACTTGTGTATCAACATATTAGGGTATCATCAATCATAATATATCTTATAAAAATATTTGTCACCCTACTTTTCAACAAAAGCATATATCATCATCAAACAGGATAATGTTTCAACAAGTAATCAAATAATTTCCTTCTCTATAATAATGATTTATAAAATCCCAAATTTTCAATAAATTTCATAACGAAGGTAAACCCAATATTCCACTATTCAAATAAGCAAAAAGTTATTCGAGTAATGTTTAAACACAAATACTAATAAACTGTGTCATTCATAGTAAACAAAAATTCAATATAATAGTTGTGAATAAATTTTGTACAATAGTTCTTTAAACACATTGCCAATTAAGTATATATATATATCATAATATTTGTCCATTAGTGAAAATTATACCATTAATAACCTTTTCAGTTAATTATATATGCATGAATAAAACTAAATCTCCATGTATTATACATTCTATTATACTATATGTGATAGTGTTAAATTAAAGGATTACATTATTTAGCAAATACTTACTAACAATGTTCTCAAATAATATATTTACGTAATATCATCATTCTCAATATATGATTATATATATAAAGTAAATAGCATATAATACATCCGCACTACACAACTATAATAATAGGTATGTTTATCAATGAAATCAATGTACAACTATAGATCAATCGATATTTATAATTATT
The DNA here is from genome assembly GCF_021521415.1 of Bidens hawaiensis. Lineage (NCBI taxonomy): Eukaryota > Viridiplantae > Streptophyta > Magnoliopsida > Asterales > Asteraceae > Bidens > Bidens hawaiensis. Next base: position 1,323,666 of record NW_027491273.1, read on the forward strand.
TCCAATGATGTTCACTTGTTTGAAAATTTAATACAAGCTTTCAATTCGACAATATTACATAACTTCATTAATATACTTTATGGTGATGAACAAAATTAGTCCAATATAATTTTCAGCCACTACCAGTCTACCACTACCCAATATTGGCAGGAAGTAAGTTAATATAAAATTTTATTTTAAATAAATTAAATATAAAAATAATTTTATAAAAATATTGGAATAAAACTTTCTAAACCATAGTGTCATCTTCTACACATCAGGGATTTAGCCTACGTAATCCATTAAAGACTACGCATTTGAAATATAACATTAATTGAGAAACAATATCCATATATAATTCATTAAAACATATATAAGATGGTATTAGAAAACACCAAATAATATATTCCTTTGCAGTTTTAATCATCTTTTTTTGAATTCAAACAAAAAATAGAAACATCATAAACTAAGATTATTATAATTTTCTTTAGTAATTATCATGGTATTCAAATATATATAAGCTTCCACTATTTGGTTAGGAATCTAGAGAATAACAAAATCTAGCCAACAATGAAAACCGGCCATCGGAGATTACCCACAAAACCGATTGCCGATCATCCAATATTTATTTATATCAAAATAGTTAATGTAAATAATTTGATTTATTGAGCGATGTATAATTCGTAATTGTATTGGAATTATAAAGATGATATATTAAGAAAATATCGACGTACCTTATGATGCGCGATCCAACTCCATAAGTAATTCGTGCTGATAACGTGTTACGAAACTAGTCTAATAGCTAAGGAATAAGATATGAACATGTAGGGAGAAAGGGAGAGATTTCATTAATTAAAGGTAAATTACAATAAGATACAACAAGATATTATATAAGGATGAAGAAGCTTGGAGAATAAGCCAGTCTATTTTAAGTGTTGATAACCATATCAATAATTATTCATAATACAAACTATTTTATAAACATTGCCACATTTTAAAATAATGTATCTTTAAAAATGTCATGTCATCCAGGCTTGAAGATATGTCATACGACATCTTAAAACATTTATCAAAATCAGTTTGGATTTTTTTATCTACGTGTGATTACATCTCACCAACAAAAACATGATAAATTTAGTTTATAATAAAACATCAAAATTATAAATCAAGTTGTCCACGTATTTTTCAGTGGAGTATATACGATGCCCATTGTCTACGGTGGTATATATGGCACAAATTTGAGAGGTGATCGTTGGGCTCTAATAAATTTGGAAATAAAGTAATATATTATACAAATATATCTAATGAGTAATATGCCTTCAAGCCTAGCACAACTGATCTCAAAGCCAAATTTCAATATTAGATGCATTTGGGACAAACATTATGTCTCAAAACTAGATGTAGTGCTTGTAAAATTATTAAAACTTGTGTTTAATGACTATATTGCGGCACAGCTTGTTACCTGTTTGTCTGCCACAATCGTTTTGAGTTTAATAAGAAATAGCAAGTCAATTAATTAAAAAAGAAATGTTAACAAACCAACAATATGTGTTGTGTTGTTAGCTAAAGTTTTACATGTTATATATGTCGTGTCATTGACTACACAAGTAGTTGTCATATGATACTTCATCTTACTAGAATAAATAAGTGTGTAAACTAATAATCATTTTATAAAAATGTCACATTTTTAAAGAAAACGTTTAGAAATGTGTCGACGCCACTGGATTGTAACCAATGCATACCACATCTTAAAACATTCATCAAAATAAGTTTGGATGTTTTCTGTCAGAGTAACTACGTCCAACCAACAAACTGAATTTTGAATAATTTTTTTATAATAAAACATCTCAATTATTAACCAAACTACAATGTATTTTTCAGTGGAATAAATATGATGTGCATTGCCAATGGTGGTATCCCTTGCATAAATTTGAGAAAGTAGTCGGTGTGCTCTAATAAATTTGGGGATAAAATATCGAAATATCTTATAAGCAAATAGAATCAACAATCTGCCTTTAAGAATAGCACACATGATCTTAAATCTATTGCCAATACGAGATGCGTTTAAGATTAGCATTATATCTCAAAACCAGAAGTAATGCTTTGTAAAATTACCAAAATTTGAGTTTACCGACTATTGCATGAATCATCTAATAGTTAATCACCTAATAAGTGTAAATTGTTGCATGCGCTATTATCTAGTGTGTTGTAACTACACCATTATTAAAGTGTTAAAACTTTCTGATGTCAACGAACCAGTTATATGCATTGTGTTGTTGGCTAAAAGTTTTTACAAGATATATGTATCATGTGTTAGCTTAAGTGTTGATTGACATATCATATTTCTTCTTACAAGAATAACTAAGCATTGACAAACTAATAATCTTTTTACAAAAACATCATATTTTTAAAGAAAACGTTTAGAAATGTCTCGTCACCACTGGATTGTAGCGAACGCATACCACATCTTAAAACTCTCATCAAAATCAGTTTGGATGTTTTCGAAAGGAGTAATTACATCCAACCAACAAATTGAATATTGTATATCTTTTTTTAATAATAAAGCATCTAAATTATTAACCAAACTGGCGATGTATTTTTCAGTGGAATAAATACGATGTGCATTGCCAACGGTGGTATCTCTTTGTATAAATTTGAGAAAGTAGTCGGTGTGCTCTAATAAATTTGGGGATAAAATAAGCAAATAGAATCAGCAGTCTGCCTTTAAGACTAGCACACAATGTGCCACACATGATCTTAAGTCTATTGCCAATGCGGGATGTGATTAAGATTATCATTACATCTCAAAACCAGAGGTAGCGCTTTGTAAAATTACCAGAAGTTGAGTTTACTGACTATTGCATGAATCATCTAATAGTCAATCACCTAATATGTGTAACTTGTTGCATGCGCTATTATGTAGTGTGTTGTAACTACGCCATTGTTAAAGTGTTAAAACTTTCTGATATCAACGAACCAGCTATATGTGTTGTGTTGTTGGTTAAAAGTTTTTACAAAATATATCTATCGTTTGTTAACTTAAGTACTGATTGACATATCATATTTCATCTTATAAGAATAATTAAGCATTAACAAACTTATAATCTTTTTATGATAATGGCATTTTTTTAAAGTAGAACTTTAAAATTATCAAATCATCTTATTGGCTTGAAGCAATGACAAACCATATAACATTCATAAAAACTAGTTTGCTCTAGGAGTAATTGGGTCTTACCAGCAAATAAAAATATGAATAATTTATTCTATAATAAAACATCTAACTTATTAACCAATGTGACCATGTATTTTTCAGTGGAATAAATATGATGTGTGATGTGTCTTGTGCATAAACTTTAGAGGTTGATCATGGGTGATGGGGCTCTAATAAATTTGAGGATAATGAGTTGAAATGTTATATCAGTATATAGAATCAACAATCTTCTTTCAACCCTAAAACAAATGACTATAAAGTAACTAAACTTTTGTTGCAATATTTAACTAGTAGCCTATTAACCAGAAACTGTAAAGGTTTATATGCTCTATATAGTGTGTTGTTACTACACCTTAGTTACATGTTAACGCTTTCAGATATCGACGAACATGCTTAATGTTTTTTGTTAGTTAATATGTATTGTGTTTATAGCATTAAAAGCGATCAGCATTTCATACATTTACAAGAATAAGAGGGTTGATAAACTAATAGTCATATCAAGAAAAATGATTTTTTTAAGTAGACATATAAAATTGTTCAATTGCCTTATAACCTTCATAAAAACCAGTTTACAGTCATTCTTAATTGGGTGTCTCCAACAAACTGATATATGAATAACTTCAAGGCACAGGACGATAACTGACTCAAAAAGTCGTTACAATACCCTAACTTTGTGACCAAAACATTGCCATAATAATAATACAATTAGAAAACTAAACTAACTTGACCAACTTGTCAACTTATATCCTTACATATTCACCAACTTATGAATACGGTCCGAAATTACCAATATAACTTATTTTATAATATAGCGTCTGAATTATTGGCCAATCTGGTCATGTATTTTTCAGTAGAATAAATATGATGTCCATTGCTTATGGTGGTATCCCTTACATAAATTTAGAGGTTGACCGTTGGGTTCTAATAAATTTAAGGATAATATAAAAAAAATGTTATATCGATATACATAATATACAATCTTCCTTCAAACCTAACACAGATGATCTCAAGTCTAATGCCAAATACGAGATGCGTTTAGAACTAGCATCATATGTCTTGAAACTAGAGCAACTGCTTTATAAAAATACCCAAATAGGAGTCTCTTGCAAGAATCAACTAATAGCTAATTAACCAACAAGTGAAAAGGATTATATGCTTTATATAGTGTGTTGTTACTATATCTTGGCTAGGTGTTAAATGTATTCTGACGTCAACGAACCCGCTAAATGCTTTTTGTTGTTAACTAAAGTTTTACCTGTTATATGTAACGTGTTATTAACTACAAAAACTTATAATATAACATCCGAATTATTGTAACGCAGGCCTTTAAAAAACCTAAATCCTCCTTGCTTTAAAGCCATAAAACATTTTTAAGATCGTTTTTAATTTTATTTTTTTTTAATAAAGTCTTGCTATCCGAGATGACCTAATGGCAAAAGGCAACACAAGACGTCTGTGATCGCAGACAGCGTTGGGTAGCCAAACTCAACATCTCCTGTTCTAAGGAATACCCATCGCCCAAAGCCCACTACAATAAAACATGGTTGAGATTGAATTCTAACTTGAGACATTGCAGCTTTCAGCCCAAATCTTCAGAGCTAAAGCTCATTGACAGAAACATTTTTAATAACAAATTGAAATATGGATAGCATATTTTTTGTATACATATAACTTCAATATTACTCAATTGTCATATTGTCTAATTAGTATAACTAAGAATTTTAGTGTCACAAAGTACGTTACTTTTGTTTTTTATATGTAATAAAGGTTTTTTCTTTCAGCAAAAACACTAGTGTTGGCTTGATCGTTGTGTTGATGAGGGTAGATGTGTGAGCCGGTTTTGGACCAGAGTTCGAATCTTTGGCTGTTCAAAAACTCTGTGTGTGTGTGCGCGCTTTGTTAAGTGTGTTATTTATGTTTTAGTGTATGTGAGAATAGTTGTCTTTCAAAATTAACTTTAGTGTGTGCCGGATGATTGTGTTGTTAAGTGAAACTGACCGAATTCGTGTAGATCACCGCATATTTCTTTATTTTCGATACCGTAACGAATGTAATGAAAACCGATCGAATGTCAATTTTGTTTTTGTTTTTGTTTTAGTCTCGGTACGTAACGAACGTGACGGAGACCAACCAAATTTGCATATACTCATCGCCTCAACTCTCGGAATCGACAACGCTTAGGTTATTATCAACGTCCGGGTTTTTCTGATCGACGCCACCCCATTGGCCAATATCAGTTTTTATATTGTTTTTGTCTTATTTTGTTGTTTTAATTCCGATACCATAATCAAAACTTAACGAATTTGCGTCGACTAACCACCTCAAAACATGACTGACAACACTTGAGTTTTACCACAGTCCGGATTTTACCGACCTACCCCGGTGCAACGCGCAAACTAAACACTAGTTATTGAAATAAATGTGATGCCCAATTGCCCATTACCTAAGGTGACACCCCTTGTATAAATCAAATTATAGATATGTTGGTTGCTAGCCCTAATAAATTTGGAAATAAAGTATTCATATATTATATAAGCATTTAATAATTGTTACAATTGAGATCGATTTAAAACATGCGTGTTTTATATAAATATAAAGTTATAAATATTATTTTAAAAAACATTATTAAAATACATCATTCCAAACACCCTAGTTAGTACAATCAACATTTTTCTTTCCTTGTGTCGGAACTCTGTGAAGAGAAGATAGACATACAACGATAACGCCAAAATAGAATAGACCGAACATGACCCATTATCATTTGGCAATCAAAATCGTAAGAATAGTCTACTTGACTAACATTTTTAAATAATATAAATATATATAATAATCTTTCATTTTTCTTCCAAATTATATTTGTGACGGTAATAATAATTATCTAATGGAACATACGTGTCTGAAAAATGTGTTTTTGTATCTATATGCATAGATCTAGAAGTTTGGAGAATTGGTTTTTGGGTAAACCGGATCAGTTTTAAAAGCGGTTTAAATCAAGTCATAGAGAGTTAAAATCGTATCATTTTAAACTGTTTCAAATTAGAAACTGGTTATTGAAAAATAATCCGGTTTGATTAGTAACGGGTTTATTGAGTTTTGGTTCGATATTTTATATTAACTAGTTTCCGATATATCTCAATATATTTTCAAACTAGATCCCAAAAGTGTTATTTTATAAGGGACTTGTATATTGATACATGATAACATGAATTGTTATTTTATATTTTCAAACTAGTTTATTGAGTTTTGGTTCGATATTTTATATTAACTAGTTTCCGATATATCTTAATATATTTTCAAACTAGATCACAAAAGTGTTATTTAATAAGGGACTTGTATATTGATACATGATAACATGAATAATGATAAAAACCGGATTCGAGATCAGCGGTCTCCTAAGTTATGCCCCTTTGAGCGGGTTTGATATATGGAGATTATAATTTTTGCTTAACGATCCTCCTCTCATTCAGGGGTGCAAACGAGTCAAGCTGAGCCCAAGCTCGACTAGGCTCGAGCTCGGCTCGTTTAACTTAAACAGAGCTCGAGCTCGAGCTTGGCTCGATCCGAGCTCTATTTTCAAAGCTCGAGCTCGGCTCGTGAGTAGATTTTCAAGGTCGAGCTCGGCTCGGGCTCGGCTCATTTAGTTATATCAACTACTTTTTATATAATTATAATTATTTTTATATTTTTTTTCTATTATAACTTTATGTATAAAATAATATATATTATTTAGTTATTTCTATATTATTTCTATTTATTTTTTCATAACATTATATATATATATATATATATTAATAATTATTAAATATATATTTTAAAAAACTATAAAAATGACAGGCTCGTTTAGGCTCACGAGCTGGCTCGAGCTCGATAAGTGAAGCTCGGGCTCGAGCTCGTTTATTAAACGAGCATATTTTTAGGCTCGGGCTCGATTAAGCTCGGCTCGATCGAGCTTTTTAACGAGCCGATCTCGAGTAGCTCGGCTCATTTGCACCCCTACTCTCATTGATCTCATATAAATATACAAAATACAATCTTCTATCTTTGTCAAGAATATTCAACATTAATTATAATTACAAGGAAACTAATATAGGCTAAATATAATATAAGTCTATTACACCCTGCAGTCGAAGCGGGAGGAGAATGCATGTTGAGACTGGAGCGAAAGTCTTCAAATAATGTGCGTGGTAAGACCTTTAGACAAATGTCAGTTATCTGGTATGGAGATGGAACATGTAAATGTTGGAAGTAATTTCCATCTTATTAGGCCCGTCACGTGTAGGTGACTGGGTTAGACCTATTGGGCCTATGGAATTCATTAATGATGTAATGGGTTTATGGGGTTACAATTGGGCTAGTTTTGTGCTAGTTTCTTGAGTATAATAATACGTGAGGTTTACCCTAAATATTGTGTGCTCGTTTGTGTTTCTGTTATCAATTCGTTCTTGAATTGGTATCAGAGCCAAGTTCAAGAAATCGATAAGGAGTTGATCGAATACTCAAGACATCGATCAAAGTCGTGATCGGTAAGGAGGGTTCGGTCAAGTCGTGATCGGAATCACAACCAAATTCAAACGGCTTATGGTAGAATAATCAAAGCTAGGGTTGGCGATCGAGACAAGGGTCGGCGAAGGGGCTGAGATTTGGTGGCCAGAATAACATTCTGGTATTTTTTGATCAATTGATCAAAGTCGTGATCTTGATCAGAATTTCGCAGCTGTTTGGCAATCCACAAGAGATTAAACACAAGCGCAAGAAGAACCAACAACGATACGAATCGGTAGCGAGTCAGTCAGACCAGCTACCGGCGGGTAACAACTTGCTCCGGTTTCGTGCTAGGAAATCATATCAGCGAAGGGTTGTCATAGTAGATTGGAACGAAGAATAAGGTGTTTGTTTTGGTCTACGTATTCTGTGGAGTTTCGCGAAAGGTGTTCTCCATATTGTGATTGGTTGTTTGGAAAAAAAAAGTCAAGAGTTTTATTTTTATTCCACTGGCGACGAGGAATTTAAGGAAGAAAATAAGTTATTTTTTTTCTTCGTGACGGTTTATTCCCTGCTGACATCGGGAGACCATTATTAGGGGTGAAGCTTCTTGGGGGAGCTGTTAGTAAAGACACCGGGTTTATTAAGGGTTTGGCAAAGAAGAGAGCTACTAATGCTGTTGTTTGATGCGTCTTCTTCTCCCAAAACTTGGTGAACCGCAGAGTGAGTTACTTTTGCTTCGATCATGTATGGGTATTGCTAAACTTTTCTTCGGTTTGAGAACATGCCAACCTGTACACATGATGGAGGCAGCGGTGTTTTTTGACAAGGGATTGCGTGAGGCGATCGAGGACATTGTAGTTTGTGGAGGTCCTTTCTTTGGAGACCTCCAATGGCGACTTGCTTCCTTACCCATTAAGAATAGGGGTTTGGGGTTGTATTCGGCAGTAGAGGCTTCCTCTTATGCGTTTGTGGCCTCGAGAGCCCAATCGTGGGTTCTTCAGGATCACATTTTGCGAGACAGTGGTATATGTGGGATGGATTCTGATTATTCTTGTGCTCTGGCTTGTCTTCGTGATATGATTCCAAGCTTCGATTTTAGCAGTTTCTCTAACAAATAGACTGCCCCATCTAAAGCCCAGCATGCATTGGCGAGCACTCTTTTTAGTAAAATTGTTCACGACATGGACTCACACTTTAACATGACAAGCAGACAAAAAGCCATTTTTGAGTGTCTACAAGCACCACATGCTCAAGATTTTCTTCTTGCTATCCCTATAGATGGGTTAGGCCAGCATATGTCTCCAGTGGAGTATCGTAGTATCCTTAAGTATCGCCTTATGATTCCTCTATTTCCGGTTGATGAGATATGTCCTGTTTGTCGTAAAGCGTGTTTAGACTCATATGGGGAGCACGCGGTGCACTGTAAAGAGCTCTCGGGGTTCAAGTACCGACACGATCTGGTTAGGGATGTGCTCTTTGATATATTCAGGCGAGCTGGAATTTCTGTTAAGAAAGAAGCACCTGTGAATTTTCTGACTGACTCGTCAGAGGTAAGATCATCTCTTCGACCGGCTGACATTTTGGTGTTTAGATGGATAGGAGGGAAACACGTTTGTGTGGATTTAACAGGGGTTTCTCCTTTGGTGGGCTTAGGGAGTAGTGGTTTCGCGGTCGGTCAAACCGCATTAAAAGCTGCTTCAGGTAAGGTGGCAAAATATGAAAAGGCGTGTCTTGACAACCAACATGTATTTATTCCTTTTGCTTTTGACATTTTTGGTTTCCTCGCGCCTGAAGCTGTGGAGCTACTTACCCGTGTTCAGCGGGTCATGCATAGTAATGTTATGACTCCAAGATCAGCAAATATAGTTTTTAAAATATCGGGTTTTGCGATTCAAAAAGGGGTAGCGGCGCAGCTTGTTGCCCGCTTGCCTTCTGTTTCGATGTAATCCAAAAGGTCTTTAATTAAAAATTATTGGTTTAATAAGTTTGGTTTAACCATTAAAAATTTGATTGTTAATTTGGATTGGACGAGCCTGTTCAATCGGAGTGTGTTTTATACGGGTTGAACGAGTTATTTTTTGACCAAGGATTTGAAAGATGTGCTCGTGTTTTGATTCGGGAACAAAAGAAGATCAAGGAAGATTGTTGTTTGCTCGATTAGATGACAAGAATTGCAACCAAAGGAGTGGTTTTGCAAGTTCATACGACCGAGTGAATGGTCGGGGACAAGGTCACAGAGTTAGTCGAGTTCAAGAGAGCCGAAAGAACAAATCTATGGATCAAGAGAAGTTCCGAGAGATCAAGACAGAGATGATGAGGGCCAAGATGGTTGTGAAAGCCAAGAAGGTCAAGGTCGTGTGTCAAATCAAACAGGGCAAAAGAGACGGAGACCATTGATGAGTTTGTGGCGAAACTCTCGTGTACAGCGTCGAAGGCGGCGAGTTTAGGAGAGATGATCGAGGAAACTAAGATGGTCAAGAAGTTTCATTCAAGAACACCGTTTCCTGAACGCTCTTCCTCATAAACAAAGCAGGATCCCTTGTCTCGGATGCTTCAGCTAACTTTGCTTCACCTTGAACTTTCTGTTTTCGGTTGGGACACTTATGGACAAAGTGTCCAAACTCATCACATCGATAACACTGAACCTTTGAGAGGTCCCGGGTTTTGCCCTTATGTTCACGGTTTTCCCGGTTCATGGCGTTTTCTTGATGACCGCGGTTTTGACCTGACCCACGACCACCTCATCCTCGTATCAGAGCCGTTAAGCTCTTTTCCGGTAATATTCGTTCTTAAGCGTGTTCGATTAAAGTTGTGATCGACGCAGTGTGATTGAAGACCGGCGATCGTTCGTTCGTCATCGAATTAATTGCGTGAGAATCTAGTTTTGCCAAATTGGAATTCTCACAGTTGAACCTCACCCCACCTTCACGATTAAATTGCTAAAGAAAAAAGTCAGCAGGTGATTCTTATTTTCTTTCTAAGGCAACTGTTGAAGATATAAAAAAACATAAGGAGGTTTTAATTGTTACTTGCTTCTTGGAGTTTTTTTTCTCACTGCACGGAAAAAAAGGAGGGGGCATAACAAGGAGGTTTAACCTTTCCTTTTTCTTGGTTCACAAAGCTTGATCGACAAGTTTAGCGGTTACGGCTTAACGAAGAACGATGGGTGATAAAGAAACAATGAAGACGAGTGGGAACCCGAATGCGTTCCAAAGTCCAATGCTTACCTCTACCAATTACACGGTATGGGTTATTCGAATGAAGGTACTCTTGAACGTGCATAAGGTTTGGGATACCATTGATCCGAGTGCAACCGATGAAGATAAAAACAACATCGCAATTGCGTTGATTTATCAGTCGATCCCGGAAGCAACAACATGAAAGTGGGTAATCTTGATTCGGCCAAGGAGATTTGGAACGCGATTAAGACGCGTAATCTGGGGGCTGATCGGGTTAAGGAGGCAAGAATGCAAACTCTTATGGACGAGTTTGATGGTATGAGGATGAAAGAGACGGAGACCATTGATGAGTTTGTGGCGAAACTCTCGTGTACAGCGTCGAAGGCGGCGAGTTTAGGAGAGATGATCGAGGAAACTAAGATGGTCAAGAAGTTCCTTTCAAGTCTACCCCAAATAAAGTTTATTCAAATTGTTGCATCCCTTGAACAAACTTTAGATCTTAAACCTGTTGGGTTTGAAGACGTGGTGGAGACGTTTAAAAGCATACGAGGACTGGATTCGGGAAGAAGACATGCATTCCGAAACGCAAGGTAAGCTTATGTTTCAAAAGTCTGAATCCTCAAGTAGTCGGTACAATGATCGTGAGTCCACTCGTGGAGGTCGTGGACGTGGAGGAGGGCGAGGACGAGGTGGTCGCGGGTCGGGTCAAAATCGCGGTCATCAAGAAAACGCCATGAACCTGAAAAACCATGAACATAAGGGCAAAACCCGGGACCTCTCAAAGGTTCAGTGTTATCGATGTGATGAGTTTGGACACTTTGTCCATGTCACACCCCGACAAAAGGCGGCGGAACATGCCGAGGTGTAACGATTTCCATAAGCACATGACACTAGTTAAAGTGACAGTATTTAATAAACATTTCATTTCACAACATCGAAAATGTCACATAACAATTATCCATAAAATAACCATAAACAAGATATCACAAAATATGAAAAATTTGATATTGTTCATTTTTACTAATATCCTAAGGTCTTTGACGTTGTTTTCTTCACAATCATAAATCAACCAAGATGCAAACCTGCAACATTTCATAAAATAAAGTTTGTCAACACAAAGGTTGGTGAGCAATTCATAAGTTTAATCATATAAGTATATAATAAAGATAGCCACAAAACTTGCATACGAAACGATAAATAAAAGTGGTAATTTGGATAAATAGATATCGCTAAACACATTAGCGACACCTAGCTATAAGGGGATGCCAAATAGTCTAGGATTTTATAGTTATCGTTAATTGCATTACGTTAACGACACCTTGTTATAAGGGGATGCCAAATAGTCTAGGATTTTATAGTTCCACCAACCAAAAGCGATAAACACATAGGCATATAAGCATAGAACACCAAATCAAGCAATTATTTTGGTAGATATACAACAACTTTTGTGGTTTAAGATTCAAATATAAAGCATTTTGTTGAATAAGTATGAAATGTCACCCCAAAATAAAAGATGGAAAATGGGGTATGAAGTACTCACCTTCAAGTAGTAAACTTGAAAGATGATAATTTGGAGATTTGTCGGAACGACGAGTTTAACGCACAATGCCTAAAAAGAAAAGAAGTCTTGAATTTAGAAAGGTTGTCTTGAAGGTCTTTAAATAAAATAAATGTTGAGAAATGTAAATAATTAAAGTTCAAGGTTTAAAATGTAACTATTTAAGAATTTATAATAATAACCCTTTAAAAATGTAAGTTTGCTCGAAACCGGGTTAAAGTATCTAACCTTAATATTTACTCAACCTATGTTAAGTAATAAGGTGGGTAAAATGCAAGAATGCAAATCTCTTTGGAATAAAGATACTAAAACGGTTTTTTTTTATCGAGTGTTCGGGTTGTCGGTTCGGGTCTTGATAATTGGTCAAACCCAAAGTTAACTTTCCAAAATATTGAATGTTATGAGATAACTTAATAAAATTTAATAAGACTTAACCAAGTATGTAGTTCCATTGTTTTAGAACTAACAACGCACGTTAAGCGAGTGTTCGGTTTTGTCGGTCCAAACTTTGTTATGAGATCAAGTTGGATCCAACATTTCCAAGTACTTAAGAAAATATTTAAAAGTAAATTTGTAACTATTTTTAAAAGAAATATACAAATCTTGATGGCTAAAAAAACACACTTGTGTGTCTTAAGCGAGTAAGAATCGGTTTGGTTTGGTTTCCATCTCACTACAAATTCATAGATGGTTTCCACATGTCCAAACACTAAAGAACTTGTATAAAAATGTACAAATAAAAAAATACTTTAAGTTTTACAACCAAAAGTTAACAATAAAGTCTTTAAACAAAAGTTTGGTTTTCGGTTCGGATCGTGTTTCGGGTTAAGACCGAGGTAAGATTCTACAAACCCATAACCATAGAATTTGTAAAAATGATTTTAGAAACTTAGATCTAACAATAAGTATGTTTAAACAATTATTTAACAAAACTAGTAACAAAGTTTGGTTTACGGTTTAGAGCTATTTACAGTTAAACCGAAGCATAGACTCTTAAAAACCCATAACCATGGAACTTGTAAACATAACCAACAAACTAAAATAAGCAAGATTAATATGTATGAACAAGTTATATAGATGTATATATATCAAGGATACGAAGTCCTCCATGAAGCCTTGCCTTATGAGGTCCGAAACCTCACCGACCGGAATCGGAGAAGTAACTACCAAAGGTAAACAAGGGGTGTAAATTATATATATGTTGCACAACCATAAAAAAGTATTAATAAGGCTACATAAACTAATTAAGATGAAAGAATAAAAAAAACCTTCAAGAACACTTAAGAAGATAACCTTGAATCTTTGATTTTTGAGAGAGTTTTTTTTTTGGAGTTTTAGCAAGGGAAAATAAAGAGGAAAGGTGGTGTATATATAGGGTAATGTTGGTGGTCAAATATGGGTGTGTGACACAAGAGTTTTCATGCAAAATGGATCAAGACAAAAACACAAAACAACAAAAAATAAATAAACAAATAAATAAATAATAAATAAATAAATAAATAAAAATAAAAATAGGATGTTTTCAAGACCCAACAAGTGTGAAACAATATTGTAACATAAATCCATCATTTTGATTATAACATAAGCTTCGGTTTACAAATCGGGTCGGTTTACATAATAAACAAATACAAAAACGAATACAAACAAGACCCGAAATTGACGAATGTCACAGTATCCCCTAGTTTAGGAAAATTCGTCCCGAAATTAAGACGAAGACGATGCTGCGAACAAATGTGGATACTTCTCTTTCATTTTGTCTTCTCGCTCCCAAGTGAATTCCGCGCCGCGTCGTGATTCCCATCGAACTTTGACTAACTGAATACGGCTATGCTTGGTTCTCTTCTCGTTGCGATCCATGATCTCAACAGGTCATTCAACCAAGACCATCGACTCATCGACATGTACTTCGTCGAGAGGTATATGGTGATTATCCTCGGATAAGCACTTTTTAAGATTTGAAACATGAAATGTCGGATGAACACCGGTAAGTTCTTCCGGTAGTTCGAGTCGATAAGCTACTTTTCCAACACTCTCAAGGATTTTAAAAGGACCAACGAAAAGAGGAGCCAGTTTACCCTTCTTTCCGAAACGGGCTACCCCCTTCCAAGGAGTTACTTTTAGAAGGACAAGATCGCCAACATTAAATCCGATCGGTTTTCGCCGTTTGTCGGCGTAACTCTTTTGACGACTTCTAGCGGCTAGGAGGTTCTGACGGATTAAATCAATAACGTCGGTGGCTTCTTGAACCATTTCGGGTCCCGTGATTTGAGCTTCACCGACTTAGTTCCAACTAATCGGAGAACGAAATTTACGACCGTAAAGAGCTTCGAAAGGAGCCATCTCAATGCTCGAATGGTAGCTATTGTTATAAGAAAACTCAATGAACGGAATGTGAGAATCCCAATTCCCACCAAAATCAAGAACACATGCTCGTAGCATATCCTCGAGAGTTTGTATTGTACGTTCTGATTGACTGTCCGTTTGAGGATGATAAGTGGTGCTAAGATCGAGACGTGTTCCCAAAGCTTCTTGAAGTGAACGCCAAAAGTGAGAGGTATAACGAGCATCACGGTCAGAGATAATAGTCAATGGTAAACCGTGTCGGCACACGATTTCTCGAACATAGATTTGAGCAAGCTGCTCGACATAATACTTCTCGCGGATCGGAATGAAATGAGCAAATTTGGTCAAACGATCGATGATCACCCAAATGCTATCGTTGCCCTTTTGGGTGTTGGGTAATTTAGTGATAAAGTCCATAGCAATGTTTTCCCATTTTCAAACGGGAATTGGTGGTTGCTAGAGTAGACCAAAAGGTCTTTGATGTTCGGCTTTAACTTTTGAGCAAGTAAGACATTTAGATACGAATAACGCTACGTCCTTTTTCATATCCGGCCACCAAAAGGTAGCACGAAGATCGAAATACATCTTATCCGCACAGGGATGAACGGAATACCGCGAATTGTGAGCTTCGTCGAGTATACAAGTACGAAGGTCATCGCGATTTGGAGCCCACAAACGATTGAGAAAGTACAAAAGACCATCGGATTTGGTTTCGAGTTGAAGTTCGGCTCCACATGACATTTCGTCGTACATGTTACCTTCTTCAATGGAGGTACGTTGAACTTCGAAGATTCGAATTTGAAGATCGGTTTGAACGACAACGCTTAGAAGCAGAACGGATTTAACATTAACATTTCAACTTAGGGCGTCGGCGACAACATTCGCTTTACCGGGATGGTAACAAATTTCGCAATCATAATCACCAAGTAATTCGGCGCATCGTCGTTGTCTCAAATTGAGATCTTTTTGGTCAAAAATGTGTTGAAGGCTTTTATGATCAGTAAAAACCACACATTTCGTACCATAAAGGTAATGTCTCCAGATTTTGAGCGCGAAAACAACGGCACCAAGTTCGAGATCATGAGTCGTGTAGTTCTTCTCGTTGACCTTAAGTTTCCTTGATGCGTAAGCGATGACTTGACCTCGTTGCATGAGGACACAACCAAGACCTTGATGAGAGGCATCGCAAAATACCACGAAATCATCATTTCTATTGAAAAGGGTTAAAATGGGAGCATTGCAAAGCATGTCCTTGAGAGTACAAAAGGCTTTTTCTTGCTTCGAACCCCAATCAAATGTTTTCCTTTATGAGTGAGGGAGGTAAGAGGCAAAAAGATCTTGGAAAAGTTTCGAATGAAACGTCGATAATATCCGGCTAAACCGAGGAATGATCGAATTTCCGTGGGAGTCGTTGGAGTTTTCCAATCCTTAACGGCCTCAATTTTAGCGGGATCAACATGAATACCTTTTTTGTTTATGATATGTCCCAAAAATTGAACTTGCTCGAGCCAAAATTCGCATTTGGAGAACTTGGCATAAAGTCGTTCGTTTCTAAGAAGTTCGAGAATGGAACGCAAATGATGCTCATGTTCGGCTTTGGATTTGGAAAAGATGAGAATGTCATCAATAAAGACAATAACGAATTTATCGATGAATGGTTTGCAAACGCGGTTAATGAGGTCCATAAACACCGCGGGTGCATTTGTTAACACGAAGGGCATAACCAAAAATTTGAAATGTCCATATCGAGTACGGAAAGCAGTTTTTGGAATGTCTTCTTCGCGAACACGCAATTGATGATAACCTGATCGAAGATCGATTTTGGAGAAGCAAGTTGCGCCTTGAAGTTGGTCGAATAGGTCGTCGATTCGTGGCAAGGGATAACGATTTTTAATGGTGAGTTTGTTAAGTTACCTATAATCGATGCACATACGAAACGAACCATCCTTCTTTTTCACGAAGAGAACAGGAGCGCCCCAAGGAGAAGAGCTAGGACGAATGAACCCTTTATTGGAAAGTTCTTCGAGTTGGTTCGATAATTCTTGCATTTCTGACGGGGCTAAACGGTAAGGAGCCTTGGCCACAGGCATCGCGCCGGGCACAAGATCGATTCGAAATTCAATCGGACGAACGGGTGGAAGACCGGTGACATCGTCGGGAAAGACATCGAGGAAATCACGAACAATAGAAATATCTTGGATTTTCCTTTCCTTTTTGTCTTTTGTCGCCAAGATAGCTAGGAGCGGAGCATACTTTTACCGTAAGTATTTTTGCGACTGAGAGCACGACATGAGATTAATCCTTCTCGAAGTAGCTTTTCCGAAGATCTTAAGGATTTTACCGTTGACAAGCGGAATGCGAATGAATTTACCGAAGCAAACAACTTCGGCACGGTGCAAAGATAACCAATCCATGCCTACTATGACATCGAAAATTCCCGTTTGCATCGGGATTAGATCGATGGAGAATTTATGGTTAGAAAGAACAAGAGTACAATCGCAGACGACGGAATTTATGGTGATAGAGTTCCCATTGGCGACTTCAACAGAAAACGATCGGGAAAGCTTGGTTCGAGACACGGCAATTTTCGACTCAAATTTCAAAGAAATGAAACTTCTATCGGCACCCGTATCAAATAAAATGGAAGCCAAATGTTGGTTCACTAAAAACATACCGTTCACAACATCGCTTGCCGCTTGAGCTTAATTAACATTCATCATGAAAGCTCATCCTTGATTGCCTTGGTTGACTTGAGGTGCTTGCGGTGGTGGAGGAGGTGGTACTTGTATGGCTTGGATGGGTTGGATGAGTGGTACATTGTGTTGGGAAAGTTGAGGTTGGTAGGTTTGAACTTGGTAAGCTTGAGTTTGGTAGTAAGGTGCGGTTATGGTTTGGTTAGTAAGGATGAGGCGAGGACAATTTTTGCGGAAATGGTTAGGGTCACCGCAATTGTAGCAAACTCGGGGTTTTTGAGGTTGGTTTGGTGGGTAGGGTGCATATCGGTGTTGAGTATTTTGGGGAAATGTTCTTGGTTGGTTAGGTTGGGTTTGTTGTGCGGATCGGCATGTGGTGTTGAGATGACCAAGTCGGTTACAAATGGTACAATGGCGACAAGCCATGTTTGGTGGGTGATGGAGTTGGCAAATGTTGCATAGTGGGGCGGTACCGGTATAGGGTTTTCGGGTTTGGGGTGGAATTTGGGTTTGTTGTTGAGGTTGGGGTTAGGTAACGGCATAGTTTCGGTAGTTGGTTTTGGGTTTCTTCTTGTTGTTGTTATTGTTGTGACGGGAAGAGTTGGAGTAGTTAATGGCTTGTGGTGCGGGTTCAACCTTGGCTTGTGGTGCGGGCTCGGGTTTGGCTTTTTTGTTTGGTTTCTTGAGGGTTAGGGTACCCGCTCTCACATGATTCTCCGATAGCGCACCGGCTAGAGTAATGGCATCCTCAAGATTCACGGGTTTGCTACTCATGACTGAGTCCCGGATTTGCATAGGTAAACCCCCAATGTATTTTTCAAGCTCACGCTCAGCCGGGGTAACCAAATGAGGGACGAGAATGCTCAACTCGTGGAAACGGAGTGAGTAAGCGGCGTTATCACCACTATCTTGCTTGAGGTTCCAAAATTCCTCCTCAAGCTTTTGAAGTTCGTGTTTGGGAAAAAACTTCTTCATCATGAGTGCCTTGAGGTCAGACCATGGAAGAGCCATAGCTGTTTTCGACCCTTGGAGATGCATGACACTACCCCACCATGTTAGAGCGGTTTTTCTAAACATGCTTGAAGCGAAATTTGTCTTTTTCGCTTCGGGGCACTCGCTATATCTAAACACATTCTCCATAGACTCGAACCATTGCAACAAGGTAGTCGCACAGTTCGTACCCCAGAATTCGGTTGGGTTGGCACTAGTAAATTGCTTATATGGGTAGGATACGGGTTTGGGTTCAACGGGTGCAACAACAGGTGGAGGAGGTTGGGTAGCTTGGATTTGAGTTACAAGTTCGGGGATCATAGCGGCCATTTGCTTGACGATAAAAGCAGCCATACGTCGGTTGGTGCTCTTGCGCGGTCTTAGTGGAGGCATGCTAAAAGATTATAAAGAAATGGAATAAGTTTTAGGTAAAAAGAAATGGATATGAGAGTGTATAAAATAAGAATAAGGTGAAGTTAAATTTTCTTTTTGATTGTGAATCCTGGAGTTAGTGAAGAGTAGATGTTAGTGTTAGATAAAATATAAATCTTTGTATATAAACAACAAACCGGAAACAATCGTAAATGATTTTGAGATTTTGAGGGGTTAAAGCTTAAAAATTTGAGATTTTGAGATTTATAGAGTCGAAAAAAATCATACATGAACCACCATAATATGATATTCCAACTCAAAAAAAAAAAATTTATAAAACACAACGTTGGAGTCTAAACAGGTGCACGAATCACCGCAACTTTTTCATGTTTTCGACTCAAATAACGATAATAACACCATAAATCGGGATACAATGTCATGTCAAAGCACTAGTCCACGAATCACCGTAGTTCTATTGTTTTGACACCGAAAAATTAGGATGGCGACCGGAACGCTCGCATTCGACTACTTAAAGTATTGACATGTATAACATGGTTTGTGGCCTAGAAAACGAGCACTATAATCCCACCATTCCAGGTAAGTAAATCACCTTCGATTCTTGAAATCTTTTTGTCAAATGGTCGTTTTATAATGTCTCGCTTCCTATGAGGGCTACGAACCCGATATAAATGCAACCTTTAAGGGATTATAAACAACGGGATCCAAGTTAATCTTGTAATCCATAAAACACAATAAAAATCTAATTTTTGCATTTTAAGGTAAGGATACCTTGGAAATACTATGGAAGTGTGTGTATGTGAACATTTGGGATATTGGTAAATTTTAAACAAGTTTATAAATAATATGCGATATGAACAATCAAAATAGAGTAAACACGTATGAGCACACGTATAGGACCCTAAGCATAACAATACTAAGTCGTTACGTCTAACCACCTATCCTATTGTCAAGGCTCTGATACCAATCTGTCACAACCCGACCAAAGGCGGCAGAACATGCCAAGGTGTAACGATTGTCCATAAGCACATGACACTAGTTAAAGTGACAGTATTTGATAAACATTTCATTTCACAACATCGAAAATGTCACATAACAATTATCCATAAAATAACCATAAACAAGATATCACAAAATATGGCAAATTTGATGTTGTTCATTTTTACTAATATCCTAAGGTCTTTGACGTTGTTTTCTTCACAATCATAAATCAACCAAGATGCAAACCTGCAACATTTCATAAAATAAAGTTTGTCAACACAAAGGTTGGTGAGCAATTCATAAGTTTAATCATATAAGTATATAATAAAGATAGCCACAAAACTTGCATACGAAACGATAAATAAAAGTGGTAATTTGGATAAATAGATATCGCTAAACACATTAGCGACACCTAGCTATAAGGGGATGCCAAATAGTCTAGGATTTTATAGTTATCGTTAATTGCATTACGTTAACGACACCTTGTTATAAGGGGATGCCAAATAGTCTAGGATTTTATAGTTCCACCAACCAAAAGCGATAAACACATAGGCATATAAGCATAGAACACCAAATCAAGCAATTATTTTGGTAGATATACAACAACTTTTGTGGTTTAAGATTCAAATATAAAGCATTTTGTTGAATAAGTATGAAATGTCACCCCAAAATAAAAGATGGAAAATGGGGTATGAAGTACTCACCTTCAAGTAGTAAACTTGAAAGATGATAATTTGGAGATTTGTCGGAACGACGAGTTTAACGCACAATGCCTAAAAAGAAAAGAAGTCTTGAATTTAGAAAGGTTGTCTTGAAGGTCTTTAAATAAAATAAATGTTGAGAAATGTAAATAATTAAAGTTCAAGGTTTAAAATGTAACTATTTAAGAATTTATAATAATAACCCTTTAAAAATGTAAGTTTGCTCGAAACCGGGTTAAAGTATCTAACCTTAATATTTACTCAACCTATGTTAAGTAATAAGGTGGGTAAAATGCAAGAATGCAAATCTCTTTGGAATAAAGATACTAAAACGGTTTTTTTTTATCGAGTGTTCGGGTTGTCGGTTCGGGTCTTGATAATTGGTCAAACCCAAAGTCAACTTTCCAAAATATTGAATGTTATGAGATAACTCAATAAAATTTAATAAGACTTAACCAAGTATGTAGTTCCATTGTTTTAGAACTAACAACGCACGTTAAGCGAGTGTTCGGTTTTGTCGGTCCAAACTTTGTTATGAGATCGAGTTGGATCCAATATTTCCTAGTACTTAAGAAAATATTTAAAAATAAATTTGTAACTATTTTTAAAAGAAATATACAAGTCTTGATGGCTAAAAAAACACACACTTGTGTATCTTAAGCGAGTAAGAAATCGGTTTGGTTCGGTTTCCATCTCACAACAAGTTCATAGATGGTTTCCACATGTCCAAACACTAAAGAACTTGTATAAAAATGTACAAATAAAAAAAATACTTTAAGTTTTACAACCAAAAGTTAACAATAAAGTCTTTAAACAAAAGTTTGGTTTTTGGTTCGGATCGTGTTACGGGTTAAGACCGAGGTAAGATTCTACAAACCCATAAACATAGAATTTGTAAAAATGATTTTAGAAACTTAGATCTAACAATAAGTATGTTTAAACAATTATTTAACAAAACTAGTAACAAAGTTCGGTTTACGGTTTAGAGCTATTTACGGTTAAACTGAAGCATAGACTCTTAAAAACCCATAACCATGGAACTTGTAAACATGACCAACAAACTAAAATAGGCAAGATTAATATGTATGAACAAGTTATATAGATGTATATATATCAAGGATACGAAGTCCTCCATGAAGCCTTGCCTTATGAGGTCCGAAACCTCACCGACCGGAATCGGAGAAGTAACTACCAAAGGTAAACAAGGGGTGTATATTATATATATGTTGCACAACCATAAAAAAGTATTAATAAGGCTACATAAACTAATTAAGATGAAAGACTAAAAAAAACCTTCAAAAACACTTAAGAAGATAACCTTGAATCTTTGATGTTTGAGAGAGTTTTTTTTTTTTTTTTTTTTGAGTTGTAGCAAGGGAAAATAAAGAGGAAATGTGGTGTATTTATAGGGTAATGTTGGTGGTCAAATATGGGTGTGAGACACAAGAGTTTTCATGCAAAATGGATCAAGACAAAAACACAAAACAACAATAAATAAATAAAAATAAAAATAGGATGTTTTTAAGACCCAACAAGTGTGAAACAATATTGTAACATAAATCCATCATTTTGATTATAACATAAGCTTCGGTTTACAAATCGGGTCGGTTTACATAATAAACAAATACAAAAACGAATACAAACAAGACCCGAAATTGACGAATGTCACAGTCCGTAAGTGTCCCAACCGAAAACAGAAAGTTCAAGGTGAAGCAAAGTTAGCTGAAGCATCCGAGACAAGGGATCCTGCTTTGTTTATGATGAAGTGCGTTCAGGAAACGGTGTTCTTGAATGAAAAGAATGTTATACCTGGAAACTACGAGTCCAAAGATGGTAATGAATGGTATTTGGACAACGGTGCAAGTAACCACATGACGGATAACATGTCTTTCTTTTCTGAACTTAACAATCATGTCACGGGAAAGGTTAAGTTTGGTGATGACTCTTATGTTGATATAAACGGTAAGGGGTCGATTTTATTTGAGGCTAAAAGTGGTGAACATCGTTTGCTTACGGATGTTTATTTTATACCGAGTCTTCGAAGTAATATTATTAGTCTCGGTCAAGCCTCAGAACACGGGTGTGATATTCATATAAAAGATAACTACCTTACGATGCATGATGGGCAAGGTAGGTTATTGATGAAGGTGACTCGTTCCCCTAATCGGCTATACCGGATACAGTTAAAGATTGGTAAACCGGTATGTTTACTTAGCCGAATTGAAGAAACAAGTTGGTTATGGCATGCTAGGCTTGGTCACTTAAACTTTGAGTCAATAAAGTTAATGGCTAGGAGGGAGATGGTTGAAGGAATGCGTGGCGTTACCCATGAAAACAAGTTTTGTGAATCTTGTTTGGTCGGGAAGCAAACGAGGCAATCCTTTCCTAATTCTGCGATGTTTAGGGCAACTCAAGCCCTAGAACTTGTGCACGGTGATTTGTGTGGACCGATTACCCCTCCAATAATAGCGGGTAACAGGTACGTGTTTGTTTTAATCGATGATTACTCACGATTTGTTTGGACGTACTTGTTGAAGGCCAAAGATGAGGCGTTTGAAGCTTTCAAGAAGTTTAAGGAATTGGTTGAAAGTGATGTTGGGAAAAAGATCAAGACGTTTCGTACCGACCGAGGTGGTGAGTTTACCTCACATGAGTTCAACCAGTTTTCTGACATGGAAGGCATTCGAAAACATCTGACGGCACCATACACACCTCAACAAAACGGGGTGGTTGAAAGACGGAACCGAACTTTATTGGACATGACACGGAGTATGTTAAAAGCAATGGGTGTTCCGAATTACTTATGGGGTGAGGCAATCCGACATGCAACGTATAGCGAGAATCAGATTCCTATTCGTGCCCCAAAGGAGAAAACGCCATACAAGATGTTAAAACAAAAGAAACCAAATATTGCTCATTTTAAAGTATTTGGTTGTGTGGCGTATGCAAAGATAGTGGGCACTCACTTGAAGAAGCTCGGCGACCGTTCGAGGAGTTTAGTGCATATCGGATGATGGTGCAAAGCTTCTGACCCTGTTGTAGTAAATAGCCAAAAGTCACGTGGATGGATGATGGTGCATTAAAAACAATTTTATCACAGTGCAAAGTTGTAACCACTAACTACTTAAAGTAACTTCATTACCTGTTGTATATAAGCATAAATAGTTGTAATTACTTGCATATTTAAAACTTCTAAAATGTTCTCAAATATATTATAGATAAACATAAGTGACATGCAATCAAGATTAAACACACGGTTGTGAAGTCCTACATCATATTACTGTGGATAATTTTTCTGTTATTTGAGGCACGATACCAAAAATATAACTACTTCCGTTGTTTTCTCGTCAAAATTATGACGTAAGACGTGTCTTTTGAAACACACTATCACGTGGGTAACATTGGTTGGAGTTTAGTACAAGTGAAAGAGGTATGTTTTGTCATGTTTGCAGGAGAGTAGTATTTTTATTTACATAGTAACAACTAACAAGGATAGCAAATTATCTAACATACAAATATTATCCATAAATAAATTTATTTATAATTTTCATACAAAATAATAATAATAATAATAATAATAATAATAATAATAATAATAAAAGACTCAAACAGGTGGGAGTTTGATCGGGCGGAGGTTGGAGATATTCTACCGGTTTCTAAAGTGCAGAAGGAGATTTGTTCTTAGGTGGATAATGGATTATTTATCGTTAAATTAAGATAAGAAAAACTTAGCAGAAACAATTGTATTCTTGCCTTGGTTCATATAGAAGAAAATAAACGAGGTCAATTTAATTGAAAATGATCTAAAAAAGAAGGCTGATTTTTATTTGATCAAAGTTTTGATGTTTTTACGTGATTCGAGTAGAAACATTAAATTCAAAATTATTTGGACAAAGTGGTTGAAAAACCAATCTTCTTTGGTTTAACATCTTTTTAATCAGGGTTTTTAATATATATTTGGTGGTTTATAATGTTGTTATCCATCATGGAAAGAAATACCTATTATATAATAGATCGTATGATAAGATACAAATTAGGAGAATTTACGCGTACTTTAAATTTCCGAGGACATAAAAAAGCCATCACGTATGTTTATGTATAATAATATATATATTTAAACTTTACATCTTTTTATTTATGTTATCATAAAAACCTAAAAAAAGATGAAATTAATGAATAAGTGTGTGGTATGAACAACCCCATGACCTAATAATAATTTGTTACAACACTCCACTACTTATCTTGTATCAAAGCCAATCGACATTCAATTTGGTATTATTGATATGGACACATCTTTTGACATTACCCATAATTATAATTTTTGTCTCAATGTTCAACATGTATAAATCAAAGACAACTTCATTGCCTAACTAATTGACAGAAGATGGACAATTTGATACCAAACATTTTGATTCTGCCATCTTAGTTAACGTGTAGAATCAGTTTACTAGATTCATTCACTCATATTTATATATAATATTATTAAAAATATTAAATTATCTAAAAAAATTAAGCTGCTACACGGGTTTAAGAATTTGAAAGATTCTGGATGTTTTACGGTTATTATCAAGTTAGAGGATGTCATGTCGTATAGTTCGGGTGCTACTGAACTTTAAAGACATTGAATTGTTGAAGGATGTGTTACAGAAGGCGACTATATTACAATTAAATTTTTTAAAAACATCAAGACTAGCTACTAATTACGTACAAATACAAATAATTTAACATAGCAATCCAATAGCTCTAGCAAGTTTTATAAATAAGAAGCACAAATAAATCACCAAAAGTCCACCTCCAAGTGTGTGATCGAGTCGCATCTCTCTTTTCGTCAAAATCACAAGGGCCCAGAGCAATCCAACCATCAAAAACCCTATGGTTTCACACAAATCTGGGTCTTCTGGTATAACATACGTAGCAGGATATTTTGACCACGACACGAACACGAACGAAAACCCTAAACCAATAAGGACATTAAACAAAGGCCCAGCGTAACACCCCGACATTGCGATTTGAGCTCCGTCGGCCCCACCATATATAGCCAAAGCCACATTGGCTACAAGGTCACCAATTGAGTTCCCCCAAGCTAGAATAGTGAGCCCTATGATTGCAGGGTTCATTCCTATAATGTTTCCTAGTGACTCTAACAAAGACACCAACTCATTACAAGCAACATATGTCCAAACAACACTCATTAGAAACCCACATGCATACCAAAAAACCAAAAACTTTTGTGGTGGCCTGGTACTATTTGTGAAAGCATATGTACAAGTCCCTAAAGCAAACCCAATTGCACCCACCACAAAGTATGTCACTAAGGTAGCCTCCAATCCAAGATTACTCCCTTGTGTGTTCCAAACTATAGCCACCATAATTGGTGCCAAGACCATTGAAATTACCAAATAGGGTTTTGACCATCTTTCCTTTGTTATTACCGGTATTGTCAGCCTTCTAGGTAAGTAAACCGGTAAATTCATAACATAACAAACAAAGTTCATGACTTGTCTTTTTTTGTCATACGGTACAACTTGTACATGCTTTTCTGAAGAATGTACAATAGTACCAGTACTGTTGTCGTGTTCATCCTCAGCTGAATACAGCAATGGTACTGTTATAACATGATCATCACCAGATAAACCAAGCATTGCCTTGTGTTTCTTCATGGTGATGAAATGCATGTAACAGGCTAACAGAATATAAACCACGTACGTCGAAACAAAAGCAATCGACGCTAACAAACCAATCTCCCCAATTATCACGATCACGAGCACATTCGTTAGCGTTACGAGAAGAAACACAACGTCGCGAATAAAATTTGGTTTATCGATAACGACAATTTGGCGTCGATAAGCGATTAATAAGCTCAAAACACCAACGACGACGGTGGAGATAAAAATCGAACCGCCTAAAACACTATTCAATCCGATATCACCTCCATCGTCAGTGCTAGTGAACGCGATCACGCTCGAGAAAAAATCCGTGGAACCGTTTCCTAGCGGAAGCAGCGTTGTCCCGGCTATCGCTGGCGACAAGTTAAGCGATTTCGACAAGTGTTCGACAGCCGGACAGAAGTATTCGGACGCCGTGTTACTTAACACGTAGAAAAGTATAACGAGCCATACTAGCAGTAGAATGAAACCCAATTGAGGAAATGATGAGAAGTTGCAATAATATAGTTGGAGGTAATTTATGTATCCTTTTGGATCACAACCGGGGTTCGATTTGACGTAGGTGCACCTCGAGGTTTGGTCGTGGATGGCGGTGCAGGTGGCGGTGTCAGCATTGGCGGTTGCGGTGGAGATTATAATTAGGAAGAGACTGAGTGAGATTTTCGGTTTGAAAACGGATGATGATAATATCATCATTTAAAAGACTAGCGACGTAGCTTGTTGTCCATTTGCTGTAAAGCAGCTTTTAATTTTTGTTGACAATAGAAGAGTTGGAGAGAGTTGGTTATATGAAGTTGATGAATGATGATTTTGGTGATTAAATTGACGTAGAGAACTTGAATTATTGGGTAGGATTTATGATATTATGGTCCAAGGAGATAGGTACATACTCGTGTGGTTGATGATCTGTCCAAGTGCAGGTTTTTGAGTTATGTACCCTTTAATATTTAGGAAATTGCAATCTAATATCTTTTTATATTAATATTTTTTTTAACTGTGAGACCATTGACGATAAGACACTTTTATAAGATGTGTTTAGGTGTTTGTCCATCTCATTTGTGTGTTGCGTCTTTAGAACTCTGTTTTCAAGTTAGTTTTTCCCGGTGGCGAAGCTTGGACTTAGACACCGGGGAAGCCGGTCTCAAAATGTATTCAAAATTTCACAAACGAACCGTGCTCAAATTTTCGGCCATGAACGGCTAAATTTAAACTATGAATAAAAAATTTCGGCTGAAAACGGCTAAATTTACACTACGAATAAAAAATTTCGGCTAAAAACAGCTAAATTTACACTACGAATAAAAATTTTCGGCCAAAAATGGCTAAATTTAACACTACGTATAAAACATTTCGGCCAAAAAAGACTAAAATTTACACTACGTATAAAAAATTTCGGCCGAAAACGGCTAAATTTACGCTACGTATAAAAATTTTCGGACGAAACCGGGTAAATTTACACTATTGCGTAAAAAAACAGGGGGGGCCGGGGCCACCCGGGCCCTAAGTATCCTCCGCCATTGGTTCTTCCACAAGAACTAGAAAAAACAATGATTTTTGCAGGTGGTGATAATTCACAATGTAAAATGTGGTGATGATATGACAATGTTTTTGGGTGATTTGAGGATTTCTAGGGCTGTCAGTTCGTGTCTTAACGTGTGTAACAGGTTATAGACAACGCAATTAACGCAAGTATCAAACATGAAAATGACTCTTTTAACAATTGACTTTAGTGGTTTGAGCATGACAGTTATGCGTTTTATGTACCAATAAATAGAAATAATGTACTCGAGCGTCTCAATTTCAATTATTTTTAAAAATGTATAAAATTGCATAAGCGCACTTTTTTTGCTAAACAGTTCTTATCATGTCTAAACAGGTGCCCATTATGACGACCATTATTTTTATGATATGGCAGCTGACTATATGTATTTTTGGTGTTTTTGTGCCTCCTTATCGGGATGCTCCGAGAACTTGTTAATGTAAGTGAACTAAAGATGAGGTAAACTTATATTTATGGGACCCACCAAACTTCTATTCACGTGTAACTTAAAAACATAAATCGCTGACGTTGTAAAGTCGAATTTGATTTATGTTTGAAGGTTGGTAATATAAGTAAATGTTACATAACAAAGTTTGATATTTAAACATGACTTAAGGTGGATGGAGTTGGTGTCATTAGCCTCTCTCGTCCTGAAACCCGGGAGTGGTGTTCCCGCTTGACAAAGATTGTTATTTTCTTCATGTTTACTTCATTCTCGCAACTTGCGTTACATCATCTTCCACCTAAGTTTTATTAGATCTCATCATCTCAACTAGGCGTGTCATGGCCCTTTTCTTCTTTCTTTTGCTGCTGATCTCACATCGAGAGCAACCCTTTCGTGTTCAGGAGGGAGAGGTAATCCTAATTTCAGAGAAAAGGAAACGTGTGACGCGTGTTATTGAGCTCATTCTACCCTTGAAAAAGGACAAGTTCATGTTGAGGTTAAGTCAAAACTAGTGGCTTAGAGTTGATATGAAATGATATTTGTTTATTGTATTTAATATGCATTTAATATTATTATTTAAAACTATGTTAAAGCATATATTATTACAACTCTATTTTATGAAATATCATATTTGTGATTAGATAATATTTATTTACAATTTAAATTACGAAAATGAACATATGATTTGAGAGGTACGTGAGGTGATGCGACTGATGATTCGATGATGTCCCTAGAATTCTCCTTGTTAATTTTATTAAAATAAATTGAGTTAGTAATATACTAATATGCACTATAGTAACTGAAAGCCAACAAGTTGCTATTTCACACCATCCATTTCATGTTTGACAATTATTTTAAACATATTGACTTATAAGGTTAGATTTAATAACTTTTATATTGTCATTCACATCTCTTCCTTTCCCTTCCAATGCAAACCAAATTAATTATGTAATTTTATGTGACTTTTATGCAATTAGTCTTTTAGTTTTAGTATAATGACATGAGGTTGTGGGTTAATGTTTAGAATTTTAAGGTTTTAAGTTCAAAACTTGATTTAATGCAATTTTCTTACAGTGGTGGGTTTCCTCCTTATTGATGTTCATGGATGAATCACTTGATTTAATGGGATTTTCCTATAGTGATGGGTTTCCTCCTTATTGATGTTCATGGATGAGTCATGTATGCAGTGTCAAAATCGACATGGACGGTTGGCATCTCGTCTCATGAAGGCTAACTCGAGTATTAGGGGTAGGAGCGTGCAAACAGGTTAGACCTGTGAGACCAGGATCCGACCAGACTAGCTTAGTGGTATTCTCAAGACTATGGGACCCGAACGTATTGTAAATAACCGAGTCTGATCAAATCGGGTGTTGCAAGTCTTATCCAGTTTATGTAAAGAGAAAATGATATCCGGGCCGTATCTAGCATGCCTTACCTGCTTTATGCTCACCCTTAATTAGAGGTAGTTTCAAGCACTGTTAAAAGAAAAATACAAGTTATATATATATATATATATATATATATATATATATATATATATATATATATATAATAAAGAGTAATAAAAAGGTAACAACATTTATTTTAGAGGAAAATTGGATTTAATAATCTCAATCATTGACTATTAGCAAGTAATAGTCTCAATTCTCAAACATTCAAAAGTTTGCTAACGGTCCCACAGTTTAACATATTTTTCCCAACGGTCCCTAACTAGCGGATTCCTAACACCGTTAGTTGCCAGAAGAAAATGTTTTTTGACGAAAAACTCAACATTCACAGGAAAACTCAACCTAAACGCCACCACCGTTAACAACCACCACATGAACACCACCACCGCTGTCTCCGCTGGCAACCACTACCTGAACACCACCACCGATTTATTCACCACCAACCAGCCATCATTACTTGAACACCATCGCCGACCACCACCAACCAACAATCACCACTTGAACATCCACCACTGACCACCCCCAGAACATCGCCATCAACTGACTCACCACCAACCAACCATCACCACCTCACCACCTGAGTACACCAACTGAATTCGATAATGGTTATCGTGTTTCAACAACCTCAATAATTGGGCTTTTAATATAAAATGGTTCATAAAAGTCTGATATAATGTTATAAAGAGGTTTGGGACGAAATGCAAGTTTTTCGGCGGAAACCGTTTTTCTGATGAGTAACGATGTTAGAATTATGTTATTCATGGTTCGTTGGTGAAAAACATGTTGGTTTTATCATTTCGTTAAATCCAGTATTATTGTAAAAGCCTTTACTTTCTTTATTTTATAGTATACATTTTCCCCGTGGGTGGAAACTTTCTAGTTTTCAAAAGTTTGATTTCTAACTAATAGCGGATTTATGTATACTTTTTTCTTAGATAAGGTGGTTTAGTGTTAAATTATCAAACTAGTGTTTATGACTTTTGATCAGAAGGAATACGAGTCAGTTGATATATAACTTACCTCGAAACAGTGTTTTCATTCAGATGTTTAAACTTCAAATTAATAAAAAAAAAAACAAGTAGTTTGGAGCATTATTTCGTGATAAGTTATATCAATCAAATGGTATCCACATTCTGATCAAAAGCCCCTACACATCACCTTGAAATTCAAAAAAACTTAACAGAGTTAAGATATTATTAACATGGGTTCGATGAAAATAAAAATTGTGAAATGTGGAACCGGTAGCAACAATTTTCTGAAATAAAATTATTATCGGTGAACCTCAAAATAGTGAAATTAATAAAATCCATTAATTTTTCCATTTTAAAATGCAGAGAAAATATATTTTATGAAATGCAATATTTGTGACAACATGATTTTGCATTTATAATATTAAAATACGAAATGAACAAATGATTTGAGATGTAAGTGACATGATCCGACTAGATGATTCGAGTCACATGTGTGAATAAACATGTTAAGTCTTTTTATAAATTAAAATTTTTATAATATATCAGGGATAATGTTATAAAATAATGACACAATTTTTATATTTTTTGCTAATTTTATATAAAATAATTTGACATGGTAATTATATTTTGAAAAGTTTGATAATTTATAACTAATAGCAGGCTTTATGTTTATTTTTTTCTCTCATAAGATGGTTTAGCATTGATTTATCAAATTACTGTTTGATGTACGAGCTTCCTTTTGGTGCGTGCCAGCCTAAAACCTCACAGTCCTGTATCAAGGAGTGGCGATGATTGGGTAAGTCAGTGATCTGTCAATAATTCAAATTGTCGTTTGAAAAACTAAAAAAAAGGGAAAATAGCATATTCATAAAAATAAAGCAGTGTCAATTTTTTTAAGCGTCATACGTTTACTAGTTATCCGTTGGTACTTGGTAGATAGGCCATACATATTAGTGCGTTGATGTGAAATGAATTGCTTTTGATTGTCCTAGTATAGGTTAAGTCGAATGATTGTTAAATTTTTATGGTACACTAATGTTTTTGTAATATCCCTAAAATTCATATTTTTTTTATAATATTATGAAAATTGTATGTGACCGGATGCATGTGTTTCATCCCAGTTTATATGGCATATCTTTCACTTGATTTACACAACTCTCACTTATGGACTTCGGTACACTATTCTTTTTGTAATATATACTAAAATTCATATTTTTTTATAATATTATGAGCATTGTATGTGACCGGATGTATGTGCTTCATCCTAATTTACAAGGTATAACTTTATTTGATTAGACAACAATCATTTACTACATGCTAGAATGGGTCAGCATATACTACTTATACACTAGTTTATAGATTTTAAAGAACATGCTAGATTGATATCGATTTGAAGTAGTATTCTTTATCATGTTAAATTCTCGTGTCCTTTACTATCATTAGAACACATTGACGTGTTCTCTAGAACACCATGCGGGTATGTTCTCATTTGCCCGACGGCTTTTCAGACACAAAAGAAGTCCACACTGTCTTATGTCGAAGCCACTTAATAATCAATTACATTTATAATTACCTTAGAGATTTAGATAAACATTATACATGTATGTAACATTTAAAAAAAATATTTAATAAGCATGCATTCAAGTCAAAAGATGTTATAGACAATTGTAATAGAAGCCACCTCAAAGTCTTTCTCTAATTCTCTTTATAATAATTATTATCATGAAAATTAGGTTTTATTGGTCCCAACTATCTCATTTTTGTCGACGCTGGTCCCGACTTTCATTTTGGCTGGCAACGGTCCCAACTTTAACTTTCGTTTCTTCCACCAGTCCGCGACTGACAGAGTACTAACTTCGTTAAGTATTTACTGATGTGTCCATCTGAGTTGTCAAAAAAACATTACATGACAGCCAATGTGGGTATGATATTATACTTAACATATAATTGCATTCATAATTCATCGCTAATTCTTCAACAGCACACCCAAATCAAAATCTCCAATTTATCTCAAGAACCCTAATTGAATCATCTAATCAATTACAATCTCAAGCCCTAATCACACTCTGCTCGCAATGAGTTCATCATCCTAAATCAATACACACATTCCGATCAACAAATCCACACATTCCGATCAGCAAAAGCATACATAATAAACCTAAATCAAAACCAATACACAACCGAATTCAATCTCCGTCAACAAACTACATTCGGACTCGGACAATACCGCCATAACGCCAGCCTCCAATCCGAATTATCAACCGAAACATAATGAAACTCATCCGTAGTACATATCAGAGGCTTATTCACAACCTTCTCACCGTTAATCGTAACCTCGTTCGTTTCGTCGGAAGAGAAAGCCCTAACAGATGATGTCGTCTGGACCGGAGGACGGCGGCACCAGAGTTGAACGCTGATGCGGCGGAGGAAGTTGAACGATGACGGTGATGATAGTCAAACATAGTAATTGATTAGATGATTTAATTAGGGTTTTTGAGATAAATTAGGGATTTTGATTTGGGCATGCTGTTGGAGAATTAGGGATAAATTATAAATGTAATATGTTAAGTATAATACCATATCCACGTTGGCTGCCATGTAATGTTTTTTTGATAACTCAGATTGACACATCAACAAATACTTAACAGAGTTAGTACTCCGTCAGTCACGGACTAGTAGAAGAAACGAATGTTAAAGTTGGGACCGTTGCCAGCCAAAATAAAACTTGGGACCAGCGTCGACAAAAATGAAATAGTTTGGACCAATAAAGACCAATTTTCATTATTATCAAGGAGGATTGTAAACTTGTCAAAGAATAGAAAAACATAAAAATGATTCGACCAGATCCTCTTCATGTTGTTGCATTCAACACATCACGAGAGAATAGAAACCAAAACGCATACATGCATTATGTTTATTACATAGATAAGAATCCTATTTTGCAAAAGTTGGCCATTATGTTTATGATGTTACTATTTCTCACTCGATAAATATCGACTTAGCCACGAGAAAATGCTAACAACTGCACCAAGGTATCGAAATAATGAGCCGTCAAAGCAAACTAAAAACTTTATCCAACATAAGGCTAAGGGTAATGGGGCTTGGTTGAGCCCCAAGTGAACCAACATCTTCATGACACGTGGCGCTGACTAGGCATGCCAACCAAACCCTCAGACCAAGCCTCAAAGGGGTGTAATGGTCCAGGTGAGTCGGGGCTTGATTGAGTTTTTTTTTTAATACTATATCCTAAATAAATATTAATAATACTAAATTAAAACATTTCATTAAAACATAAATAAAAAGGAAAATAAAAACATAAATTTAAAATGCAACAACCTCTTAAAAAATACATAAAAATAGCGTTTTTAATTTTTTTTCGTCAATTCCTTCCGAATACGATCTTTTTCTTCCTCCATTATCGCTTAGTCGGGTGGCGGTAGGTGGCTAAAGTCCTTGGCCTGAAATTCCAAACTCCTCATCCGATTTCTATTATGTTTAGCTTGACCAATCGACTCGAGACCAATTGACATTCTAGCAATCTCTTTTTCGAAGTCGTGATCGGCGGTTCTTTTCCCACGTTCCCTACCCGGGGGGCGGCTAGAGCCTTGTTCTTTCAAATCGCACTCTGACAAGTTTAGGTCGAAGTTAATTTGAGTCTCCGAGCCACTAGAAGAGACGTAGGAGCTGGACTCGCTAGTTTTCGTACGTTTAGCCGATTCTTTTCCGACATCCGCATCCAAAGTAACTAACATAATCCATTTCGAGCACATCTTGAGCATGTCCCACAAGTAGCGCTCGTCAAACGTCTTCACCATCCCGTACTTCCTTAACATCTTTGCTTTCCACTCGTCGCAAGTGAATTGAAAAACTTGAAGATCATCGGACCCGCTCTGTCGCATTCGGTTTGCATTTCGGTTATGTAGGTTGGTAAATAATCCTACAAACTTACGAATATCGGACCACTGACCCGATATCATATTATCGGTTCGGTCCCTACTCCCCACTTGCTCATAAACAATTCCCGAACTTTGCACCAAAATACTCGACGTTTATGAAAGTCGGCTATAAAAAAAATAACAAAACTTTAGTAAATTGCAAACAAAAACTAAAAATTTTAATTAAAAAAAAATGCACCAAAAAATAATTACCCTCGTTTCGATCTTGAGATATCTCAATCCAAGCTCTAGCCAACGCTAATTTTTCATCCTTTTTCCAAGGAGTAGACTTTCGCTTCGTCACAGCCGGTGTCGATGAACCGCCCGCTTCTCCGGTTTTATTCGTTTTCTTACCTTTGTGAGAGCGTTTTGTGGGTTTATCCGGTCCCGGTTGTGTCTCCGGAACGGAAAACTCGGGTTGTTTATCCGAGTTGAAAAAAGTCGCGTTTTGAGATGCCATTAGATCTTGAAAGGCCTCGTCAGACATGTAGTCCAACCCCTGCATCTGAAATTGAGCGTTGTAGTTGAAATTTCCCGAACCCGACATGATTTTTTAACAAACTTTGGAAAATCAAATGAGAGGTATTAGTAGAAATATTGAGAGAACGAGAATGAGATGGGTGATTTTAAAAAAAAAAATGAATTGTGATATTTATAATAAGTTTGAAATTTTTTTTTTTATTTTAATAGCCCAACGGTCACCCCACGCGGACTGCCCCGCGCCGGCCAACCGCGCCCCCATCCGCGCCAAGATGGTAGCGGTGTTCGCGAGCCAGGTGGCCTCCGCGTCCCACTACCCTTAGCCTAACCAAAAGTTTTTTTTAATGTTTCACTGAAGTCATTATTTTTTTCTTCTGTAAAGTCACTCAACAATTTATTAGGTATAATATTTGTACAAATGTGTAATTGTTTTAAATTAAGTGGCTCGAAATAAAATATACATGAATCATAGTTATTATTTAATGATTGTTTTCTTTTTTCAAATTAAGTAGAGGTATGAGGTAAGACCGTAAAAGTAAAAAACTCACTTAATAGTAACCGAGTTGCATAACTATTTATCTAAAGTTAAGTCAAAAATAATAATCACAAAGTAGTAAGTTAGTAACCAAGAATATCAACATATATATCTTTTGTGCGTCACTTAAACAAGAAAACCTAATGAAAGTTGATTAAATTTAAAGAGACACGAAATTTGAGCAACTTTAGCCGGATGGTAAAGAAATCTGATTACTACTATAGTGAGACGATTACGAAATTTGGTTGCTGTCAGGTGACGTTTCGCTATTATGATTATAGCTTAAGTTACATTTGAGGATACTAATTAACATGAAATTTAACCGTATTTGGTTTTTGCTTTGCTTTGAGCCTTTGAGAACTTATCTATTTCGACTCCTTGGCCTTGGTGCAATTGTTGGTGTCACTTTGGGCCAACTTTGAGGCAACATTATCTACATCTTCATACTAACTTTGAGACAGCATGTTTATTTCTTCGAGATGAGGGGGAAAATGTTTATTTTCTTTAACGGCCAACAAATAGAGAATTGTTTAAATACATCGTACACGGTGATTTAATGGCGAAAGGACATCGCCAGCTGGCCCAACTCAGCAGAACGGAGCTCTTAAGTTTCTTCAAGTTATCTCTATTTCCGTGGAAAATCCACCTGTCCGAAGGCCCACTGGTGGTAAAACCCCAAGGCCCTCAGGATTGAACTGAAGATGATTATAGTCTTCCTTTATTTAGCCACTCATGTCCCTCCCAAAGTGTAGTAAATGGTTCCATATTTACTATAATTTGTTATAGTTTCTTAAATTTTATTAAGTAACTTTTTGAAAAAGAAAATTAGCAGAAGAAATATATGTTCTTTAAAGGTAGTATGTAATATAATTGTTTTTATTTATTCTGACAGAAATATTTGAATAAACCGCCATTTCTTTACATAATTTGATAACTGTATTAGAAAACTAAACCAAACAAAATGAAACGGGTAAACAACCAATAACTTAATCACCCCACACCATTTGGTGTGGTGGTAAAGATGGGTTAGTTTTAAAATGATAGTTTGGTTAGGGGTTCAATCCCCACTAGTGATGATTTGTAAATATATATTTGGCTATTTAAAAAAAAACAATAATTTAATTAGTGGTGGATCTATAATAAAAGTTGAGGGTAGTGTGATATTTTACTCAGGGGTGATTGGTATGTAAAATGAAAAAGGAAAAAAAATTTCAGCTAGATTCATAATTCGCTAATGAAGTTAAGAGTAGTATTGGCTACTCCTCGCTAGGGATGAGCTTGGTACCGACCGATACCGGTATCGAAAATCCCGATCCTGAAAATCGCAAATTTTTGGTACCGGTACCGGTACCAAAATGTTTGGTTCGGTACCGGTACCGTACCGGTCCCGAAAACTCAAAACCTTGGTACCGATTCGGTACCGACGATACCAAATCGGTACCGGTACCAAACACCATACCGATTTTTGCTCATCCCTACTCCTCACCCATAGCTAGATCTGCCTCTGAACTTAATACATAATTAAGTAGTAGAAATTCTGGCAAACCTTTAAAGTTTAAACTTTAAACTACAAATTACTTGATAACTAATGAGATTTTTAATGAGTATGACTGATTATTTAATATTTCAGTAGATGCATCATGCTTGATATCATATTCTTAATTTTATATGTTTTTTGTATAACTTTTTCGTTATTTTTAATCATTTTATTCGATTAGTGATCGAAGGATAAAAAAATATTTTGCTCCTAAATCCTAACTAATCTCAAAATCTTTTAAGTTACAAAATTCGCATCCAAAAAAACAAGAAAAAATCACATCCACTTTAAAAACAAAGAGTGATCAGTCTCTATTTTAGATCTATAGTACAAGTGAACAACGATGAGAACGGGACAAGTTGATACTCTCATTTCTATATTTGATTGTAAACTGTGTATCATCTCCATTCTAATCCATGTCAAGTATATTCATTAGTTTGTTAAAAATGAACTAATGAATTCTAAATATATTTCTTACTATTCTAAATTTTATATCATTTTATTACCCAATAAAATTAAATTTCTTGTAAATTAATAGATTCTTCTATTACCGAAAGGCAAAAGAAAACAAGAAAAGGTATTTACGGGCATGTTTCGAGTAACAAGGCCTGGTATCGCCTAATACAATACCCATACCCTCAAACTTTTAAAAATTAATCTCATACTTGAATACACGTTGTTTCGAGTGTGGGTTTGCATGTTGGGTTTAGATTCGTTTGTCTTAAATAGTGAACATAGTCTTAGACTATGCGTTGTGGCAAGCGAGCGACCAGCTTCAGCGAGTGGCACGAGCCACGTCGGCCACGAACACCACAACACCCTTGTTTCACCACTCGCCGCGAGCTGGCGTTGAGACTCTAGGCGAATTGATGGGTTGGCTCGCGAATGGATGAATTCAGCGGGCGCGAACAACAACGAGGTGAATTCACCGGTGGCGCGACCGACAAGGGTTGAAGAGTTGGGTTCAATCAGCGCCACGTGACACAATATGATTGGATGAATTCACGCGCCGGCTTCTACGACAATACATGGTCTTATTTATATAGTGTAGGGGGTATTTATGTAGAAAACCGAACCTTGATAACGTTTATCTCACACCGTCACACGTGATTGGCGTTTCACCGTTAAATAGCTTGACGACAATATTTCACCGTTAGGCGAATCTTTGTAAGGGTGTTGATTACAAGAAATCTTTATTTTTATTTATTTTTCTCTTAATAAATTTAAATATAATATTTTATTCAACTTCTTTGACATTTTGATATAAAATAAAATATTATCACAAATAAAGAATTAATTTAACACAGTTTTTAGTTTGGTTGTGGAATATATTTTTAATTATATTATTTAAAAGTATATTTTTTTTCATACCAAATATTATTAGAAAAGAAATTATAACATAAACCAGGCGATGAGTTTTCGTAATTATTACATATTGAAAATGTTTAGCTAATAAATAAATTATACAGGTCGCATAGCGAGCAAGATACTCATGACGCGACCCTAAGCGGGAACACTATGCCATTGCCAGCAGCCCCACTACCAGGGCCGTATCTGAGAATACAAAAAAAAAGTAGGTCTGGGACCCAACAAACAAAAAACACTAAAATACAAACTCAAAAACTCTAACATAATTTAGACAAATGTTAAAACGAGAAAACAAAAGGTTTTTTTAGCAAAATGATCTAGCTAAAAAAACTTAAACATATAATAATTGTAAAACATAAACATATAATATGTTTAAGTTTGGTCGGCAAAGAGAAATTGCAGAATTTAGCAAGGTCGTGTTGGAGACTGAGTCGGAGTGTCGGGCCTCGGCGATGATGAAGAGCAGAGCCGCAGAAGTTCAACGATGAAGGGAAGAAATCTGGCGAAGGGAAGAAAGTCGGCATCCGACAATTGGGAGTTAGGTTTGAGCAGTTCAATGCCGGTGCTCACGAGTCACGTCTGATTGAATTCACATATTATCACTATTATTTATTTTCTTTTTAGCCTGTTAATGTTATGAGCCTTACATATAAAATTTTATTTTAAAAAATCTTTAGGCCTTGAAGGGAAGTGGGCCTAGACTTGAGCCCTCCCAGCCCACGCCCATAGCCGGGCCTGCCCACCACTAATATCCCAAGCGGGAGGGCGACCCTGTGACTCAAGCTTTCACTTCACGTCATAGTTGATCATTAACCTTATTTGGAGATTTTTGACCAAAAAACCCTACTAAGTATAAAAATTTAATAGACTTTATTCTATGATAAGAGATACTTAACTAACATGATATCCTAATAGGTGTTAAGTTGTATATTGATTAGGTTTCCTTCTCATGTATATTGTTTGATGTTTTTCACACTTAATGAGTTAGACAATCTCTCTTTTTATACATCCTTATCGTGCTTTGTTTTTAGGCTAATTTCACAACCCATTATTCGTACGAAACTTAAGCAATTCATCTCGTTATAAAGTCATAAATATTGAAGTTCTCACAAATCAAGTAGAAGATGATGCACACTTTTCTGGTTCATGTGGCCATGTGGGGGTGGGGGTCCAAAAAGGGCAGAAATTGTGGGCTGCTTTCCTCTTGGGTACTGATGAGCTGAGCCCAGTGATAAGGACCCATATTTTTAATCATTCTTGATCAAAGTAGAGGCGTAAAAAAAACCGGTTTGAGACCGGTTCTATTCTATACAAACCGAACCGAACCAGTTTGACAATAAAACTGGTTTCACCCAAACCGACCCAGATCGCCAGTTTTGGGACCGGTTTCCTTTCGGATCTACGGTACCAGTTCGGTTAAAACCAGTTTTAAACCGAACTAAGTTGGACCAGGTCGACCTTTGTTAATCCTAAACCGGTTTCTAAACCGAACCGGTTTTAATCAGGCTTTGACCAAAACGGTTCGGTTTGGGAAAAAAACGGATTTTGTACACCTCTCGATCAAAGTATAAAAATCATACGAATGTTGCCGGTGCTCCTAAAGTAGAAAAATATGAAGTACAATTTATTTATTACTAAACAAGGCTAGAAACTTGTGTAATGTACAAGTTGAATAAAAATTATAAATTTAAATATTAAGTAGTTACTAACAAAATTAGAAATTAAATATGAAAATCAGAAAACAAACTTATTTTTTAGGTGAAGAAAGATAAGCAAG
This sequence comes from Bidens hawaiensis, assembly GCF_021521415.1. NCBI lineage: Eukaryota > Viridiplantae > Streptophyta > Magnoliopsida > Asterales > Asteraceae > Bidens > Bidens hawaiensis. Next base: position 1,363,878 of record NW_027491273.1, read on the forward strand.
AAAAGTAAATGATAGTTAATACAGATTATTATCAAAGAAAATCGAGAAACAAACACAAGCGTTTAAGCAAGTGAAGAAAGCAATGTTTTAAAAACCGGTTTTTTAGTCGTACCGGATTGGACTAAAAAATGGTACAACCGGTTGAACCGGGTTATACCGGGAGGTTCAACCGGTTGAATAGTTTACCTTATAATTTTCTATAAATACAACTTTAACTCCGAAAATAACCCAAAAGTAAATGTTTCATAACAAAAAATAATCAAAAAGTTAATCTATATTAAAAAAACAATACAAAAGCACTCAATTTTAAAAAAACAGTCCTAAAGTTTACACGTTTGAATATAAATTGTTGAGTTAAAAGTAATTTTGATAAAATACGAGTCACAAATATCAAAAATTTTTTGGACATAAAACCGGTTTGCAGGTAAAAACCGGTATTTTAGAAAAAACCGCCGGTACGATGTTCTAGCAAACCGGCCAAAATACCGGGCTCAAAATACCAGCCTTCTATACAAAATCCGGTTTAACCGGTTCAACCGACCGGTTTGAACCGGTTTTTAAAACACTGGAAGAAAGAGAAGCGAAAAAAGTAAATGCGAGCTCATTGAATTATGAGAAGTGACACTCTCGTTTACTTATTTATTATATATAGAAAAATTAACTAACTAATAACAACTTAGTATTATTGTTAAAAAAGAAGCAAATAATGGAGATGATCAAGTCAAGGTAAGAGTAAAATTGTCTTGTGAAGAGATAGTAGCCATGATAGTTCCAAATGAACCTTAGCTACAGAAACTGAGAAACACAAATAGATCTCAATATAGGATCAAAACAAAACCGGCATTAATGATGCTTCCGCGCATTCTCTCATAAATGAAAAGTCAGTAGGTCATACAACCGGTGTTGTAAAATATGTTGATATACGTGTCTTTTGCGTATACAAGGGGTGGCAAACGAAATTAGTTGATATAATGCAAAATTGTTGACATACGGATTTTCACGGTGACCTAAAATTGTTTACAAATAGATTTATTCTCTAGTGATGAATATACTGACTTTTTGACATCTTGTTGGTATGGTAATAAAAAAAGAGAATTGATCGTTGGTATTAAAATTTATATGAAGCTACATCAAGTTTAAATTGCAAAATTAATGTAAAACTAGATGAGCAAACACATGGCGTTGCGACAGTAAAGTCAGTATCGGTTAAATTCGTTACGACACCGGCACTAAATAATAATAATATTAACACTAAAATATGTAAACGCACAAAACAGTATCGGTACATGCACAACTTATATCACAATTATACGAATTTGGGCAGTATTGGTTAGGTTCTATCGATAGTGACACTAAACCCAAAAACTAAATTATTAAACGCCAAGAATAGTGGCAACACTTGTATAGCTTATGATAGGAGAAAAATAACATATTGAAACCAACCTTTATTAAGTTAGTAAACCCGTATGCAAATTCGGTTGGCGAGCCGATGCAAATTTGGTCGGTATATGTTATGTTCGTTATGGTACCGGGCCCAAATTAACACAAATAAAAAAACTAATAGTGACACATAAATAGCTTATGATAAGAAACATTAACATATTTAAAACGATGTTTATTTGCCTCAAGCGTTGGTAAAACTCTGAGTTTGTAATGACGATATGATACCGGAACTAAACTCAAAAAATATATTTTAAATTATCATATTAAAGGTAAAAGAAAAAAACAATAAAATGCACTGATGTAAACAAATAAACAATAAAATGTCATGCATCAAGTCACCTAAAAAGTTCATAAAAAAAACCCCTTATGACATAAAAAGGCAAGAAAAGGTTAAAGTCCTCGAACCTAAGCAAATAAATAGACAGCTAGGAACACAAATGATGCAGAGTTGACGATCAGACTAGCATATAACAATTGGTAATGCATGGTAAATATTTACTTAAAAGGTAGGTCTAAAATTGGGGAGCATTTTGTGACACCAAAATCTGATATTTATCTATATATATAATAAGTTACCGATACAACTGTGATTGTTATATTCCCTTTCGGATCCAAAAACGCAAACATTGTTCTATACATTGAATGACATGCTGACCTTAAATATAAGAAATCTTCATAAACCTCTTAACCTAGTTGATTGAAAAATAATTTGATATGAAAGATTTTGCCTTGAGTTACGAAATAAACATCTTAAACATGTTATCATTGTGCATCACTAAACATACACAAAAAAATTGTACCTATATCTCATTAAGCTATGTACATGAAAGATAATATACGAATTTTGGAAATGAACATTTGCTAACGTAGACACAATAATGCGTATAAGCATGCATTAATAATGAACCAATTATGAAAATGCCTAAAGCATTGATATCACCAAAAGAAATGTATTCTGTAAGGTTTACATATAGATCATAAACCGAAACCCGTCCCGACCCAAAGCCCGTGCACATCCGAAACCCATTTCGACCTGAAAACCTGCCCGGACTTGAAACCAGTCCCGAACCGAAACGAAACCCGCCCTAAATCGAAACTTGCCCCGACCTGAAACCCGTTTCGAACAAAGTAACTCTTTTACTAATCGACCTGTTCCGACCTGAACCTGCCCGACCAACTTGTTTGTTATTCTTAAGGGTAAGGGATATGAGAAGGATGATTTCAATTAAATTAATGAGTTTACCAACCAAACACATTATGAATTTTTCAAAAATTCCATTCCATTTCAATTCAGATCCAATCGCATTAGCATAAAAAAAACCATCATGTTCACTCCACCTCATAGGGCTAAACGAGCCGAGCTATTCGCGAGCTATTCGAGATCGGCTTTTAAAAAAGCTCGATCGATCCGAGCTTAAACGAGCCCGAGCCCGAGCTCAAGCCTAAAAACTAAGCTTGTTTAATAAATGAGCCCGAGCCCAAGCTTACTTATTGAGCTCGAGCAGGCTCTCGTGCCTAAATGAGTATGTGAATAATATAATTTTATAATATATATATAATTATTAATTATATATATATATATATATATATATATATATAATTATTAATTAATCTATATAATATTATGAAAAATTACTAAATAATATACATTATGTTATGATACATAAAATTACAATTGAAAAGGGAGTATATAAAAATAAATATAAACATACAGAAAGTAATTAGGAAACAATAAACGAGCCAATTTTGAACCAAATTCAAGCTTCAAAAATTACTTATAACCCGAGCTTAAACTCTGTTTAAGTTAAACGATTGAGCTCGGCCCGATTCAACTTGTCTGCACCCCTAACTCCACCAAAATGGTGATGGCGGGTTATCACATCAATCAGTGTTGAGAGTTGTATATTTATTATATTATTATTATTATTATTATTATTTGTAATTTATAATTTCAAGAATGAAGAAAAATAATCTCCCACGTAAGAGTCTTGGTTCTTCGATGAAGACTCAAGTTTGATTTCGCTTATGTCACTTTGGGTAGATACATTGATAATAAAAGGTTTGGGCTAAGCCTTGTATAAAAATTGTCAATTTGAACTCCAAGTCCAACCAGGTTTTCGTCTCACCATGTGTTACAACAGAGAGAGAGCTCTGCTCTTGTGACGGCACAACGACTGTTAAGTGGGAGCTGGTGGTATGGTTTATGGTTTCCTGGAGGAACGCCCAAACCAAACTCTGAAGCCAACTTAGACCCGGTTAAAACAATATAGCCCCGTAACTGGGGTCCAAAGTTTGAAGAAAACTAAATGAATGAAATATCAAATAATAAACAATTTCTGCCCATCGTTTCAGATAAAACACTCATTTCTTCATTTCATTTCTTCCCCAATCCATTCAAACCTGTTAAGTTAGTTATATTCTGTAACCATATCACATTAACACATCTTCAACTGTATTATCCATATCCATTTGCAATTGCACCACAAACCTATGGCTACACTCACAAGCTGCAGCTTCACCAGCACACCAAACCTAGGGTTCCGTACCTTCCGGTTAAAACCTAACCGAATTGACTTCACGGACCGGTTTAAACTTTACGACAGACGGAATCACGCGAATAATATTAGTATTCTGTTCAGTAACCGTCGAATTGCAGGTTTGAATGATAATAATAATAGTAGTAGTAGTAGTAGTAGTAGAGGTTTATTTGGTGGATTTGAGTGTTGTGCTAGTGGTAGTGATGATAGTAGTAATAGCAGTGGAAGTTGTGGAGAGGAGAAGGATGTGTCTCAGGAGTCGAATTTGGTTACGATTCCGACCGAAGAGAGTGCGGCTGGTGAGGCGGATTCGGAGAAGGCTGTGGTGCCTCCACCTGCTTCTGTTTCCTCTAGGGTTAGTTTTACTTGTTTAGTATATATTGCTTACATATGCCAGTAGTTTGTGTGGCTAAAAACCGAAATGTTAACCGAAAAATTAATTGGAATTAAATGTAATTGAATGAAGCTGATTGGTTATGGTTAAGTGAATAATGTGTATGTGGTAACTGACTTTAACTGAAACCGAATGGTTAACCGAAGAAATTAATGGAAATTATGTGTAACTGAATGAAACTGAGCGGTTATGGTTAAGTGAGTCTGGTTGACTAACTTCAACTGAAACCGAACAGTTAACCGAAGAAATTAATTGAAATTAAATGTAATTGAGTGCAATTGATCGGTTATGGTTAAGTGAATCTGGTTAACTGACTATTTGGTTATGGTTATGGTTATGGTTATGGTTATGGTTACGGTTACGGTTAATGTGTATGTGTTAACTGACTTTAACTTAAACAGTTAAACCGAACTGAATCTTGTATGTTTGTGCTTGTCCAAATTTCGTTCCTATAGTTACATCTTTTATAGCTTCGAGCATTTAAATTCGGGCTGAAACTGTCTATAACCGAGCTTGGAACACCATAACCAAGCTTGGAACTGGGATAATTTTGCTTCGAAACTTCATAATTGAGCTTGGAACACCATAACTGAACCATTTCCAACAAGAACAAAGAAAAAAAATACATTGGACAATTAGCCAAACTTAGCTGAAACCAACGGTTAACCAACATTCGGTTATGGTTATGGTTATGGTTAAGTCCCCATAACTAAACCGACTTTGCACACCCCTAGTTTAACCTGTTTTAATCCAATGATCGACTTTTAAATCACTGTTCGTGCAAAAATATAGAAATAGAACAATCCGTTGTGGATAAAATATGGATATCTGCAACTGCACTTGTCAATTTGCCCACTGTTGTTCACTCATACATGCTATTTAAATTATTTTGCACAAGTATAGAAATATTATGTATTACATATGGATACCACACTAGTGAATTTGTGAGTGTAATGATTCAAAAAGGAAATCACTCCAATTTATCAAGTTCTGTTTTTAGGAAAGTTACAAATGCAGAAGAATGAAGTCTAGGCTTGTAAACGAACCGAAAGAACACTAAAGGGACATGCTCATGCTCGCTCGTTTAACTTTAAGCGAACAAACAATCGAACATGAAGAAGTAAATGAACAGGGTTTTCTTGTTCATGTTCGTTCGCTAAGAAAATGAGCGTGTTCGTATTTGTTTTATGATCGTTTGCCAAGACTATAAATAAACGGTTTACTAATGTTAACGAAAGGGCATGCTTGAACTGACATAGATGAAAACATAACCGAGCGAACATCAATTAAAAGTAAAAACATGAATATTAATCTATCTGGTCTAAAAAACTAATAAAACTAGACTAAATTGTAGTCAGTCTAAAAAATTTAAATGAATATATAAACGAATGAACTTAAACTAACAAACATAAATAAATGTAAATGAGCCAACATAAACAAGCGTAAATGAAGAACGCATGCGAACGTTCACGATCTTTAAATGAACGAACTAGGCATGTGTTTATGTTTTCATTTGCTTAACTAAGAGCATGCTTGCAATTGAGTTTGAAAACTGCTTATTGGCTGCTTTCTCTAAAAGTCATTTTGAAAAGCCTGGATTTGGGGTTTTCGAAAAATGTTTTTTAAATCTATCTTAAAGCTAAAATAAAAAGGAGTTTTGTGATTGCCAAACACCTTTTAACTTATTGACTTTTTGAAAAAGCCAATAAGCTGCTTTAAAACTCAATCTAAACATGCTCTAAATGAGCAAAAAAATTTTCATGTTTGTTTGTTATTTAAATAAACGAACATAAATGAACTTCTCACCGAACGGCTCTCTCAATGTTTGGTGTTTACCGACCTAGAATGAATATGAAACATTACAAGTATTTCTCCCTTGTGATATTTTTTTTTTGAAATGCTAAAAGAACATTATAGTTTGCTGGAAAAAGTGATTTGGAGTTTGAACTATTTTTGGAAATCTAAATACCAAATGCTCCATTTTTTATCATGCAGCCGCCAACGATTTCTCCAATCGGGTCAACATACACCAATTTTCAAGTTGACTCGTTTAAACTCATGGAACTACTTGGACCCGAAAAGGTTGACCCGGCTGATGTAAAGCTCATAAAGGACACACTTTTCGGTTACTCAACTTTTTGGGTAACAAAAGAGGAACCATTTGGAGATTTTGGTGAAGGCATTCTTTTTCTAGGAAACCTTAGAGGAAATCGAGAACTTGTTTTTGCCAAACTCCAGAGTCAGTTGACTGAAATAATGGGCGATAAGTATAACCTATTCATGGTAGAGGAACCCAACTCAGAAGATCCAGACCCACGTGGTGGCCCACGAGTCAGCTTTGGTATGTTGAGGAAAGAGGTTTCAGAACCCGGACCAACAACACTTTGGCAATATGTTATTGCTCTGTTGTTGTTTGTTTTGACTATCGGATCCTCTGTGGAGCTAGGAATTGCATCTCAGGTACTTATATTGTTCCTATTTCTTAACTTATATTATTAATGCATCAAAACTTATATCGTTTAATTAATTAATGGTTTGTGTTGACCAGATTAATCGTCTTCCTCCTGAAATAGTTAAGTATTTCACGGACCCCGATGCTATTGACCCGCCCGATATGCAACTGCTTTATCCGTTTGTTGAATCTGCTTTACCTTTAGCATATGGAGTTTTGGGTGTTCAGTTATTTCACGTAAGATGACCATTTTTAATATTATTCTAAAGACTTAAATGTTCCAACTGATAATATGGTAAAAAAGTTTATTAGCCTTTTCAATCACCATGCTTTTTTTTTTGTTTTTTTTTATAAAGATACCATTATAGTTATCCCAAATAGGCCTGTAAATGACCAGAACGAACATGGACAAAGCGTGTTCGTGCTTGTTCGTTTAACTTTATCCAAACAAACCATCAAGCAAAAACGAGTAAACGAATGCGATTTTCTTGTTTGTGTTAATTTATGTTCGTCCGTTAACAGTATAAATGAACGGTTCACGAACAAACATAACTAATATGAACAGCAATGTGTTGGGTCTATACTGGTGTTGGGCTTATACTATAGTTAGGCCTCCAAAATGGTTGCGCTGGCCTTGATGTGTTTTATGTTCTTTTGTTTAGTTAAATGAACAAAAGTTTATCATGTTCGTTTGTTTATTAAATAAACGAACTTCCCGCTGAACGGTTCACTGGATGTTCGGTTCCTTTACAGGCCTAACTCCAAAACATTTTTTTTTCATTCATTCATACTTTTTAACACGTATAATGATTTAGCATAATTTATATTTTCTTTCCTTTTTTGTTATTTTTGCCTGCAGGAAGTTGGGCATTTTCTTGCTGCATTTCCAAAGAAAGTAAAGTTAAGCATTCCATTTTTTATTCCTAATATAACTCTTGGAAGCTTCGGGGCAATTACTCAGGTTTATTTCTATAAATCTATGAAGCTAAAAATATACTACTCTTTATTACTTTGTGTTCAAAATGATATATGTTTCTTGAATCTTGCAGTTTAAATCGATTCTTCCTGACAGAAAGACGAAAGTAGACATTTCTTTAGCTGGTCCATTTGCGGGGGCCGCGCTATCGCTTTCAATGTTTGCTGTTGGGCTGCTGCTCTCATCAAAACCGGATGCTGCAGCCGACATGGTGCAGGTTCCAAGCATGCTTTTTCAGGGCTCGTTATTTCTTGGGCTCATCAGTAGAGCCACATTGGGATATACGTATGTTATTTTAAAAAAGAACTTGTGTTCATTCATTATAACTGGATTATAATGTTTTTTTATCCTGATTGTTGTTGTAATGTTTATTATTGTTTATGTAGTGCAATGCATGGAGCCACGGTGTCGATCCACCCGCTTGTAATTGCTGGCTGGTGATGTACTGTTCTTTGATGTTATTAATATCTTAGTCTAATTTTGTTTTCAGTAATGCGTGCTTAATTGTTTCAAAATATAAAGCTATATTGATGTTATGTCCAAAAGTTTCTTCTCAGCTTAAAATTTGGTTTTCATAAATTGGGAAATTGACCTTGCAGGTGCGGTTTGACTACTACGGCTTTCAATATGCTTCCAGTTGGATGTCTTGATGGCGGAAGAGTGGTGCAGGTTTTTGTTTAAAACAATAAAACCTAATTGAACTATCATTATATAGATTTTATATACTTTATAATTTTGAAAATAATGTTGTGCATCTAACAGGGTGCTTTTGGAAAGGATGCCCTCGTTGGATTTGGTTTGACCACTTATTCATTACTCGGGTTAGGGGTGGTATGTTGACTTTTTAATTCCTCTAAATGTTATTTTCTTGACTTCATTAAAACCTGGATCTTTTGACAAATCAACATTGTAGAGATGAAAATATGATGATTAAGGCACTGTTAGTGTATTAATATTGTCTGGTATGCTCTCACGAATGCAGCTTGGGGGACCGTTATCGCTTCCTTGGGGATTGTATGTGCTGATATGCCAGGTATGACTGCAATGTCAAAACTACCCTTACAAGGATTATTTTCTGCATACAACTTTTAGTTGCGTATTGACAACTTTACCCTCGTATCTTATAAGCATTTTCCATCTTTTCTTAAAAAGGGTAAAGTTGTCAGATAATTATTGTTTGTGCATGAGTCACTTTTTGTTGTATACTGTAGAGGGCACCGGAAAAACCTTGCCTGAATGACGTGACAGAGGTCGGGACATGGAGGAGAATGGTCATTACAGTGGCCATATTTCTAGTTGTTTTGATACTGCTACCGGTATGGGACGAGCTGGCAGAAGAGTTGGGTATTGGTCTTGTAACCACATTATGAAACAACAAAATAGGATATAAAGCAACATACAAAATGTAGTATTCAAATTTAATCAAAAGCCAGTAAAATGTATTTTTTTGTAATTGTTCTTGTTTGCATTTATGCTAAAGGGTCCCGCGTTCGCTCTCGATATCATCTCTTTCTCAAAAAAGGGTTCTGGTTGCTGTAATGAACCCTGGAGTGCGTCTACTGCGAGTCGAGCACTCGAGCCTGATCCTGGTGAGACCAATTCAGTTGACCTTTCAGCTCGCTTTGCCGACCATCTGGTGAACCAGTTAAAGTGTTTAGCTCTGTCGTCGTGTGAAGGCTAGTCCTAAGAGAGTTTGTTTTGGAAGTTGGTCCTAAGAGAGAACATGCACATCGGTTTTGACACCGGTGGCCCAACCAGATTTGGCAGCCCAAAAAGACGTTTGGTCCTACCTGAGACCAACTTTTACTCGAAAACTAGTATTAACCCGCATTCTGATGGTCTGGACCCCGGCTTTCTTTTGATACCATTTGTACCGTTAAAAAAATAGAATGACCCGATAACCTGTTAATCGACTTAAAACCGTTAAGTTCATTAGGACCCCATGACTTCAAGACGAGTTATGATAGCTGATCCTTGAGTTAGGTTAGAGGTGTTCAAAACAACTGGTCTGGGCCCGCCAACCAGTTTATAAACCGGCCCAGCTCACCAAAAACTGGTTTGAAATTCGGGTTCGACAGCCTGGCAAACCACCTATGGCCTCGACACCTTTCTGGCCACTACTTACGAGTTATGGGCCCGCAACGTATTTCAACCGGCCAAGTTTTGCATCTCATATCTGAATTCTAGGCTGCTAGACATGGCCTAACCCAACACCAATACCAGCTCGTAGTCATTGTAGCAACGGTTATTAACTAACTTCTTAATACTCAACCGACGGAATAACATTGATCTGCCTTTAGTCGTTAATATCCACAGTCTATTCTGGTTTTCAAACTATTGAAAAAACTCGAGTTCGATTACTAGCTCGTAACAGAATTCATTATTACACATTATTGTTACAATGCATGTCACAAAAACAGTAATCTACAACTAAAAACATCCCTAATCCTCTTTACAAATCGAATATCGTCGAACGATTCATTATAATATACACTTATTTGCATACTGCAAGTAACGCTACCGCTGTGTGACTGCAGCTTCAACCGGAGACCCTTCACTACTATGCCAAGCATCCTGAACCTGTGCAGCAAATTGCATATTCCACAACATATCCTCCACAGAAGGTCTCTCTAACGGATCATCCGCCAAACACCAGCTGCAAATCTCCGCCATTGTCGTTACAGATTGATCAGAACATGCATCACGAACTGCTGGATCGACCATGTCCTTTGCAGCTGCATCATCGGTTAGTCCGGTCTGAAACTGTTCTTTTACTGACTCTACTTCGTTCGGTGTGCGTAATGGTCTCCCTGAAATGATTTCGAGTAGTATCCAACCGAAATTGTACACGTCGAGTTTCTCCGGATTGCTAAAAGATTTGAGGAACATGTAAGAACACATGAGTTGGTATTCAGTAATACAATAGTTTCGTATGTGTTTGTTGCTTACCTCGCACGTTTTGGTTCTTTGAATCTGTTGAAATAACCTTTCACACCGTCCTGTTGAATTGCGAATATCATAACTCATTAGACAAAAGTTAAATTGTTAGATCGTGAAGCAGTGGTGTGATTTTCTGACACGACACGAACGTGACACGAAATTCGCGGGTTTCGGTTTGGTATAAACAAATTCAGGTCAGTTTCGGGTTGAACCGGCGAACAGGTTTAACTAAACGGGTCGGGTTTGCCGGTTGGCCCGTCAAATCCATTTATTTATTTTTTTAAAATGTTTTGTATGTAATAAATTAAATTGGTTGGGTATAATTAAAATGTAATTGTTATATAATTTGTTTTTTTGGTTGTAAAAATTATAACTTTCAAGTATTAATATACGAAAACAATAAAATATAAAAAAAACTTTCAGGTCAAACAGGTAGTGTTAGGGTCAACCTGCGAATATGCGGGCCATGTTTGGGTTCACGTGTCTTACATGATTTTGGGGTTCAGCCGTTCGGGTCATGCTTGATTTGGACCCGCCAACCCACAAACACAACCCGTTTAACACCCCTATCGTTAAGTAGGGGTGCAAACGAGCTGAACTACTCGAGATCGGCTCGTTAAAAAGCTCGATCGAGCCGAGCTTAATCAAGCCCGAGCCCGAGCCTAAAAGTGTTGTTTAATAAATGAGCTCAATCCCGAGCTTCACTTATCGAGCTCGAGCCGGCTCGCGAGCCTAAACGAGCCTGTCATTTATATAATTTTTAATAATATTTATTTAATAATTATTAATTAATATATAAAATGTTATGAAAAAATAAGTCAAAATAACTAAATGATATATATTATTTCATACATAAAATTATAATAGAAAAAAATATATAAAAATAATTATAATTATATAAAAATAATTGATAAATAGTAAACGAGCCAACCTCGAGCTTGAAAAACTACTCACGAGCCGAGCTCGAGCTTTGAAAATAGAGCTCGAAACAAGCCGAGCTCGAGTGTGTAAGTTAAACGAGCCAAGCTCAAGCTTGAAAAACTACTCACGAGCCGAGCTCGAGCGTTGAAAATAGAGCTCGAAACAAGCCGAGCTCAAGCTCTGTGTAAGTTAAACGAGCCGAGCTCGAGCCTAGTCGAGCTCGGGCTCGGCTCGGCTCGTTTGCACCCCTACCGTTAAGTATTTCATCATGATTACCTTTTCGAAATTCTGATCCAACAATGGCAGATTGTAGCAACTAATCTTCGCAGCGAGATTCTGATCCAACAAAACGTCTGTTATTTTCAGATTCGAGAACATTCGTGGAACGATACCCGAATGCAGAAACTGGATCCCCTTCACTATGCCGATTGCAGCCGCTATTCTTTGACTCCATGACAATGTTCTTCTACTGTTCTTTCCTATCAAACAACTCAAGTTTCAGCCTGCAGGCAGATAAATATTATTTTTGTTTATACTTTATATAAACATTTTTATAAAGTTTACCAGATATCCAGTCTCTAAGCGACCCGTTCGGTGCATACTCGAACACCACAAACAGCCTGCTGACACTTGAATCATCCAGATAAAACTCAATGCAGTGTCCAACAACACTAACCAAATGCTGGTGTCTAAGCTTTGAAACCAACTCTATGTGACGAGTCAACGTTTGCGTGTTATGATTTCGTTTCATTTTCAAGCATTGGATGGCCACGTATGTTCCGTCCTTAAGCCGGCCTCGGTACATCTAGTATTCAAACAAGAAGTCATCATAACCGAATTTGATGTTAAGGAAACAAGAACAAGAAGGCCTCCGTTCGTGTAATATTAAATAATAAAATGTACCTGACCATGAGGCCCTTCACACATGAAAGTAGATGTGTTAAATCCATTAGTCGCTTCCTCGAGTTCTTCCAACGAGAAGGCTCGGTGAGCGGGCACACCAAGTGATCCAAGCTTCATCGTTTGAGTTACGTATCCTTTGAGATGGAATAATTAGTTGTTAAACGAGTTCAAACAAGCATATAACTATATAAGTAATTATGTGATACTGAATAACCTAGTGGTATCAAGGTGTTTACATAGTGAGTGTGTCCATTAGCCGTTCTAATAATATATATAAATAAAGGTGTATTGGTTTTTATGAATCCCAACTACCATCTTTTGGTCGCTGCCGGTCCCAACTAAGGAAATGGCTGCTGATGGTCCTAAATACGTTAAAAGTTGGGACTGTCAGCAGCCAAAATATGATATTGGGTTAATAAAAACCAATACACCAAAAATAAAAATAAAAACAAAAAAAGATATTCAGTTGTAAGAAGCTTACTTGCATCTGAAAGCATCTTTGAAGTGTAATAAGAAGCCGGAGCATTATCCGGTACTGGCAGCATTGGCGGTTTCACCGCCTTTTTACCGTTAACTTGCCGAAAAATCAAGAACACTACACCAACTAATAATATCCCGCCAATAACCCCTCCGGTGAGCCCGAAAGCAAGAGCTACTTTCGAGCCCATACCGTCTTTATGATGTCTAGGAATGATTCCTACAGCCAAAGCTTCATTGCTACAAAACGAAATCGGCTTTTGACTCTTAACCACATTGCCATTGCTTGAACTCAAACAGTTCCCATCATAAACCACATTCCGGGCCTTCGAAGACACAAGACAGCCCGGTAAGCTCCCGGTCAAAAGATTAGACGACAAGTCAACGAATTCGAGCTCGGGGTTACAAGTAAGATCCTCGAAAAGCTTACCCGTAAACCGGTTCCCTTCGATGTCTATATAAGTTACCGATGGTAACGATAGTATAGAACTCGGAAACGGTCCCATGAATCGGTTTAACGCAATGTCTAGCTTCTTAAGTTGATAAAACGAACGTAGTTCGTCAGGTAGACCCGCGGTAAACTTATTATTTCTCAACACGATGGAAATAATTCTATTTGTGACCCGAGGGAACTCAGGTCCCACAGAGTTACCTTCAAGTTCAAGAACTTGAAGGTTTTTTAATCTATGCAGATCGGGCACTGGGCCCGATATATTATTATGCGAAAGCACAAGAACCCGAAGATCAACCAACCCCCCTAAAGACACGGGCAACAACCCGTTTAACGAATTGTTTTTCAAACTCAAAACCGATAAGCGCGATAATAATCCAACACAGGCCAGGACCCAGCCCGTGAACATGTTGTTGTCAAGTACTAGCGACTGGAGACCGGTCAACGATGTGATTTCGGGTGGGATTGCACCGGTTAAGTGATTCGAACTAATGTTAAGTATTTCTAGCAATGAGAGTTGGGCAATTGTGGCGGGTAACCGCCCCCACAATCCTAATGAAACAAGTTTAAGGACTTTTAAACTTGAAAGTCTTAATAGTGTTGCGAAAAGCTCGGCTATCGAGAAATCTTTAGGCAACGGGGGCGCTTTGTCGCTATTGATAATGTGAAGTTGTGTCACTATATCTTCATAGCAAACAACTGTCACAAAAGATGTTTGAATTGTATTGCAAAAATCAGTTGCATTATTCCAAGTACTAAGAACAACAGGGTAATATAAAAGATGTTGAATCTTTAAAAGGGTTTGTTGTTGAGAAATATTATTATGTGGGTTGGAACAATGCAATGGTACAAACAGAACAGCCAGGAGTACAACCCCGAGTTGCGGCGAATAAGTAGTTTTTGCCATTATGGTTAGAACATATCAAGATCCTGCAAACATGAACACATTTTATCAAACTTTTGATGAAATTCAAGATTTAGTTACACAAAACCATGATGTTTATGTAGGGTTGTTCAAAAAGCTCGAGGCTCGTGGCTCGCTCGATAAAAGCTCGAAAAAAACTAGCTAAAAAAGTTGATTTGAAACATCCTGAGCTGATTTTGTTCATTTTTGTAACTAGCCAATATCGACCCAGGCTCGGCTCGTTGGCTCGATCTTAAGCCTGTTTAACTTCAAAATCGAGCTAGAGCCTAGCTAAGTTGCCTCGTTTAGTTTCAAGCCCGAGCTCGAAACCACCCTGGCTCAACTCGTGAACAGCCATATGTTTATGCCATAGTTATCAAAGGCCTTGGGCGCATTCAACGCAAAAAAAAAACAGAGACTAAGGAAAAAAACGCACAATGAAAAAAATTAAAATTATATTATGCTTTAGAAAATGAATACCATTCTTCAAATTAAATGAACAAAAGCTATTATATAACATTTAATATCATCTAAGATCAAAACCCGACCCGAATCCAAAGGCACCTGAACCTGAATTAGAGAATATCCGAAATATCCTATCAGTTACTTTTTTCCAATAAAAAACCCGAACAACCCGACTAGAAAACTCGAAACCCAAAATAACATTTATTGTCTATTTCTTATAGATGCATTTTGGTTTGGATACAATTTTGAGACTTTTGAAAATTATAATATCATACCATCAAATAATGTTTGAATTTTGATGATATTTTTTGTGTAAAAAAACCAAAAAACTTTTTTATCATTTTACATCTAAACCCAAAAACCGAAAAACCTGACCTGACCAACCCGAACTTTAAATGGGTCGGTTGTCGGGTCACTTTTTCCTTGCCAAAAACTCAAACACCCCGACCAGAAAAACCCGAATAAAAGTAGAAATCTGTCTGGAATCTTGCCGGGATACGAGCCTGAACCGAAAATGTCTCGCCTCACCTAGAAATCGGTTTTAACAACTATGGTTTATACATATTGAAGATTAATTTAGAGGATTACCTTTGAATTTGAGTGCTGATGAAGCAATGTTATTGCAACTATAGAGATGCTAAGAATGAAGGTGAAGGTTAGTGGGACCAGTTGAACATGAATTCATATATATATGTTAGGAACATTAAGATCAAAACCAATTAAAACCACATGATTTCATGTGCACATAGACAAAAATATACAACTAGAAAACTAAATTATTAAAACAGTGGAACCTTTGAAATGAAGTCAAATAATAATCACCTTGACATTAATAATTTACTAAAATGACAAGAGACCCAACTTCAAATTTATTAGTTGAGGTTTCTCTATACAACATTTATCTCTCATACACAGTGATATGATAACACATAGTTAAGGTGGTGGCAAGATGAGATGAAAAAGAAAAAGATTAAGATTCTTTCTTGAACTTTAAATGTTTGCCTTTATATGTGTTTGTAGTGTGTGCGTTTAATGCATGTCCAGAAAGGCAAAGGCTGCAACACTCATACACACAGTGTATAAAGATACACAAGTTGTATAAACTATAAATGATGATATAATCATATATTCATATATATTATTATTACTAACCGCTAAAGAGTAAGAAAGAGTGAACCAGTGAGTGATTTTAGCCATTTCTTAAGCTAGAGTTTTTCATGGTACATAAAATTTGACTAAATGCACTTATATATTTTAAAGGGGCATTTACATATTTTCCCTTTCTAAACTTTGAAATTACATATTTCTTCAAACCATGCTTAAAGAGCATTGTACATTTTGCATTAAAAACTTGTATTTTGGGAAAATATGTAATTTTAAAGGTTTAGGAAGGGGAAATATGTAAAAATCCTTACTTTTAATCTTAAATATATATAAACGAAACCTTTTAAAGCTCTTTGGTTGCTTCCTACATTATCTCAAGCCACCAGATTGCTTTATTTGTAAATGAAGATTTCTCATACATTTGACCCGGATTCACCGGTATAGGTCTCATCTAAGGATAAGATTGGGACCGTACCAGTACCGACCGGTCCCAGTCCCGAAAATCACCAATTTTTGGTACCGGTACGGGTACCGAAATCTTTGGTTCGGTACCGGTACCAAAGGTAAAAAAATCGGGAAATACCGGTACCAATCCCGGTCCCGATACTGAAACTCAAAACTTTGGTACCGATTTGGTGCCGACGGTACCAAATCGGTACCGATTTCGGTACTGGTACCGGTGGTATCAGTACCGAATTTGCCCATCCCTAGTCTCATCAAACCCAGATAGCCCTTAAACGGGTTATAACATCTCATTAAATTAAAAATTAATCTTATCAAATATTTGATATGAAAATCCTATAAAATAAGGATATACTAAAAATTAATATTCGATTTTTTTTAAAAATATATATTATTTATAATTAAGAAACAATTTTATATTAAAAAAACTAAGCGGGTCATGGGTCTCATCAAACGCAGATAACTTTTAAACCGGGTAAAACTTCTCATTTATTTGTGAAACCCTTTTATCATCAAATCCTAAGTATTTTATTCACTTTCATATAATAAATAAAATTAAAATACAAAAAAGTATATAAATATTAAAAACGAATGATGTAAAACAATCCCGTAATACAAGGGAAGAAAACTAGTATGTGTGTGTGTGTGGGAGGGCTATCCTAAAAACAAATAGTTTTCTAGGAAGACTAAGAATATATCATTGCCATTAGATCATGTTAATCAATGAATGGGATTTAAAATTACCAAAAACCGACATAGTTTCTTAGAATTACTCTTTCACCATTATAACCGGCATAATTTCCTATAATTGTTCTTTCATCATAGGTTGTATTGTCATATGTCAAAAATCTATTGGTTATTACTATTCCTATGAAACTTTTTATTTTTATTTGAACCATTTTATCTATAATATATATATATATAAGATATGCTACAGAGTTTTTAACACGCAAACCACAATACGAAACATGAACTCGAGACCTTTCATTTTTTAAAAAATGTAATCATTAACATTAAGTGCCAAAAATCAATTACGTGGGTTAAGGATCATTGATAATTTGACATTTAATATATAGTTATATAAGAAACATAAAGAAGTAGTATATTTATGCTAAAAGTTACAAAATATACGTTATATAGATCATTTATATATTGTTAAGGAATAGATTAATTATTAATATAATTAAGTGCGAGTTTAAAAAATTAATCTAATGTTTCTTAAATTAATGGAAAATTACATTTTAACAATCTAAACTACTGTCTATTGGCTGATAATAATATATATTTACTTACACTTTGACCAATGATATACTAACTTTTATTTTAGTTGTCAAGAACAATCCTTGTAGTATAATCATCATAGATTTATATTAAACTTTTACTCGATTTCTCTCACTATAATGATATATTATGAACAAAATGGAAAACATACTAGCGAAATCAACATTACTCAAATGTAAAATAAGTGTAAAATCTATGATGATTATGCTATTGAGATTGTTCTTGTCAATAAAAAAAAATATTAAAATCATTATTGATCAAAGTGTAAGTATGAATTATAATCGTTCTTATAATTTAATTATTGAAATCTAATTCTTCTAAATTAAATAATTCAAGTTCTTGTTTAAGCAAGCTCATGTGAGTCAACGAGCTTTACATCCCCTCCTATAGTGGCTATGCTGTAGTTATTTTCATGTAATAATATATACTTGATAAGAAGTAAAATGATCATATTATTATTATAGAATATATTTTATTTATGAATGATGCATGGTTACTTATTTATTATATTTTATTGGTGTACTATATATGGTTGTCATAATCTGGACAGCTATGGATTTCTACTACAGGGTCAAGTCAAGTGCTATATGAGTTTTCTTTGTGGTTTGTCTATTTTGTTTCTTTTTGAGTTTTTCTTAAGGGTTTTTCAGTTATTCTATTTTAATATTTTTAGTTAAATACCTAAATACATTCATGTGAAGTAGTATAATAATATAGTTGTATAGTACACGAATTATAAAATATAAAATATAGAGATTTGATGACATGGGCAATTACTAAATAATTATATTTAGTTGATAAAGTGCAGTTGAATAAACCATTTATTGTTACGTATTAAATATTAAATGCAATTATTGCTTAAAATGTCTAGTATAAACTTTTAATAATCAAAATTCTAATTCTATCAAACACAATTCAAAAAGAAAGTGAAAGGAGACAAATCTAGGATCAAGGAACCTTGCACCAAAACAATTTTGCCTTAATAAAACATCTAAAGTTCATAATATTTCATGTTTATTGGTTTGTTTAGTGTAATTAAGCTATCGAACCAAAATTTAAAGCGTGTCATAGTTTTAATTTTATTTGGGGTATTCTCATTCATACCCACGCGTTAAAATTATTATTTCTCTAATCAAAATCAATTTTATTGGTATTTCTATCATAACTATATACCTCCTCTCACTTTGAACATTTTTTTCTTTTTCTTTTTTTATCTAGCATTGTTTGTATGGGTCAAATTATTTTATAAAGGGAAACAAAAATGAGAAGGATGAAAAAAAATTATAATCACACAAAAAAACCTCTAAAAAAATCATAACTCAAAATTTAATAAAAAACAAAAAAAGTAAAAACACAAAAATGTTTCCACCGTCTTTCGTTCTTAAAAAAAACAATGTTGAATGAAAAAGATCATTGCATCTTTTTGTTTATCATTGTGTTTTGTGTTTATTTTCGTCATTGATTGTGTATTTTTTTCTTAATATTGTGTTATATTACTCAACATTGTGTTATATTTTGCGATATATTGTTTTTTTTAGTTATAGTTGTGTCTTTTGTTCGTTTTCGTCATTATATCTTTTGTTTCTGCATTATGTACTTTCGGCGTTTTTCTTTTTTCTTTTTGGAACAGGAATGACTAAGGAAACATTTTTGTTTTTTATTTATATTTTGAACTATGATTGTTAATTTTTTGAAATTTTTTTAGGGGTTTTTGTTTGGCCACAAATTCTTCTCATACTTCTTATTTATTTTTTCTCTTTTTTTATTTTAACATTTCCTGTTTATATATATATACATATATATATATATATATGACTGGGATCGTGTGAGAACTATTTTAGACCATATAAAAAACTCTTTTTAAGAAAAATAAAAAAAAGTAAAAAAACCAAAAAAAATTTATCTTTCATCCCGGTTTGAAAATAAAAAAAAATATCAATTTAAAAAAATTATACATACATGTATAATACTTATTTTTTATATATGTATGTATAATTAAGATAATAGATAATATGCATATCTGTGCATTATGTAAATGGAGATTCAATAAATATATATATATATATATATATATATATGCGTATAATTAGGTTTTTTATGAAACCAAGATGAAAAATAAAAAATTTTTGTTTTTTTTTTACTTTTTAAAAATTTTTGTTTTTTGTTTGTTTTATAATTTTTTAATATTATTTTAAGGGGTTTTTTAGTGGCTTAAAATTATTCTTAAAGTTCTCAATTTTAAAAATTTTTCTTAGGATTCTGACCCTATATATACATATTGAATTTTATGTAACTAGAATGTATTTTTACTAAAATTGACTTAGTTCTTATTATTCAAATTGGTTTAAAACTAAAGAAAGTAAGAAATAATTAAAGCCAATAAAATAAAAAACAAAGTTTAAACTTTTTCATTTAGTAATACTATAAAGAATGTAGATCTAATGCAGAATTAGTTACATTTTTTTAAGTGAAATAAAAAAATTATAAGCCGGCCTAAAAAGTTGATAATTAAAAATCTCAAGCAACTCTAATGAAGCAAAGAACTTTAGATGTGAGGAACGGAAGGTAGGTATCAATTACACGTAGGACCTTTTGTCTTTTCACTATTTCACCAAAAGTTAGACAATTGTGACATTAAAATATTGTATTCCTAAATAAACTTAAAATTTAAAACAGGTTGATCTAAAACACTAAATAAACATGATTTTAAACGTATTCAAAATACGATGGATGGTTTAACATAATTAAATGTGCATGTCGTGTTTAGGTTCCTCTATTTAAGTGTCAATTTGATAATCTAAAATTCTTTTATATGATATGATTGGTGCCTCTAATCGAAGAAATATAAGACCAACTGTAGTTTATACACTAATTGGGCCGAGTTCTACATGTATGGAGATTATTTGTATCCAATTAAAGGCTTGAGATTTGCAAACCAAGCATTGTTAGTCTCGTCACAGGCTAAATATCTTCGCATGGATTCAACCGAGGTCATGCAAGAATTTAATGTGGACTAACCATTGATCTATTGTCGCGTGGATTTGATATTTGGAGGGATTTTAACTTCCGGGTTGACCCATATGAGGGTCCAAATAGAGTTTGGGACTTGGGCACCGTATTTTTCTTCACTAATTATTGTGAAAAAAACGAATGAAAACGAAGATCAAAGTCAAATTATGTTATAGAGATCGGAGAAGCGCTTACTTATGAGCGGAAGACGAAGTTGCAAAAAGCTGTAATTAGATTAAATCATGAGAAAACAACATTAAATACTTTTTTTATAATTATAAAATTTGATCGTTCGAACGATTATTGATCCCACAAATATAACTATCCTCGTTACTAATGTTTGATACAAAGACACGTTACATTGCTTTTTGTAAAGGGTTCTAGCCTTCTAGGCATTTAATATTTTTGTATCGAACCAAAACTAAATATGGTATGTTGTAAAAATAATATGAATTCTAATGAATAATGAGACAAATGTACTTAAATAATTTTTGTTTGATAATAAAAAGAGAATGGTTCCCACCAAACATGAAAAGGTAAAGAAACCCATCACGTTGCATCATGCACCATTTGGTAGGGTACAACAAAAGAAGCCAATGGTACGACAAAAGGTAGTGGGCCCTAGATGCAACTCTTAAGAAAATAGTGCCTCCAAATTATAGTTTTTTTTAATACATTAAAATAGAACTAGGGGACACCATACCCATGTAATGTTTTAGGTTAAAATCACACTTAATTAGTGTGATAACCAATGCCCTCTTCGAAAACGGTGAAAAATTTTTGAGTTAAAAGACGAGAAAAAAAATTAGCCTTTAAATTGATTGAGTAATTGAGTTTAAACATTCAAATTATATATTTCTCTCTCTCTCTCTTTCTATATATATATAAAATTAAAAAAAATCAGGCCTATCGAGGTGTCGGGCCAGGGTTCGCCGACCACCTAGCTCTGGCTCATAGTTGGCTCTGGTTATAACCAGGTCGGTAAACGAACCGAAAGTTTCAACAAGAAGTTCGTTTATGTTTGTCAGGGCCGTCTCCGATAATTTATGTACCTTGGCCAAGCCGAAATAAAAAGGCCCGTAGGCCCTAATGAGTAACGAAATATATAACATATAAGCTAATTTTTTTAAACATCATTAAAGTTAAGTATCAAAAATATAGTAACAAAACCAAAGACAATAATATCTAACGGCTAACCGATGATTCATGAAGCTCTCCTAGCATTCTTGACAACAATTGTTTGATCAACCCTTCACAGTTTATATTATCTAAGATTTCGCTCTCGATAGCTATCATCGCCAATCATTAAGTTTTTCTTGTGACATTGTGGATCGTAACTAAGATTTTAATGGTTTAATGGACTATGAATCAAAAGGTTTTTTGGGCCCAATAACCTAAAATTTACCAAATAGACTATGAATAAAAAAATAATAAAAAAATTGGCCCGATAATTTTTAAATGATCAAAAGAAATTATATATATATAAATTTGTGTCACCGAATAAAAGGTGTCCTGGTCGAGGGTGCGGCTCGCACATCTCTTAGGCCGGCCCTGATGTTCGTTGATTTAATAAACAAATGGACATAAACAAAAAAGCGTGTGTTCATTTAATCAAATGAACGAACATGAATACATGTTTCGTCTATTCATATATGTTGTGAACGTTTGTTTATATTTGCTCATTTATTTTAGTTTACATATTAATAGAAAATAATTAAAAATTATGTGTATTTTACAAATTATATTACCCTAATATGTTATATATGTTCTTTTGTGTTCATATATGTTTGTTTATGTTCATTTATCTTTATTCAGTTATGTTCATTTATGTTAGTAAACTGTTCGTTTAAATTTCAAATGAATAAACATAAACGAACACGAACATGCTCATTTTTTGAACCAATTAACATGAACACAAATATTTGTCTGAGAAAGTGTTCGTGTTCGTTTAAAGTTAAATGAATGAGCATGAATGTGCTCTTGTTTGTGTTCTTTCAGTTCATTTACAGCCTATTCATAGCACACGCAAATTACAAAATTAAAAAAATCCAACTTTCATGTTTACTATTTCAAACTTAAACTTTAAAGTTATGCTAATGGCATAAACAGATTAATTATTATCTATTTATGTAATTAACTATGCTAGTTATGATAATTTGTTTAGGGCTTCTTAAATTCAAGTTGTATCGTTACTCAAATGCAGAGTTGTTCCCTTCAATCACATTGAAGTCAACAATGTGATTAAGGTTGTATACAGAGAGGTGTACAAAACCGGTTTTAAACCCAAACTGAACCGGTTTGGTCAACGGCTGGTTAAAACCGGTTTGACTCAAACAGGTTCGGTTTATAAACCGGTTTAGACACAAGATAGGCCGACTTGGTCACGTCGGTTCGGTTTATAAACCGGTTTAACCGGTTTTAGCCAGTTTTAAACCGGTTTTTCTCAAACCGGCTCGGTTTTAAAACCGGTTTGGTAGATCCTTAAGGGAAACCGATCCTGAAACTGACGGTTTGGATCGGTTTGGGAACCGGTTTGGGTGAAACCGGTTTTAAACCCAAACCGGTTCGATTCGGTTTGCCTAAAACCGGTCCCAAACCGGTTTTTTTGTACACCTCTAGTTGTATATAAAATGCTTCTGATGGGCCTGTAATAAACTATTCAAGGTCCATTGGGCTAAGCTTTAATAGTTCGAACTTTGATGCATTACTAAGGTCCTGAGCCTCCGAATGCTCTGACACGATAAGACATGTTTAGTAAAAGAAAAAAAAGACGTTATGCAATGTTACACTTTTTTAAAAATAATTAAAATTAAGTGGCTAGAGGACATCATTTCTTCTTCTTGGTGCATAAAGCGTATAACTGTCATGCCCATACCACCAAAGTCAAGTGTTAAATGAGTCGTTTTTATATTTGATACTTGTGCATTTCTAATCTGTTAAACACGTTAAGACAGGAACTGTTAGCCCTATTCTTCAATTAATTGCCTATGCCCCTCTAATTCCCCACATCTTCTTCAAATCACACTTAAAATAGTGTCATACACCAAGAGTTAATTTTAATCTAAAATGGGTCTAGCCACCTCCCATTTGCATCTTCATTCTCTAGCTATCTAAAGAGAGAAACCGAGATATCTGAAGAGAGAATTGATGATGATTGTTGGCATTGTTTTATACATTATCATGAACTCCAATAGCATATAGTTAAGTTGTTACAGTTAAAAATATATAAAACAATGACCACGAAGTATTTGTGTAATTTAGTGTATATTTATAATAAGTTGTTTGGGGTTTGCTATATCTGAGTAATATCATTGCTCAAATACCAAAACTTCTTTGTCCTAAAGATTTCCAATTGTTCTTGATTCATTAAGGTTTTTTATAAATTATTTTTTTTTTGGCTCAGTAGGCTAAGTTTTAATAGTTTGAAGCATGACTAAGTTTTATAAACCATTTCTTGTCATGAAATTTGTAGTTGATTTGTCGCTAATTGAATCACTCGCTAATTTGTGAATCTGGTCCAGACATTTCGTGGCATGAACGTGCGAGCGATCGTCTGTCCACAGTGAGATTATGTATTGATCGTGACACTGATGTTGATTTTGGTCTTTTGCTTTTGTTAATTTTCGAGAAATGGGAGGTATACTCTATGAGCATCTATGTATCTTAACTAGTATTTTGAAAAAAAAAATGTTACAACTAAAATATAAAAGGTTAACAACACAAAGTGATAAATTAAACATGCACATTACAAACGTTTTACATACAACAAGCAAACGATAAAACAAACACTAAACACGAGACATCGCATCGATCGATCTTCGAGAGCGAATTATTATTCCTTAACTAAGCAACAAGAAATAAAAAGTGCTTCGAATGAAACACTACCTACAGAGTTAACTCAACGATCTTCCGACCAAGATACTCGATTCTATCCATTTTCAGTGACTCTTTTGGCACTTCAATCTCCTTTAACCATCGATAATCCTTGCCGTCTTCTTTCTTCAACATGTTTTCATCTACCAAAACATTTAAAGTAAATCGTCAACCAAAATTAAAACATCTTATTGTTCGATCCATTTGACTTGTGTCTTATAATTTGATACGTTTTTTAAGGGAAAATGATCAAAATATGCATGTTTAACCCAAATTTCTCTAAAATATATAGACAAATACATATTTTCTATCCATTATAGACATAAGAGCATTCTCATTCAACCCCTCATTTAATGTGAGGGGTGTTTTTATAATTTAAAGAGTGATTTAGGGTGTTGTGAATAAAGGGTTTTTATATTTTAGAAAAAATAGTGATTTTTCTGTATATTTGAAAAGTTACTGTTTATCCCTTATAATTTTTTAATATATTTTGAGAGTGGTTGTGAGTGAAAGAAAGAGAAAAGGTAATGATAAAAGGTATAGTATTATTTAATTGAAATAGAGAAAGAAAATATAGTGAGTTTTAGTGTAATTTTTGCTTTAGGGATAGAGGGTGGGATGAGAATGCTCTAACAAATCATTTGGGCAACGCTGCGCACCAAGGTAGCCCGCCAACACATGTATTGACCAACCATTTCAACTGGGTGACACATGCACCTAAACGTTTAAAAAAATAGGGGCTACACAGGTGTCTTGTCTTCCAATGCTCTAGAGGTGCCCAGTTATTCATGTTTAGACACCTATGTAGCCTAGTTGAGACACATGTCATGACAAGGGAGGTGCCAACTCCCTTTTTTGCATGTATCTTTGTCAATGCATTATTTGGTGTCTAGTGGTGCCCGAGTGTTTATGTGTTGAATTTCTATTAGCCTTGTCTATTTTATTTTTTATCTACGCTAATTTTGCATAAATTTGTGTCAAACATGTCTATTTTGATAATTTTTCTCTTTTTAAGATACTGCATGCAACCCCTAAAATATTAGTTAGCCTTTTATATGTAACATTCTAAAATATGGACTCCATTCAAATCATATACAATTGATGATTGATTGCTTACTTGGTGGAATTTCATGTGTGACATATTTATAGTACAAACAATCTCGACCTTCTTCTCTAGAGAAAGGGGGTCCGGCCACGTCAAGAATGGCGCACGCTGTTATAGCTGTGAACTCGTGTATATTGCCTCCTGATGTAGGATACAACACTTTAGCGCCGCATGGGGCAGTCAAGACACCTTCCTCTTTCAAGCATGCCAGTTTCACTATAAATCAAACGACGTTTAGCAACACACAATATAACATATTGCCAATATTGTGTAAACTAGATCAAAGACTTACATTGCGACGAGGATGGACCGTTATGATCAATGACATTAGGATCATTAACAAAGTCATATGCTTTCATGTGCACTTCTCCAATCAAAAGCTTGCTGAAAACAGTCATCCCGGGATGGTTATGGAGAGGTATGACTGCGTTTTCCAGCAAAAAGAGAACATACAACTACAACAAAATCGCATAGTTGAAAAGGTTAGAACGTTGCGGCCGAAACACCATCCAACAGGCCAACTAAATATAACCAACTATTTGATTTAGTGATATGTTAATATTTCATAGATGTTAGAGCATTCACATCTCATACTCTATATTACTTTTCATCAAAAATATTGTTTTCATATTTAGCTTCGAGAAATAGTAACTTATAAATCACTCTGTATAATTATGTGAGTAGAAAGAAAAAAAAAGTAACAAAATAAATGTTTATAAGTAAGATATAGACAGATGTTGAGAATTGAATGTGAATTTTTTTTTAAATAAAAACAAAATTTAAAGAAAATGATGATTTTAGTTAAATTATATAGATACAAACGAAAAAAATAAAGAACAGTAATTATAAGTTAAGTCATAGTTTATTGAAAAATATCTTTACCATAATTAGGTTATTCTGATTTTATTTTCTTTATGACTTTACACTTATCTCCATTTAATTTTATAAATAGTTGGTCAGTCAAAACATTACTATTTAGTATGTGTTATAAGTTGACACTCTAAGTGACACCCCCTAAATCTGTTACTATGGTTGCCAACAAATCATTATTCAAAAAAAATCATATCATTACTCATTTTTTTGACTTACCAATGAATAAACCCTGAATTTACAATCATGAACACAATAAACAAATACTAGATTGTGATGGGCATTACCATAAAGTTTTGGGACTGACTTATGACAGTAAATAGTATGGTACCATCCGTATCAACGAATCGCAGATTCTTCCTTATTCCAACATCATCCGGCAATAAACCATCTACAACAAACCTTATTAATTATTATCTTGATCGAAATCGATACCATAGAATCAATAAAATGCAAATTTAACTTACTCACCGAGAATAAAACAAACACTCCGCTCTTCAGAAGGTGAAGGAACAGTGCCAGGACCTTTAAACGCATCCAAGCATGACATATACAACCTCTGTAACGAAAACATGACCTGAGGAGGTTGCACAATCTGCATGTTAGTTTCCCGACCACGTTTCTTCCGCTTGGACCTCTTATCAACGTGTTTGCCTTTAGCATTGCCATTGACCATTGGCTTCTTACCCAAATCACTAGCCTCATTCCTCATCTTTGATCAAAACACGACCTCTTAGATTCAATAATCGACAACCATTGTTTGAATCATTTGCATGCTTCCCAGTCTATTAATATTGACAAGGAATTAATAGGTGGAACACACATGTTGATCTATGCATGATACGTGGATTAAAAGAACTGTAAAACATGAATGATGGAAATACTATGAGAGAAAACCAGGGGCGTTTATCAGCGTAATATGTAGTTTTTCTATAGAGAGAGGTAATTAGTTTACAAATAAAAAATATTATGTCAACTCCCTTTTTGAGAAAAAATTGGAGAAGTAGTTGGATAACTTTTTGAAATTTAAAAAACCAAAAGTTATATATAATATTAAAATTAAAATAATAATAGTTTACTATATAGTTACTCTAATCAATTTGATTATTTATTCGCTAAAAGCATATATTCTTTCGTCTATATTTTTTAGAGCTTTTACACACCAAGAAATATCTTATAAAAAAACTGTAAATATCTTTTATTTATTTTATTGTTATTTTCTTATTTAAATTAACTCCAACTTGAATTCAAAATATGAAAGTAATGTCATTTTTATGCACCATGCAGGCAAAATCAAATTCACTAGCTAAAACCACTTTAGCACCGGTTGTATTCTTATATCTTGAAGGTTGCAAAACCCCTCACACTCTTGAAAAAAAACCATTTATTTACATTAAATTTCCTATTAGTGTTGTTTATCTTACATTTTAATGATTTGAACTTATATTATTTATTTATTTTTTCTTTAATTCACATTTTCTTAAACTTATTTACACAATAGTAAATAAATATAAATGGTTAACAATGCTACTAACTTTTATAATTAAAATACTATTTAATTTATTTATTATTTAACAATTGTTTATTTATTTAATTTCTTCTTATTATTAGTTATGTTTCAAAAATCCAGGTTAGATATGTTGTGCACGTGAACTTGAAGTCAATAAATTCATGTTTTAAAGTCTTATTACAAATGCTAAGAAAACTAGGAATGTTACTTGTTGACTAATTATTGACTTTCATCATTTTGATGATATCAAACTCCAAACAAATAAGACTCACACATTATTGGTGATGATAAGTTCAAATTACAATACAAAAGGTTTACAACACACCAGTCTGAAATTAAACATACACATTATTAGGAACATCTAATGTACAACAAGCCAACGATAAAACACAAACACAACAACGATAACAAAGACACTACAATGATAAAACACAAACACTACAACGAGACTTGGGAGACTAGGCTGGTTTGCACATAGCATTGATGGATCTTCCAGGGCACACGGTACTTGAACTTACATCAAAAGTAAGTGACCGAACACTATCTATTGACTAAACAATAATATTAGGACCGGTATAATCCCTTCTTTCCATTTTCAGTAACTCTTTCGGAAGTATAGTGTTCTGTAACCATCGATAACGCTTGCCTTCTTTCTTCGACGTGTTTTCATCTGCCAAACCATTTAAATTAATTAACAATCACCCAAAAACAGCATAATGTTCACCCATTCGACTTGTTTCTTTTGATCTTATACGTTTTTTTTTCTAAATTAATTTTGATCCATTAAAGATATCCATTCACAATCATAGTTAGTACACCTTTTATATGTAAACATTCTAAAATATGACAGCATGTACAAATTACAAATCATAGTTTGATGATGAATTGCTTACTTGGTAAAACAGCATCCGCGACATCATTGAAGTATATACAGTCGCGGCCTTCGATTTTAGAGAAAGGCGGGCCAGCCACATCAATAATGGCGCATGGTGATATAGCTTTGAACTCGTGTATGTTTCCTCCTGAATTTGGATACAACACTTTAGTGTCGCACGGGATTGCCAAGACACCTTCCTCTTTCAAACACGCCAGTTCCACTACACAATACATGAATATTCGAGTTCGTTTATTCCAATTTAAAACAATGTAACATGCATGTTACCAACATTGTGTAAAGATCAATAACTTACATTGAGGTGATGGTGAAGGGTATTGATTAATGACATCAGGATCATCAACCATATCATATGCTTTTATGGTCACTTCTCCAAGCAAAAGCTTGCTAAAAACAGTCATTCCTGGATGGCCATGGAGCGGAATGACCGCATTTTCCGGCAAAAGGAGAAGATACAACTGCAAGAAAAGGCATATATAGCTCAAAATGTTAGCAATGTGTATATAATTAGTCTCCTTTGTAATTCTTCGCATTCTTGTCGTACTTTTATTAATAATTTTAATACTATACAATTGGACACTCAATATATATGATGAGAATTAGTATATCAAAACTAGTTTGTGATGAACATATAACTACAAGAAGAGACATAGCTCGAAAATATTAGCAAATAGCAATATCTATATTAATTAGGTTTTGTGATAAGAATATTAGCCACATTAATGTCTCACGATTGAGTTTGAACCATTGATAAAGCTGCCATACTTCCTTCATCTAAAAAGTAACTTAATTTAACGGTTCTTTCCAAAAGGCATAAATATAAGTAAATATATTAATACACAATTGAACACTCTAAAGTCTATTGTTACACATAATTTTCACTCATGCATTATACATATTGTATATGATTATGAAGTATGATAAGTAAAAGATTAAAACATTACCAAAAAGTTATCGGCATGACATATGACCTTGTATATCACGGTAGTATCATTATCAACGAATTGAAGCCTCTCAATTCCAACATCATCCGGCATCATAGCATCTAAAAATTAAAGCATTGTTAAATACAAATGCTAAATTAATAGCACACAGATTAAATTCACACTCACCAAGAATGTGGCAAATATCCTGGACACCAGGAGGTGAAGGGACAGCGCCGAGGTCTTTAAACACGTCCAAGCATGCCATATACAAACTCTGTAAAGGAGGTAGTATAACTAGAGGCAATGCAACCCGAGGAGAAGAAGATCGCACCATGGCCATGTACCTTCTCTTCCTCTTGACCCTCTTTTCATCAAGGTCACGGTCGACTTCTTCATTGACCTTCGGCTTCTCATCGGTTGGTTTCACCGCCATCGACATTGCTCGTTCAATTGGCATTATTTGATCAAGAGTAAACACAATTTAGAAACAAGTGCTGTTCTTATTCTTAGACTCACAACAAGCTCGTATGGGAAGGTATGCATTATGTGAATGAATTCTTAACTTATTTATAGAAGAAGAAATTAGTAGATGGAGGACACCTGGTGATCAATACTCTGAATCAAGCACAGACAATCTTGATTTGTGTAGACAGTAGGTTGGAAAACCAGGGGCGATCATTAATGTAATATGACTTTGTAGAGAGAGAATGACTTCATAATCAATCTTTTAACCGTTCAGAGATTAAGGGTGTAAATATCAGAGATTGAATTACCTACTATATTGGTTAATTTGCATTATCACCCCCTAGCTACTACGTGAAGTCAAATCTTTTTGATGAAAAATAGGAGACCACGTTTGGGCTAGTTACCTTTTACTATTTTAGAACTAAAATTTAGATAAAATGATAAAATAATATATTAAATAGCTTCCTTCCGATCAAACAGTTTATATCTATAATCTCATCTCTATCTTTTAAAAAAATATTATTAAAACAATTAAAACAAGCACAAAGGTACCGTAGAATATGTTTATGTAATCCTGCATGAGTGCATTCACACCAAAATTTACTAGAATATAATTATATATTCAAGGACCCTTTATTACCAAAGTAATTATATAACTATATTAATTAGGTTTTCTCTCATAGTCCTTCAAAAACAACTTGTGTCTTGTGATACTCTACACATTAAGAATTAAAATACCATTCAAACAGGTTATGTTTTTTTTTTAATTTAAATTGATCTCAAAATTTTAAAATTTGGATTCAGGGATTAATCAAATTCCGTTTTTTAATTTTGGAATTGGGTATTTTTTATTCCACCCAAATATTTAAATTCGAATTACATATTACTTTTCTTTATTACAAATATTTTTATTATTTTACATATAAACTAAATGGTATATTGAAGTAAGTTAAACAACAAGGGCTTTACTTTTTTAGATAATTGGTAGGGGCGACTTGATACGTTTAAGTAGGCGTATCCACTAACTTGTTCAATTGTTAGTTGGTTAGCGTAGCTGATTAGTACAAATTGTTCATAACATCAAAACTCATGTCATGTGTTGTACACTTCTTCGATAAATTCCACAATCCCCTTTATTAAAATTGAGTAAACATATTTAATTATTTTAGTCTATGATTCAATTTAAGAATATTTCTTAGTGTTTTCTTTATATTATGAAAAAAAATCCGATTTAATTATAAAACTTATATATATATATATATATACAATGAGAAACAAGATAGAATTACTAACAGAAACTCCTATATATAAGGAGTAATAATCTGAATTCACAACAATGACTTTTTCTTTATTTTATGTTTCCAATATTATATTTTATGTTGTCATAAAATGTTGTTCCTCCAAGCAACGAGACCAGAAAGAGAATTAATAATTAGATATGGTATGTGGGTCCAAAAGAACCAATATGCTATACCTTGTGCCCTTGTTGACAACAACAAACATTCTCTTAACTACATTATAAATATTAAATAATATAATGGTGTGATTTTTAATTTTCTATTAGTTTCTTATTTCTTATTTAAATGCATATAAATCGAAAAATTAATAAAAATATTAATTTTTCTAAGAAATACTTTGTGTGCTTGTTAAGAACTTGATTGAAATAAGGGTCTATTTTAAAAACAGTATAATCGAGATCTTTTTTGAGACACACATAGACAATCAAGATCTCTTTATGAATGCAAACATTATATTAACATTAACATCTATCACTAAAACGGGTAAGGATATAAAAACCGTATAGGTTATTAACATAGTTAACTAATCAAAATATAAAGATGCGTTTCAAAGTAATAATTAAGGGGGAAACATACGATTTAGAAAGTATGATGGTTGGATCGGGGAATGTATTGATGTTGCCTTCTATTAAGTTGAGAAAATGAAGACAAAGTCCAGTTTAAGGTAAAGTATAATATCATAAACGCATCAAAGAGACGTTTTCTAATGCTATGAGAGTGAAAGGGTGATATGACACCGTTGATTGCGTATAGCATACATTTACGTATGCTTTTTTTTAACTATCTAGGAAACTTTTTAACTAATAAGTTGACATTTAGGTGCCTTTTGTTTTTCTGAAAAAGGTCTGTGCAGTCTCTTTTGTCTGTGTCGCGCAGACCACGCGCAGACATTGACATATGCATACTTTTGTTTTTTCAAAGACGTTTCACTAAAAAACGTTTGCACAAGCTCTTCTTTGTGAAGACATAGCTCATCCACTTCTGAGATCTTCTAAGGTCTGCAGAGGGTTAAAACATCACAGCCTACCAACACCCACTGTCCACCACCACCACCACCCACCAATCGTTCGCCACCACCACCACCACCATCCACCACCCACCCACCGTCCGCCTCCACCACCACCACCGTCCACCATCCGCCGCCACCACCCCACCCCCACCCCCCACCCACCCACCGTCCGCCACCACCTTCTACCACCACCACCGCCTTCTACTCGCCACCATCCACCACCACTACCACTATCACCGTCCAACACCAACACCAGTTTATTTTAGCAATCTATAGATATTAAAAAACAAACAGTCTTTTTTTTGCAGACTGTAGAGGTTTGGTTTACCTCTTCTTCTACAGATGTCTGCAGATGTGGTCCGCATAATACAGATATTTTACCTCTGAAAAAACAAACAACACATTAGTCAACATGGTGATACAAGGAAAACCAAGCCCAAACATAAAATCCCATAACTTCCCAAATTAAGGAAGCTTTATTATAACATACATCGTAATAAGCAGCCATAAGACTACCTCCAGTGCTTCTAGTGGAGGGGTGCATTTGGAGTGCACTTGGGAGGGATGCATTGGAGTGGGGAGCATTTGAAGGAGATGCACTTGGTGAAATGCACCCAAGTAAATGGTGGGCCCATTACAAAATAAAAAAATGGTGATGTAGAAGAGAGAGGATGCATGTGGGAAAAATGAGTTGGAGTTAAAAAAAAGAGAGAGAGTGTATGTGGGAATGATAGGTAAAAAGCTGAAGTGACAGGGATGGCTAGGATGCATGTAGTAAATGCAGGACCTTGCATTGCAGGTAGTCTAACAACAATTAACACGAGTATTGTGTGTACCTCGTTTAGTGACAAGTTATGTGGAATTAGGTTTTCCCACAGTTTGAAGCTATTGTTTAATTGCTGAGCGCTTTAACTATCAGTGAGTTTCATAACTTAAACTCACATTTTTACTTAAAACATTTCGGGATGAAATACATGTTTTCAATTCTTTTGAGAACAATTGTTTTAAGGTGTACACGTACGCTTAACTTTGTACAATCATCAACTCTTTTGAGCTACATGCATATGTGGGCGGTACTAATTAATATCGGGTTTAACCTCCCATCTCTCACGGTGTATTCATGAAAAAACTAAGGATTACCCATTAAGGTTGTAAACCAACCTAGACGATAACTTAAGCCTGTTTAAGTAATTCCGTTGTGCTTAAGTTTGGTGCCTATTAGTCACACTACCTAACTAATAACTATTTAACCATGTTAGTGACAAGTAAACTTTTTATACAAAGATATTAAGAGGTAAACCAAAGCTTTCCAAATTCTACTCAAAAGTGTTTAACCAACGAGACGTTAACTTGAAAATCGATACAAAAAATCCCTTTCTCCACCTTAAAAATACAATTGTATAATAAAAGTAAGGATCATGCCTGTGACATTCGTCAATTTCGGGTCTTGTTTGTGTTCGTTTTTGTATTTGTTTATTATGTAAACCGACCCGATTTATAAACCGAAGCTTATGTTATAATCAAAATGATGGATTTATGTTACAATATTGTTTCACACTTGTTGGGTCTTGAAAACATCTTATTTTTATTTTTATTTTTATTTATTTATTTATTATTTATTTTCTTTTTTTTTTTGTTTTGTGTTTTTGTCTTGATCCATTTTGCATGAAAACTCTTGTGTCTCACACCCATATTTGACCACCAACATTACCCTACATATACACCACCTTTCCTCTTCATTTTCCCTTGCTACAACTCCAAAAAAAAAAAAAACTCTCTCAAACATCAAAGATTCAAGGTTATCTTCTTAAGTATTCTTAAAGGTTTTTAGTCTTTCATCTTAATTAGTTTATGTAGCCTTATTAATACTTGTTTATGATTGTGCAACATATATATAAAATACACCGCTTGTTTACCTTTGGTAGTTACTTCTCTGATTCCGGTCGGTGAGGTTTCAGATCTCATAAGGAAAGGCTTCATGGAGGACTTCGTGTCCTTGATATATATACATATATATAACTTGTTCATACATATTAATCTTGCTTATTTTAGTTTGTTGGTCATGTTTACAAGTTCCATGGTTATGGGTTTTTAAAAGTCTATGCTTCGGTTTAACTGTAAATAGCTCTAAACCGTAAACCAAACTTTGTTACTAGTTTTGTTAAATAATTGTTTAAACATACTTATTGTTAGATCTAAGTTTCTAAAATCATTTTTACAAATTCTATGGTTATGGGTTTGTAGAATCTTACCTCGGTCTTAACCCGAAACACGATCCGAACCGAAAACCAAACTTTTGTTTAAAGACTTTATTGTTAACTTTTGGTTGTAAAACTTAAAGTATTTTTATTTGTACATTATTCTACAAGTTATTTAGTGTTTAGACATGTGGAAACCATCTATGAACTTGTTGTGAGATGGAAACCGAACCAAACCGATTATTTCTCGCTTAAAACACACAAGTGTGTTTTTTTTAAGCCATCAAGACTTATATATTTCTTTAAAAATAGTTACAAATTGATTTTTAATTATTTTCTTAACTACTTGGAAATGTTGGATCCAACTTGATCTCATAACAAAGTTTGGACCGACAAAACCGAACACTCGCTTAACGTGCGTTGTTAGTTCTAAAACAATGGAACTACATACTTGGTTAAGTCTTATTAAATTTTATTGAGTTATCTCATAACATTCAATATTTTAGAAAGTTGACTTTGGGTTTGACCAATTATCAAGACCCGAACCGACAACCCGAACACTCGATAAAAAAAAACCGTTTTAGTATCTTTATTCCAAAGGGATTTGCATTCTTGCATTTTAGCCACCTTAATACTTAACATAGGTTGAGTAAATATTAAGGTTAGATACTTTAACCCGGTTTCGAGCAAACTTACAATTTCAAAGGGTTATTATTATAAATTCTTAAATAGTTACATTTTAAAACCTTGAACTTTAATTATTTTCATTTATCAACATTTATTTTGTTTAAAGACCTTCAAGACAACCTTTCTAAATTCAATACTTCTTTTCTTTTTAGGCATTGTGCGTTAAACTCGTCGTTCCGACAAATCTCCAAATTATCATCTTTCAAGTTTACTACATGAAGGTGAGTACTTCATACCCCATTTTCCATCTTTTATATTGGGGGTGACATTTCATACTTATTCAACAAAATGCTTTATATTTGAATCTTAAACCACAAACGTAGTTGTATACTTTACCTAAATAATTGCTCGATTTGGTGTTCTATGCTTATATGCCTATGTGTTTATTGCTTTTGGTTGATGGAACTATAAAATCCTAGACTATTTGGCATCCCCTTATAGCAAGGTGTCGTTAACGTAATGCAATTAACGATAACTATAAAATCCTAGACTATTTGGCATCCCCTTATAGCTAGGTGTCGCTAATGTGTTTAGCGATATCTATTTATCCAAATTACTACTCTTATTTATCGTTTCGTATGCAAGTTTTGTGGCTATCTTTATTATATACTAATATGATTAAACTTTATGAATTGCTCACCAACCTTTGTGTTGACAAACTTTATTTTATGAAATGTTACAGGTTTGCATCTTTGTTGATTTATGATTGTGAAGAAAACGACATTAAAGACTTTAGGACATTAGTAAAAATGAACAATATCAAATTTACCATATATTGTGATATCTTGTTTATGGCTATTTTATGGATAATTGTTATGTGACATTTTCGATGTTGTGAAATGAAATGAGTTTATTAAATACTGTCACTTTAATTAGTGTCATGTGCTTATGGACAATCGTTACACTTCGGCATGTTCCGCCGCCTTTGGTCGGGGTGTGACAATGCCTGCATATTTGATCCTTTGATCAGCTTGATTACGCCTCTCAATCGCCCGTAATACATAACTTGGTAATCCTAGTGAAGAGGTAGGATTCTACCACATGCGCCAAGATGAAACCGGTTAAGTGGCAAACATTCCCTGACACCTCGGGAAATATAGCGCCAAATATCTTCATAAGCATGGTACAAAAATGAAGTATCTTCATGAAAAGGACACCTAGCCAATAAGGAAATGACAACACAAGGATAATAGTACGACATAGTACAAATGTCACTAGTGCATCGCGATTATAATTTATCACCCATCAATATTGATTCTCATGCCGGAGGGTGGTTACGAGAAGACCCCCCCCCCCCCTCTCTTCTCTTTAGTCTTTTCGTAACGAGCTCACAGTATTCGATTTTGCAGGTGCTTACACTCAGATTAGCCGGATTACGTATAACCTATAGTGGAAAAGACTAGACATCAATCTAATAGATAAGCTATTAGACCGAGGGTTGAACTAGTGTGTTTTGCAGATCCAATGCTTTCCTTTGAGCTCCTTGCAAGATTAATTAAATTGTTAGGTAAATATAAAATGACATTTTTATCCTCTATAAACAACCTTAGAACATATGCGTCTCAACAGCTACTATTTATATTCTTAAGGAAATGTTTTCAAGTTTTGAATATAAGCCAAACCAATTTCTGTAATCTAAATTATCACATTCTAATTCACAGTTACAAACATTTAGTCAGAAATACAACAACTTTATACAAATCTAAGTATCTAATTAATATATTAAAGCAATACATGTTCCATATGGCTTTTAAATATATCATCCACATAGGATGCCAACTAATCAATTTCCATTTATACATATTCCATCTAATTAACTAATTTTTTATTTACCATTCATTCAATTTAATAATTTTTTATGTTAAATGATATAACTGTAACGTCCAACTTTTTGTTAATTAATAAATAACGGAAAGTTTTGTTAATAATGTGTGTCGTTAAATTAGTCATGTGTTAAGTGTTTGGGAGTAAGATTTGGGAATGGGTGGTGGGACCCATGAAACCCGCTCTATATATAACCCAACCACTTCTTCCTTTTCTTTTCCTTTCTCATCCAAACACACAAACACACACACTCAAGAAACACAAACATACTTTCTCTCTAGCACTCGGATTTCAAATCTAAGCCAAAGAATGGTGGAATCTCGTGTTTAACATCGTCAAGCAACAAGAATCACGTCCAGATCCTCGAGTTGTCAAGATCTGAACTCGAACCCGCAAGCAAAAGGTGGGTTTTAGTTTAAAATGGTTAAGTTTTGTGATTAGAATCGGCATGCAAACAGTTATAATGATATATCAGGTTGTGAAATGTAAGAAAAATATAAACTTGGTAAGTTATAACCTCTCGGGTGCACTTTGTGATAAAAAGGTGGTGTTTGGACTTTGAGAGATGGGTTCAGGATTAGGTGCCTGGGGTCAGAATGTGTCAAAAGTTGGGAAAGAGTAAAAATCAGGTCCTGAGGAAGAGCCACGAAGTAAAATGGCTTCAAAAATTGGTAAAAGCAGAGAAAGGCAGGCATTTCGCTTCGCTCAGCCATGAGAAGCGAAACAGGCATTTCACTTCGCCTAGCCATGCGAAGCGAAACGCTTCCATGCGAAGTGAAATAGTTTCATGCGAAGCGAAACAGTCCCATGCGAAGCGAAATTCTTCCATGCGAAATTTTATAAAATTCATTTTCTGATGCATTTTTGTTAAAGGACTATTAATGAAAATAAAATTTTTCCAAGCTGACCTGGCAGCTCAATCCCAACCAGGGGCGCTGCCCCTTGGACCCTGCTAGGGGTTGCCGCCCCTAGACCCCGCTACCAGGGGCGCTGCTCTCGAACCCCCCGTTAGTTGAGGGTTTAATAAATTTAGATGTAAGAAGTTGTGGTAATAGATAATTGACACGCGTAATGTATTGAACAGTTAGCCGTGCACAACTAAAGAAAAGAATTACTATTAACGGCGAGAGAAATCGACTCCAGGTGAGTTCTAGCCCCATTTCTCTTTGAAATGTTTTCGGGGCTACGTGCATACTCCTATGTGTTAGTTAATACATTTACATAATTGATAAGTGTATGATACGTGTATGGTTATGTATTGGATGTTATTGTTATATAATGATAGTATGAATGAGCATGTATATATATATATTATTATATACATAAGACAGGTAAAATATGCACGTATGATAAAAGTATGGTTATTCGAGGTAGTAGGGACCAGACCCTTATAATATCTGTGATGTTAGTGACCAGACCCTTAGAATATATGTGATGTTAGTGACCAGACCCTTACAATATCTGTGATGATAGGGACCAGACCCTTATAATATCTGTGATGTTTAATGTAGAATAGCTTATGGTATACCTATAGGGTTTTATGAAAGAAAGTATGTAAGTACGTATGCATGTATATAAAGTATGTGTGAAAGAAGTAATAGCAAAGTAATGTATGAATACGTATCTTCGGACGCGTATGAGTAAGGGTAGGAATGTATTGTATGTTAAATTGATTAACTAGAACTCACTCAGCATAGCTGATTTTTAGTATGCGCGCAAACAGATAGGTTGAGGCGGCTGACTTGAGAAGGGACACATGGCTCGAGCTAAAGAAACTGACATCCATGAAGATGTGTCAAGACTATTTTATGTTATGTTATGAAAATACAGTTTGTATGTTAAGACATGAATGAATGTTTGTAATGTGATGTTTGAAGTTTTAAATTATTCCGCGAAAGTTTAAATTAACTCTGATTTTGGAACTGTGTTTATGAGTAAATCCAACACCAAAGTAGGGTTACCGGGAGCGGGGCCTTACAATAACAATTAATGAATTTATTACTATTTAATATTTATTAATTAACTCAATTAAACCAATTAGTACTTTCTTATAATTATATTGTTAACAATTTCTAATAATATAATTATAATTGTTACTAAATTATTTGACACTATGAATTTTTTTAAATAATTATAATTGTTTTATATGCGTGATTTCACTTTTAACTTGTATCAAATATGTAAATATTTTTTATTAACATTATATCATTTTTCAGCCCGTGTAATACACGGGTTATTAACCTAGTAATAAAATACATAAAAAAGTGATTTACATACAGCTCTTGACAATTCTACTGTCTCTTGAGCTTCTTGCATCCTTTTATGTTGTCTCCAAAAAAAATATCTTTTTTTTGAAAGATTCAACCTCTTCAGTTACTTGCTCCACTTTTTTGCACGTTAAATGATTTTGTTCAAATTTTCTGCCCAATATCAACCTTAAATACAAACTTCATGAATTATAATCATGTTATTAACCTATTTAAGCTACTCACTTTCAAATTATAGTATATATTCATCTTGCAATTTTGGGGTTTGTACCATTACCACATTAGTTTTTATGCACATAACTATGAAAACCTATCTATATCTATACTATATATAAAGTATAAGTAGGAGACTTCTTAAATTTTAAAAGGTACCAAACTTGTTGCTTTAAGTAAAAAGTAAAAATCATAATGCATAGGATTAACACATTTTATGGGCACTTTCGTCTTTTTGACAATTTTGTCTTTTAGCAAAATCATACCCAGTAAATTTTAGTTTATTTAAAAATAGTTACAAGTTTGGTCCTTTTTAATCACATTTTGTTAATTAATAAAATAGTTACATATATACCCATTATTTTAAACCAACTAACCCCACGACATTTAAACATTTATAACTTTTTTGCACGTTAATATTTTATAAAAAAACATTATACCATAAAAACGAATATTTTATTCTCTTTAAAATAGTTACATATGTATCCCTTATTCTCTTTAATATTTTTTTCATTTTAAAAAACTTAACGTGTTACGTGATTACCATTAAGGGCCGGCAAACGGGTCAGGCGGGTTTGGCCGTTCGGGTCATGGGTCTAAAAGGTTAAGGTTGGAATGGGTCGATACAAAAAAGGTTAAGGTTGGAATGGGTCGGGACGGGGGTCGAAAGGGGTCAAGTCAGAACGAATTTTGTGTTAGAACAGTGTCAGGCGGAACTTGTTGCGGGTCAATACGCGTTTAATGTAGCGCTACGTGTGCACTGACACTTGATTGCGCGCGTACGGTCATTGTGTGACGTGCTTACTAACACCGGTTAAGCTTCCAATGCCGAGCATACTATCACCAGGTTACACATGTACTGTTGTAAAGTTATGCACTTACTGAAACAGTAACACTGGTTACGCGTTCGATGTCATATTTGCGTACATATTCCGCTGCATCGCGCCAACACCTAGCTAGTCAATTACTAAAATTACAAGGTGCTGTTTGTTTTTGCTTAAAAAGTCTGCAAGGGGCTTACGTCTGCAGGCGCGCAGACATAAGCTTCTGATGACTGTTTGTTTCTAAAAAAAATATCTGAAAAATGCTTTTATGGTCTTAAAAAATAAGCTATTGTTCAACTTTTTTAAACTTCTTAACATCCTACCAACATCCAATGTCCAGCACCACCACCACCCACCGTGCATCACCACCACCAGCGCCACCCACCATCCGCCACCACCACCACCACCCACCATCGCCACCACCACCGTCCACTACCACCACCCACCGTCCGCCACCCACCACACCGTCCATCACCACCACCACCCATCATGGCCACCACCACTTTCCACCACCACCGTCCATCACCATCACCCACCGTTACCCGGCCTACCACAATCGCCTGCCACTAATCGTCCACCACCACCCACTTCTAAAGTTCGTATACCACCACCAATTATTTTAACAGTCTACAGATGTTAAATGACTTCTGTCTACTGTGATATTTATGACAGGTAACTAATTTTCAGATTATGCATACGATATCCAGTTTTTATAAAACAAACAGTATTATATTTCAGATTGCAGACCTTCAGACCACATCTTCAGTTTTGCAGACATGAGATCAGATGAAATCAAATTGCAGACAGTTTTTGTCTTTAAAAACAAACGACAGTTAGTAATTTCACCTCACCTCCAATTCCAAATTCCTTTTCTTCTTTTGTTTGTCTTTTTTCGTTATTTTAGCATTTTTTTAGAACGGTTTTATATGTTTTTATTTTTATTTACTATTTAAAAAAACAACCATACCAGTAAAAACCCCATATAAGAACTAACTATAAACATTTTATTCGATTTTGTATCACGATTTTTTAACTAAAACGTAATTTTTTTGACATTACGTTTCAATGTGCATACCCAAGCCATCGCCACAATGAACCGAGCACGTGTAGATTTTAACTATTTTAACTATGTTTCGATATCAATTATATTCAAGTCATTGGCGTTTCTTTATGTGCATGGGTTATTATAGCAATTGCTGGTTACTCTAGCGATATTAACATAGTTTTCAGCACGTCTCCTCACAACACGTTACACGTAGGTAGATTGCAACTAGTTATCATCAAACATATATATTCATCCACATCAATTTGCCAAAATCATGTAAATTCCTCTATTGGTGTTAAAATCTCATTCATTCTGGTGTAAGTTTCACATTTATGATCCTAATTTCATAATATAGCCATGTGATTACATAATCTTTATTCTAGTTTTTTCATAATTAACCTAAATTCGATTACAAACGAATACAGTTCCACAAACAACTGGATCACACAATAACAAAATTAAAACAAATGTCTTTCTTCCGTCCACATCCGTTGACATTGAAGACGATAAAAAATGCAGAGCGGATATTTGAAAACTCGTTTCAACGGGATTGAACAAAACGTTTCACAGTTGAATTACGTTACTCTAGCAGGTATGAAAGCTTAAAAAATTCCAAACGATGAAACGGTGCTTCAATTCGGGTGTTTAAACTTCCAATTAAAATTTTGAAAACTCAGTTTCAAATTCAATTCGGGTGTCCAAACGATGAAACAGTGCTTCAATTCGAGGTAAGTTTTACATAAGTCGACTTGTATCCTCATTCCAATCAAAAACCCTAAAACATCAGTTTAAAATTCAGAAAAACTTAACGACGCTAAGTTTTTATAACGGAGGCTCATCGAAAACAATTAGTATGTAAGTTTGGGCACATGACAACTATTTTCTGTGATGAGATTATTATTGACCAGCTACAAAAAAGTGAAATTATTAAAATTAAATTCCAATTTGCCAATTAAAAAACATGCAACGGTGTTTAGGTCATCAATGGAAGTAAATAGATATAGATA
Source organism: Bidens hawaiensis (assembly GCF_021521415.1). Lineage (NCBI taxonomy): Eukaryota > Viridiplantae > Streptophyta > Magnoliopsida > Asterales > Asteraceae > Bidens > Bidens hawaiensis. Next base: position 1,406,613 of record NW_027491273.1, read on the forward strand.
TTTCAACCTGATGTTTACAATTACGAAATCCAATTATCCAATTAGACGTTGGCGAAAAAAAACTGTAAGTCAATAAACACTCTTACTAGAAACACTTTTTGAAGTTAAATAAGTAAAATCCGAAACGCCCCTAGTGCTTTTCAACAAAGCCTTAGAGCATTCTCATTCTACTCCTTATCTCTAAACCAAAATTTACACTAAAACTCACTACAGTTTCTCTCTCCATTTCAATTAAATAATATTTTTTATACTTTTTATTATTACCTTTTCTCCTTCCGTCACTCACAAACGCTTTCAAAATATATTAAAAAATTATAGGGGATGAACAATAGTTTTTCAAATATACAGAAAAATCACAAATTTTTCTAAAATATAAAAACTCTTCAGTCACAACACACTAAATCACTCTCTAAATTATAAAAATACTCGTCGTTTCAAATAAAACCAAGGGGTTGGATGTTCCTAACCCACTTCTTTTAAGTTTTAACTTTCATTTCAATCCCAATGTTATGTTTCAAAGTTAAACCAAAAAAGTGAAAACCCTTTCAAAGCACACGAATTGCGTGTGCAAAACTAAACTTCAACCGTTATAAATATATTCTCACGCGATTAATCAACTGAGCTAAATGCGCACACACAATTCGTGTGAGTTGATCGGAAACATGCAGTCATCATCGGAGACTTCAACCAATTCATTGAAGAAGAAGAAGAAGAGAAGCTTTGAAACGATGATGAACGACGATGCTTCTAATCTCACTCCGTAAGTGTTTTAATTTTGTTTCATAATTTGTGTATCGATCAATGTCATTGAGATTCGTGCTATTTGAGTAACCCTAGGTGTTTAGGTTTGATCAGTGTTGCAGAACTCTAGGTGCGGTGGTACGGACTAGCTATTAATAGTTAATTAATCGGATTGGAATATTATATACGGTTTTTCAAAATTGTAGGATCAAATATGAACAGTGAGAGGCGTACAACTCGCTAGGTGCTAGTTAGGCGGTGGTGTTGGCTAGCTATTAATAATTAATCGGATTGGAATTTTTATTTTTTCCTTAAAAATTATAGGATCAAATACGATTACGAACAGCTCTTAACGCGAGAGGCATAGGTGTTGCTGTGTTGGCTAGTTATTAGTAATTAACCGGATTGGAATTTTATATACAATTTTTCAAAATTTTAGGATCAAATGCGAACAACTCTTAAAGTGAGAGGCGCACAACTCGCTAAGTGCTAGTAGGGCGTTGGTGTTGGCTAGCTGCTAATAATTAGTCGGATTGGGATTTTATATACAATTTTTCAAATTAAAGGATCAAATACGAACAGCTCGTGTACAACTCGCTAGGTGCTTGTCGGGCGGTGGTGTTGGCTAGCTATTAATAATTAATCGGTTTGGAATTTTATATACAGTTTTTCAAATTATAGGATCAAACACGAACAACTCGTGTACAACTCGCTAGGTGCTAGTCAGGGGGTGGTGTTGGCTAGCTATTAGTAATTAATCGGATTGGGATTTTATATACATTTTTTCAAATTTATAGGATCAAATACATACAACTCGCTAGGTGCCAGTCAGGCGGAGGTGTTGGCTAGCTATTAGTAATAAATCGGATTGGAATTTTATATAAAGTTTTAAAAGTTATAGGACAAGATGCGAACAGCTCGCGCACAACTCGCTAGGTGCCAGTCGGATGGCGGTGTTGGCTAGCTATTAATAATTAATTGGATTCGAATTTTATATACAATTTTTCAAAATTATAGGATCAAATACGAATAGCTCTTAAGTCTTAACGTGAGAGGCGTACAACTCGCTAGGTGCTAGTCGGGCAATGGTGTTGGCTAGTTATTAATAATTAATCGGATTGGAATTTTATATACAGTTTTTCAAAATTATAGGATCAAATACGAACAGCTTGCGTACAACTCGCTAGGTGCTAGTCAAGCGGTGGTGTTGGCCACTTGGCCAGCTATTAATAATCAGTCGGATTTGGATTGTATATTTTATCTTTCAAAATTACAGGATTAAATTCGAACAACTCTTAATGTGAGAGACTGATAGGCGTACAACTCGCTAGGTGCTTGTCGGGTGGTGGTGTTGGCTATCGATTAGTAATTAATCCGATTGGGATTTTATATACAGTTTTTCAAATTATAGGATCAAATATGAACAGCTTGCGTACAACTCGCTAGGTGCTAATCAGGCGGTGGTGTTGGCTAGCTATTAGTAATTAATCTAATTGGAATTTTATATACAGTTTTTCAAAATTATAGGATTAGATACGAACAGCTCTTAACGTGAGAGGCATACAACTCGTTAGGTGTTAGTCGGGCGGTGATACTGGCTGGCTCTTTATAATTAATCGAATTGGAATTTTATATACAAATTTTCAAAATTATAGGATCAAATACGAATAGCTCTTAACATGAGAGGGTACAACTCGCTAGGTGCTAGTCGAGCAGGTGGTGTTGGCTAGCTATTAATAATTAATCGGATTGGAATTTTATATTTTATTCTTCAAAATTATAGGATCAAACACGAACAACTCTTAACATGAGATGCGTACAAATAACTAGAGTAATTATGCTTACACTAGAGTAATTATTAGGTGGGATCCAATGCAAATGAAATTAACCTACTAAAGATGCAAATAAAAATAACTCTGTATTTGAACTAGAGTAATTACACTACAAAAATGAAGTAGAGTAATAATAATCATTTAGTGTTAACATAATTACTCTAGTTATTTGTACGCTTCTCACGCTAAGATCTGTTTGTATCTCATTTTTTGTAGTGTGATTACTCTAGTTCAAAGATGTAGTTATTTGCATCTTTAGTAGGTTAATTACATTTGTATTGGATCCCACTCAAATAATTACTCTGTTGTTAGCATATTTACTCTAGTTATTTGTACGTTTCTCATGTTAAAAGTTATTTGTATTCAATCCTAACACATTACACACACACACACATTTTCAATACTTTATATATAAGTTTTTGAACTTGTTAATCGGATTGGATTGAAGAATAAATTTTCAAATACTTCAAAGACTGGGACCGAAATTTGATTGATTTTGACCAGTTTTGATAGATTTTTACCAAAATTCGACTGATTTTGATCAATTTGGACCGGCTTTGACCGACTACCGATTTGTTGATCCGATTAGGTGAAATCGAATTGGTAGCATACCGATTAGTTAGTGAGTAATCACAATTTTTACAACACTGGTTTGACTATTTTTTTGGTTGTTTAAACTGTATTTTAATTTGACAATGTTTCTGTTATTGTTGAATTTAGGGATCAGTTGGATGTGTTTAAGGTAGCTATGCTGCAAAATACTATAGCACTTATTGACCCCGGTGCTAGAATGATAGCCATCATGATTATTAAAGAAGTTGCAGTTTCTCTTAAAAAACAGCCATCTGAGAAGAAATTGATCATCTTCTTAACTCCAACTCGTAAACATGTTGAACAGGTGTACTATGATTATCTTACTAATTAGTCGTCGTTAATTAGTAATTATACCTTTAATAGGTTTGACTCTTTTGTGTTGCAGCAATATGATGTTCTTAAAGAAAACACAGATCTGTTGGTTGATTTTTATCATGGGAGTAAAGTGACAATGGTTGATGAAAAGAAGGTTGATGATTGGGATGCTGCGATTTGGGAACATGAAATAAATAAAAATGAAGTGAGTTTGTTTTCAAGTTTTTGGTTTCGTAAAATGGGGTTGATGTAACTTATGTTGAAATGATTTCACAGGTAATGGTCATGACACCTAAAGTTTTGTTGGATGCGTTGAGGAATAAGTTTATGAAGTTTGAAATGGTATGTTTATTGCTTATTGATGAGTGTAATCTTGCTACCGGTAATCATCCTTATGTAAGCATAATGAAGGTAATTAATTATTATCAATCAACATGTTGCATATATTAATTCTTTGATTGAAAATATGTTGATGAGAGTTTTATCTTTTTTGTGAGTAAAGGAATTTTATGGCAAATCTGTTAATAAGCCAAAGGTTTTTGGCATGACTGCATCCTTGGAGACTAAAAAAGGTTAGTTTTTATTATTTTAGTTTCTTTGCACTAAAAGACTTTTAAAATTGATTATAACAACGCCGAGTTATGATTCACGTTGGCTCAACGGTTGCATCTCACTATGTGTCGCTCAATATGGATGCAATATACGGATCATATTTGGTGATGCAGTTTGAGAATGTAACGGGGAACTCTTGGATGATAGATGTTAGGAAATCCTATGTAGTTGGATTGGGGGCCGTGGTAGTTACTTTCTATATGTGTTACTTTTAAAATTAATCAATGCTTTATACTTTGATTTAAAAAAAAACAAGATTTGGTTCCTTGTTTGAGGGGTTAAAAAGTTTAAAAGGCTTCTATCCAATAGGTAGGTCTGTCTGTAGGTAGGTGCTTCAACTGTATAAGTAAAAATAATCTTTTGTCAAAAGAAAAAAAGGAAAATAACATAGAGTGAAGAAGACCATATAAACAAAGTCTCTTCCTTAATAGCATCTTGTATACATATTTCTGAAATCTGACAACATATTCATTTTTAGCAAATCTTGTTCGTGAGATGACCTAATACCTTTCTAATTTTGTCCAATAAGAGGTGGAAAAATGGACAGGTTTGGCTTAGGGCTGTAAATGAGCCGAGCCGAGCCATATTGGCATCATGCTTGAGCTTGAATTTAAATGAGCCTGCTCGGCGTGGCTCGTTTATTTTAATGAGCTGAAAAGTCGAGCTCTTTATAAAATACTCAAGCCAGTTTGTTACTTTTCTTTTTTTACTTTATGTTTATTACACGCATTGGTATATGAAACTATGAAAGAGAAAAAACAATTTTTTTTAGCATATACATAGTGCAAATTGTATTAACTCTAGAATTTATAATACTATATGTACTATTTTGTTTTCAACTTTTTAAAGATCAAGAGGCAGATTCAAAATATTATATGTATTATTTTTGTTTTTATTTTAATATTTTTATATGTTAGTTTTATTATATTAAACTTTGGGGTTTAGTTTGAATGAGCCAACGAGACAATTATCAAGCTAGCCACGAACTAAGCCGAGCTAGTTTAACTGAGCCGACTCGGCTTGTTCACATACGAGTTTTTTTCGAGCGAGCCACGAGCATTATGAACAGCCTTAGTCGGGCGAGTTGGGTAATGGCTTGAAATGCTTTCTCATTGATAACAATTAGTTTTTAGGTTGGGTTGAACCAGGAAACACTTTTTTCATTCACTTACTAAGATAATCTTTAAATAAATTATTGTGTGAAATACGATTACCGAAACTACATTTTGGAATATTATCTTACTTTTTAAATAAATCAATTTTGGAGGTAGTATGCATTAAGATAGATATTGCTCGACCTTTGACTCATTTAACCTTTTTCCTTTTTTTAGCTACATTAATTGATTTGACCCATTTAAGATCTAACATAACCCAATTTTTCTATATATTCTAATCTTAATTTTCTGCTCGCGTGTTCAAATATTTATGCAAATTAACATATTATATGCATTTTTGTAATATGATTTCTGCATTAGGTGCCTCTTCAACTGGAGGCTGTGAAGCAAAAATAACCATGCTTGAAAATATTTTGGATTCTCGGGTATTCTATAAGTTTAACCCTTTAATCCGAACTTATTTTGGAACAAAAAATTTGATGAAAAAAAAATATGCAGATTTGCACAATACAAAAAAGGATAAAACAGGAGGATGTCAAACCACCTGCTTCACAAAAGAAATCTTCTAACATTACCAAAGAACCAGCTTCTGGTGCAGGTAGGACCCACTAACGAAAATCTAACACTTTCAATGAAAATTCATGGTTTTTAGTTAAAATTTTGTTATAGGAACTACGAAGTGGAAAGAATTACATGGGACCATACCGATTCGAGCAGTATCCGAAACTTGGGGTGATAAAGTTGATGGTGTTGACGTTTATGCCTACAAAATTAGTTTCATGTGTAGTGTTGTAGATGTTAAATATTCAAGTTTTGCTCTTTTGCTTAAATCAAAGCTTGATGATGACGTGGCAAATCATGAAATGAAGTTATATCTAGTGTCAAAGTTTGTAAATTGCAAAGTCTCCTCATCTGTGAAATTGCATCTTGATGCAGAACAGGTTTGACCAAAGTTAACTATCTTGTGTTCAGTATTAGATTTTTTATTGTTTAATGAATTATTAATTGTTTTTGTTTATACTAGGTTGCAAAAGGCAAATGCTTTCAAGACATGTTCTTCAATGGAATATTTGCTCGGTTTTTACCAAAAACCGACCAACAATTGTGGACCCCATCATACATGTACTTACTTTTGCCACTAGAGTCACTTGACCCGTTTAAAATAAGTTGGACCATGATCGACTCCTGTGTATCCGTGATTGAGTTTGTTAAGAAACCTTCTGATTCGATCCCTGAGAAACAAAATGTTGATTCATTAATGACATGTTCTGAAAGCACAAGTATGCTTCATTTTGCCAACCGATCGGTTCACAAAGATGATGTCACAAATATGGTAGTTTTGACGACACATACCGGAAAAATATACTCTATTCTTAAGGTTCAAGAAGATGCAAATGCTGATAGCCCTTTTGATGGAGACACTAAAAAATTTCCATCGTTTAAAGATTATTTTAAACAAAAGTATGATATTGATTTAGTCTACCCAGAGCAAAACATGGTGTTACTTAAGCAAAGCCATAGGGCGCATAACCTTCTTGTGGACTTCAATAATGAAGGTTTGTTTTCTTATTTATCAATAATTTGACGTTTTCTGATTAATGATTTATTTATTACGTTCTTGATTTTTGAAGGCATTTTGCACGGAAAAAAGATAAAGTCCGAGAGTTGTAAGGTAAATACGGACAGACAGAGATTTTATGCTCGTTTACCACCTGAACTTTTGATTATTACCGATGCGAGAATTGATGTTGTGAAATCTTTATATTTGTTGCCATCATTAATGCACCGGCTCGAGTCATTAATGTTGGCTAGCCGGCTTCGTGAACAGATCGCAGGCCACATGACCGACATACACGTCTCAAGCTCATTGGTCAGTGTGATTGTTTTGTGGGTTGTACTCAGTTGGAAACTGCTTGTTTTTATTTTAATATTGTTTATTGTTTCGTTTAGATATTGGAGGCGATTACAACTCTTCGATGCAATGAAAGTTTTTCAATGGAGCGATTGGAGTTGCTCGGTGATTCGGTGCTCAAATACGCAGTGAGTTGTGATTATTATCTTCGATACCCAAATGAACACGAAGGACAGCTGTCTTCCAGGCGATCATTGCAAGTTTGTAATTCCACATTGTATAATTTGGGAATCGGCTGTCGGTTACAGGTAATGCTACATAGATTGTAATCTATGCATATCTAATTGTATATTTAAAACCCCCCCTGATGAATGATACTGTATTACTGTATGGCATCTGTTTACAGAATTACATAAGAGATATGGCATTTGACCCGACCCGTTGGGCCGCGCCAGGTCAGCTTCCACAACGACCCTGCCTGTGTGATCATGGTGTTGAGACCATAGAGGTGCCGATTGATGCCAAATATCATAATGATGACCCAAACGTTTTGACTGGGAAATGTTGTGATATGGGTCATAGGTGGTTGGGCTCAAAGACCATATCGGACTGTGTTGAGGCTCTTGTTGGAGCTTACTTTGTGGGTGGTGGGTTGACTGGTGGTCTACACTGTATGAAATGGCTCGGTATAAATTGTTGTTAGGATTAAACGCACACACGAAACTGAACACACACACGAAAGCAGTAAACGAACACGAGGATTTAACGTGGTTCGGTCTAAACTGACCTACGTCCACGGGTGGCAACTAGGTATATCTTTATTGAGTGACAAATATTACAAGTACATAATGTTGTTTATATAGAGACTGAACTAGGGTTAGTAAATTATTATGCAAGAAATCTAAACCGGGCCGGGCTTGGGCCCGACCGCCCACACCCGTCTCCTCTTTTGACTTCATATAATAAACCGGGCCAACAAGGCCTACGAACCCAACAATCTCCCACTCGGAGGCCTTGAGTACTCTCGTCTGCACTCCTGATTGTACTTCTGTAATCTGAACATTAAACTTCTTCTAGTTGCCACCGCCTTCTCATCAATTAACTTGAAGGCCCGTTGAAGCTCCCCGGAGCTCCAACACGTCAGTCATGGCTGAAACTGCCCCTGACCCGTTCTCTATCCCTACCGGCTCCCACTGTAACGAACTACCGGATCCTGAGATAACCTGAGAACAAACACTCTCCATATTCAGCAAGTAATTCATTGGAGAGACTTTTACAGCTGGAATACTGGTTTTCTTAATCCACTGTCGACCTGGAACTGTAACTGAAACACGACCTGTGCTCCCACTGTCACGATGTCTCCCAACTGATTTAACCTTCCTAGCTCGTTCATCCTGAATCTTCACTTTGGCTCTGGGTTTGTTACTTGCAAAACGAACCTTCTTCTGCCCACGAGATTCTGTGAACCGGACTTTGTCTTTCACCAAAACTGGATCCACTCCTTTCGGTGACATATCGACCATATACAACGAACCCATTTTCTTGCCACGAGCAACCACGAGATTCCCTTTGACTACTTTTCACTGCCCATCTCCCGAACTTAACATCGTGCCCTTGGTCATCCAACTGCCCAACTGAAATCAAACGTTTCTTCAAACTTGGAATAACCCTCACGTCTTTCAAAGTCCAAGAAGTACCGGCTGAAGTTATCAAATCAACGTCTCCCATACCCGTAACCTCTAAAATATCATCATTCGCTAGTCGAACCTTTCCAAAATCCCCAAATTTAAGATTTTTCATCGTTTCACTACAGTAAGTGGCATGAAACGATGCACCAGAATCCATCACCCAAGCATCAACGCTACTCTCAACACTACAAACCAAAGCCTCATCACTACTGACCCCGTCATCTGTGTCGTCTTCTGTAACGTTCACCTCTTTCTTACCATTCGGACACTGATTCCTGAAGTGTCCTTTCTCTTTACAACCCCAACATTCAATATCCTTACGAGTCTTAGACTGACTCCTCTTCCTGCTCCCACTGCCTCGCTGTTTTCCCCTACCTCTACCTTCTGTGACTAGCATATTGCCTGATGATTCACCTGAACTTCTGCGTCTTGAATCTTCTCCCAGAATCAGATCTCGAATCCCATCGAAAGTAATATTTGTAGACGAACTACAAACTGCAGTCACTGTTTGCGACCAACTGTCGGGCAAAGAGGATAATAACAAGAGGCCTTGAACTTCATCATCTTACTTAATGTCAACTGACACTAAGCGGGACAAGATCGAATTAAGATTATTGATATGAGTTGTAACTGACCCACCCTCTTTCATTCTTGTTGTCACTAGCTCTCGGATAAGATAGACTTTATTCGCTGCCGAAGGCTTTTCATACATGTTGGATAGCGCCTCCATCATACCACGTGCTGTGGTTTCTTTCATGATGTTAAACGCCACATCTTCCGACAACGACAGAGTAATACAAGCCCTAGCTTTCTTGTCTAACTTCTTCCAATCTGCTTCTGACAGCTTTTCTGGTTTTTCATCCTCAAGCACTACATCCAAGTCTTTCTGACAAAGTAGTGCCTCAATCTGCATCTTCCACCAACCGAACTTCTGTCCGTCAAACTTCTGTATCGAAACCTTTCCGTCTTCTGCCATAACAATGACTAAAACGAAAAACTAGATAAAAACAGAGACAGACACAACAATGGCACGAGCCTGAACTTAACGGCTGTTCAACTGAACTCTGTTAAACAATCAACCTATTTATACGCAGCGGAATATCGAACTGAAAATCAGAAACCGAAACTTTAAACTGAAACGATAAACCTGACAAACGCGGTTGGCACTGTTCTCCGTTTCTTTAACGCTTCTTCTGACTTGACAACGATTCTTCAATGAAAAATAGAATCCTGATTCAACTTGTTCTTGGTTTGGTTAGGCTGATCAGCGATAACAGGTAATCAGGCCGGCTTCACTGCTCGGCTACCACGCTTATACTTCGACCACAAACCCGTAACGGCAGCTGGTTACTCAGTTCTGTCGGCTAGACTGCTTGACACGACTTTTAGCGGTTGATGCTTCTTGAATGACGATCGAACAAATCGGTAATAGGGTGGCGGCGCTACTGCCAGCAAACCCTAATCGAACTGATGACCAACAAGACGAACCCGGTGACCGCTGGGTTAATTTGGCGGCTGCCAAAAAACGAAACCCTAGATCAACCCTATCTTCTGCAACTCAAAAAACAACAAGCGTTGGCTTACGGTGGTGTATGGCGGTGGACTGAACCCTAGTCGCGATCGTCGGGCTGGGTTTAGTGGCGGCGAAACAGCGGCGGCGTAAACCCTAACGACAATCGGAGAACCGTAGCGGCGGCGGAACCCTAGCGCAGTAGGGTGGCGGCGGCTGGATGGGTTTGGCGGCGACTCGGCTGGTTCAACGTGTTCTTCGCGTGATCCGAACCTAAGCTCTAGATACCACTTGTTAGGATTAAACGCACACACGAAACTGAACACACACACGAAAGCAGTAAACGAACACGAGGATTTAACGTGGTTCGGTCTAAACCGACCTACGTCCACGGGTGGCAACTAGGTATATCTTTATTGAGTGACAAATATTACAAGTACATAATGTTGTTTATATAGAGACTGAACTAGGGTTAGTAAATTATTATGCAAGAAATCTAAACCGGGCCGGGCTTGGGCCCGACCGCCCACACCCGTCTCCTCTTTTGACTTCATATAATAAACCGGGCCAACAAGGCCTACGAACCCAACAATTGTGACCTTGACACATCACGGATCGATGAGGCCATCAGAATTGCTTCGCTTCACACGTACACCCCAAAACTTGATATTATTCAAAGTTTAGAGGCGAAACTCGGTTATGAGTTTGTGGTCAAAGGTTTGTTATTGGAAGCCATCACACATGCATCTGATCAAGATCAACAAGTTGGATACAATTACCAGGTGAATAATTGTAGCAGTTACTTTGTAATTATATGATTAGGAACTGTTATATTGACTGTTCCTTTTTAGGGGTAAAATGGTCATTTTTAAACAAGGGTAAAATGGTCATTTTAACACAAGTTAAATGACCATTTTTTAAATAAGGGTAAATTTGTCATTTTTAACACGAGTAAAATGGTCAGTTTTGACAAATGGTCATTTTAAACAAGGGTGAAATGGTCATTATAAACAGGGTGAAATGGTCTCAAACAAGGGTAAAATGGCTGTTTCAAACAAGAGTAAAATGGCCGTTTTTAAACAAGGGTAGAATGGCCGTATTTAGCGCAAGTTAAATTGTCATTTTTGACAAAAGTTAAATGGCCTATTTTTAAACAAGGGTAAAATGGTCATTATTAATACAAGTTTAAGATGGTCGGTTTTACACAAGTTAAATGGCATATTTAAAACAATGGTAAAATGGTCATTTTCGAATAAGGGTAAAATGGTCATTTCTAAACAATTGTAAAACAGTCCATTTTAACGCAAAGGTAAACGGTCATTTTAACGCAAAGGTAAACGGTCATTTTAACACAAATGCTAACATACAAAATTAACACAAATTAGTCAAAAGGATGAATAGTATGACGATATATGAACTTCAGGGACGGTTTTTGTACCTGTTGAAGTAAAAGGACATGATCTTACCCATACATAAAAGACGAAAACTGTAACTTACCCGTTTATTTATTTATTTGTTTTCTTACAGAGGTTAGAATTTCTCGGTGACTCGGTATTGGACTTGCTAATAACACATCTTTTTAATAAACACAATAACATTGATCCGGGAGAATTAACTGACTTACTGTCAGCGTCTGTTAATAACGAAAATTTTGCATATGCTGCGGTTAGAATAAACCTTCACGGATACCTCCAACACCATTCAACCTCTCTCCAAACACAAATTTCAGATTATATAACGTTTGTTGCTATGTCATCAACCGATACAAACTCACTTCAAACCAAAAAAAGCCCGAAAGCACTTGGTGACTTAGTGGAGAGTATCGCAGGGGCTATATTAATTGATACAAAACTTAATCTTGATGAAGTTTGGAGAATATTTGAAATGTTATTAACGCCAATTGTGACACCAGATAAACTTGAGCTTCCGCCTTTACGGGAATTGATAGAGTTTTGCGACTCAAAAGGTTATTTTATAAAAGATAAGTGTAGAAGTATGGATGATGGTGTAGCAGCAGATTTAATGTTGCAGCTTGAAGATGCCTTGTTGGTTGGAGAGGGCATGGGTCCCACCAGGAAAGTCGCGAGGGGTCAAGCCGCTCTTAGATTGTTGAGTCAACTCGAGGTTCGGATTTTTGCTTATCGTTTCTTTTAACCTAATATAAACCATTACTAGAGTCGTTTTAAACGTGCCGAACATGACACGTTTAACACGACTAGTGAACCTGAACACGGCAGGTTAAGTGTTTAATTAAACGCATCATTTTTTTAACACTGACAAAGTCATGTTTAATATGTGGGTTACACCACACATGTAACACGATTAAAGGTAAAAAATTTCAATTACATGAACGACAGGACATGTTTAACACGATTATTGACATGATTAACCTGATATTTAAAAATAATCAGTTACAGAATTTTTTCATAAATTTGATTATTTTTAGAACATTGTTGTTTTAATGAATGGGTAACATGTTGTGTTGATCTTTCAACCTATTTTTTCATAAGTTAAATGTGTTATGGTGCCATAAACGGGTTAAGCTGGCTGAACCTGTTTATACATGTTTTTAATCGTGCCATTAACATGTTGACCCGTTTATGTTCTGATCCCGTTTACCCCAAACACTTACACGTTTAACTTCGTGTCAAGTCACGTGTGCCATAACTGCAGACATTATTTTCTACAACTTGGTTTGTTACAGTTTATTACCAGATTTTAATCCAAACACTCCCTAATTAGACGATTAGCCTCGTCTTTGACATGTTCATATTGTTTCATGTGCCAGAAAAGAGGAATTTTAAATAAGAATCAAGATAATAAAGATGGAGAAATTGCTAATAAAAACATTAAAGAAAATGGCATAATCCGATCAAAAAGAACTCGTTTCGATCCTCGACCAGCTGCAGATACAATAATGAAGGAAAAATCAAATTCCAAAACCGAAAGCCCTGGTAAGCATCTTGAAAATTTATTTATTATTATAACAAAACTTTCATAATCTTATTTTAATATTTATGTTCATTTAAATTGCAGTCTTAAAGCCAATTGACACAAAAAAAGGTGTACCAAGATCTTCACTCTATGAGTTATGTAGAATAATGCAATGGCCAATGCCTATCTTGACTGCATCAGAGCAAAAATCAAGGTTAGTAAATATTTAATTCACATTTTCATAAACCTTTTGTATTATTGTTTTACTAGACGAGAGCCCGCGCGATGCGGCGGAGTGTGCACACAAATCCAGCATCAAACGCGTCACTCCGATGTCAGCATGTGCGAAACCATGCAACGGTATGTGCGTACCCCAACGATGGTATGCGCATAACGTGGCATCGAGCGCGTAACCGGTGTCGGTAAGTATGTCATACAACACTTGTGCACATGCAATCCAGTGTCGGTACGCGCGTAGCGCGTCATCATACACTTGATGCCAATACACCGTTTTAACCCGAAACTTGTTTTGACCTGACCCCTTTCGACCCGAACCTGTACGAACTTAACCCAAACCAAATGAACCCTTTTTGTATCGACCCATTCAGACCATAATCTGGGTTGTCCAGTGACTCGAGCCCACCTGACCTGCCCCATTGTGCGTACTTAAAATGTTATTTTTTAAAATTTTATAAAGTATAGCAATACCATACTCATTTTAAAGAGGATAAAATACTCGTTTTTATGGTTTATTTTTCTTTAATAAATATTGATGCATGAAATCATTATAGTCGTTAAAAGGTCGTGGGGTTGTTGGCTTAGAATAAGGGTTAAATGTGTAACTATTTAGTAAATAAAAAAAAACTTGATTTAAAGTTGAAGGACCATTATTGTAACTATTTTTAGGTTTTAATGTTTAACCGTGCATGTGTGATTAAGAGGCCTACCCCTGGATCTTCAAAATTTTATGCATTGTTAATTATACAACATGCAACAATTACCTTTTAAAATTTAAGAGGTCCCTATATAGTATAGATATAGATTTTTATATTTATTTTATTTTTATTTGAATTATGATTTTGCAGAACTCTGATTGAAATCGGTGAAGGTGTTGATAAACGAACCGCATTTAATAGCTTCGAGTCGCATATATGTTTGACTATTCCTAGTTATGGTGTTATTGAACTCACGGGCAATCCACGAGCGGACAAGAAGAGTTCTTTCGCATTTAATAGCTTCGAGTCGCATATATGTTTGACTATTCCTAGTTATGGTGTTATTGAACTCACGGGCGATCCACGAGCGGACAAGAAGAGTTCTTTCGACTCGGCTGCTCTACTCATGCTCTATGAGCTTCAGAGACGGGGAATGGTCAAAATCGAATAAGAGGTCAACATAAGAAGTCAACATATTCCATGACTTTTAGACAATGTGAAACTGACCGTCGACCCAAAAAAAAAGTCAACATATTCCATGACTTTTAGACAATGTGAAAATAAATTGGGGTGAAGAAACTTATCCATTGATTTCAAGTGGTATTTTGACATTACGTTATGGCAAAAAACTAAAAAAGCTAGTTTGAACATGCTTTAATTTCGGTTTGTATTATAACTACAACTAGGTGTCTTATCCGGTGCGCTGGTGTTGTTTAGCTGTTATATGTGGCGAATGCGTTAGCGTGTTTGCGAGTTGTGACGACAAACTGACGCGAATTCGGTCAGTATCGGGTTACATTACTGGAACTAAACAAAAATATAATTTCGTCAACACCCATATGCAAATTAACATAGATAAAACAAAAAAACATGTGCGGTTAACTAATAACAGTAACAAAAAAAACTTTGCGTGCTGCACTGTTGATGCAGATTCGTACGATATTGGGTTACAAACCTGACACCAGAATAAACAACCCCCGTCAACACACAACAAATACATGTTTAAACAAAAAAAAAAATTTCACGTGTGTTGTGGCAACAAACCAACATGAATTGGATGGTGTCGACGATAACAACAAAAAAACTTGCCTCTTGTGGCGGCGAGCCGACGCGAATTCGATCAGTATTGACGATAGCGGCACCGACTAAGGAAACGAAGCAACACGAATTGGTTGGTATCGACGGTAACAAAAAAAATCGCGCTTTGCGGCAGCGAACCAGCTCAAATTCAGTCGGTATCGATTGTATCGGTACTAAATCGAAAGCATAGAATTCGAAAATGGGAAAAATAAAAAGAAAAAGAATCGTCAACACCCATATACAAGAAATGCATATTAAAAAAATTGCCTGTGTTGCAACAAGCCAACACTAATTGGACGATATCGACGTTAACCAAAAAAACTCGCGGCTTGCGGCGGCAAGCCAACGCGAGTTCAGTTAGTATCGATGGTATAGGCATCGACGACGAACCAACATGAATTGGATGATATCAACTCTAACAAAAAAAACTGCCTTGTGGCGGCAGACTGACGCTAATTCAATCATTGGCACTAAATTGTAAACATAAAACTCAAAAAGGAAAAATCATAACTAAAAAAAAATAAAATAAAATAAAATAAAAGGGCTCATAAGGTGCCACCATGTTGTCTAATCACGTTACAACGGCACTAACCCATGACATTTAAACTTATATATAATTGAAGAGAGAACTTTGATTTTGGTCCATATGGTTTCTTAAAATTATCAATTTTAGTTCAATAGTTTATTTTAGGCTTTTATGATACAATAGTTTTAATTAACTATCAATTTTAGTCCAACCCATTAACGTCATCCACCAACCGTTAGTTAATACAACTTTGAGGAGTTTTTTTATATTTTTCACAAACTTTTAATTCATATGAATTTTTGGGTGTTCTACCAAAATTAAGTTTTATACTTTTTGTTATCTTTTAGTATTATGGTTTCCTATATTTGTTTGTATATAAATATCTATACACTTTTTATTTTTAATAAATATAATTTTTTCAAAACTGACGCTTTTATGCAAGTGTATATTTTTAATAAATACAAACCAAGACGTCATTCCCATTATGATGGGCTAGCAAGGTGATTATGATATGAAATAATTGTTTCAAACTCTATCGAGTACAAAAATTTAGTTGTTTGAAAAAAATACAAACCAAAAATTAAAATTAATAAACATATTTTCAAAAACACTCTGTCATTTGAAAAGCAAAAAAAAAAGCAATATAAAATAAATATATGCTCTTTTTATCACCGAGAAATAAAAGCCGAAAAGTTAAGTTTTTTAAATCATTTATAGTTAGTAGAAGTGTAGAATTAAACTGGAACTTTAAAAAATAAATATTATGTTTTTTAAAGCCTAGATATTATTACGGCAATAAAAGTAAAAATAAAACTATTCAAATACAAATAAATAAATAAATAGTTGCATAAAAAGCTCCGGTTTCAAAAAAAATATTTAAAAAAATAAAAAAATATATATTTATATATAAACAATATAATAAACCATAATAGTTAGAAAATAACAAAAAGTATAAAACTTATATTTAGTAAAAAAAGAAATATTCATAAGAATTAAAAGTTTGTGAAAAATATAAAAAAAAAGCCCTCAAACTTGTATTAACTAACGGTTGGTGGACGACGTTAGTGGCTTGGACTAAAACTTATAGTTAATTGAAATTATTGTACCATAAAAACCTAAAATAAACTATTGGACCAAAATTGATAATTTTAAGAAACCACAAGGATCAAAACCGAAGTTCTCTCATAATTGAATATGTGGAACCAACCTAAGGGTGGACGGAGTAGGGCTTAGGATCAAATAGGCACCGCTCGGGAGGTTTGGAAACACCACCCTATTCGGTTATCTCCTTTGGTACCAAATGTAGTTGTCGCTTGCCATCCTGTTGATCCATCCTCCAACGCTCGAATGTAACGGTCATATGACCTTTTGATAAAAAAAAACAATTAAGTTATTAATTTATATTTATTTAAACCAACCAAACTCATTCTACTCTATCTTTTAAAATCCACTACCCATATTATAAAAAATTGGATATTTTGGGTATCCCGTTGTTCGGCTCGGATTCAAGCGATGAAGAACAAATGTTCATCAAATTCGTGCAATTAGTCAGATGAGAGGCAATTCGTCAACCGAAAGAAAAAGAGGTTATATAAGCAGAGATCGCAATGCCGGACACGAACAACTAATGAGAGATTATTTTGTTGAAGATCCAAAATTTAACAAATAATTTTTTAGGCGAAAGTTTCGGATGCCACGGCCATTATTCTTACAAATTGTTACTGATTTTGAGACAAACTTTGAATATTTCATCAACATAATGATGCTAGAGGAAACAAATTTTAGGGACATTTTTATATACCCTCATACAAAAACATATTCTATATACCTATGCAAATTAACAATATAATATATATGGTTGGCCATGAGGATTTAAATATATCGGTCGAGTCAAAATAAAAGGGTCTGTAGGCTCTAGTGAGTAACGAAACTTATAAACTAATTTTTTTTAAACCAAAATTATCGTTGCGATAAAGAAATGTCTTAGGCCCAGTATATTTAAGACGATTTAGATCATACTTATTTTATATAAACTAGACGGGTGCCCGCGCGATGCAGCGGGAACACAGGCTGTTGATAATGGTTTGGTTTTAAATTTTCACGGTTCTGTTTCGGTTTACGATGATCAAAAACTGCTACTAATTGTTTATTTGAAAACCGTCAAAACAGGACCGGAAACACCGCTACGTAAATGATAATTTTTTAACTAAAAAACTAAGGGGATATCATACTCAAATTAAAGAGAATAAAATTCTCGTTTTTATGGTGTCGATTTTTTTTAAAAATATTAGCGTATAAAAAAGTTATGACCGTTTAAAAATCGTAAGTGGAAGTTGGTTAAATGTGAAATTAAAAAGAATATATGGTTAAAAGTTAAAGGGCCAATGTTGTAACTATTACTTAAATTTATAAAATTTAATTAAAGTTCAGGGGGCAATATTGTAACTATGTTTAAATATTTTCTAATAGACTATTTTACCCCTCTTTAACATGCTATGTAAGTTGTATCATTTGTTAATTAAATTGTAAATTACTTAAAACTTAAGTGTCTTAATTTGCCCATGAGTTATGTATTATATATAGTATAGATATTTTTAAATACATATATAAAAAATTTTAGCCTCTAAAAACTGTGGGCCTCGGCCGGTTGTCGGCTTGTGCTATCATAGGGCCGGCCCTGAATTCATATATATACCTTTACAAAATAGTTAAAATATCAAATATACCCAAACCATTAAAACTTAAAAGTAATTTAATAAATGATCATTTTAGCCTATTTTTTTTCTAAAACTTTGAAACGTTTTAATAAGTGGTCTTTTAACATAAGCACTGATTTCAAGTTGTCTTTTAACATTATGTTATGGTAAAACATAAAAAAAATACCAGTTTGAACATGATTTAGTATAAGGTTTTTAAATTGTATAACCAGTCTAATATCTAAGATAGTATACTTAGATATTTTTTAAAGAGTAAAGTGAATACGATGCTGTTATGCAATTAAGCTTATACGCAAAACCATCAAAATTACGTATTAAAATGCATAAAGTATTATTCATTTCTCAGATATCAAATTATTAAATCCAATTAAAGCCTAAATTTATTCTATTTTATTGTTAATTCTTCATGAATTTCCCCTTTTAAAACAATTATGGTTTAAAAAAATAAATTGTTTTCTTATTAAACGTGCATTGTATTCTTAAAATAAATATGGACGTTAATTTATTTTGGCATTGAAAAATATATACACATTTTGTATGGTAATTTATTTTAAAAATTAAAAAGGCAAATTAATAATAATTAAAGATATGAATTTTAAAATCCAGACTTAATATTTCTAAATAATCAACAAAAATTAAATAAAATAATTATGCAATAACATAGTCTTTTTGTGTTTCTTCATAAATGTAACTTTTTAAGATTTTGTTATTCCATTTAAAAAAAATTATTGGTATAAAAACAAGCTAAAGTTAAAATTAAAACAAAATAAAACAAAAGAGAAAGACAATAATGAAATCAAAAATCTGTATAAAAAATAATTATACAAAGAACATATATAAAAACTTAAATGAAAGTTTGTAATATTTTGTACGCATATTTTTATTGTTGTAAAAGTTTATTTTGAAATTTGAATATTAGCTAGATCATATGCATGCAAATAAATTCCAAATGCATGCAATTGCAGTATATAGCGACAAGAGGTAGCTAGGATCATTTAATTGCTTTCGAGTGTCACATGTTAATGTTATACAATGCTGTTACGTGACAACGGTCTATGTCCACGTTGCCATCCATGCATGCCTACGTGGGGGTTACCTTTGTACACATGTTCCTTCACTTGGTTTCTGTGTTTGCATGTTGTTGTTCTGTCACTTTGTCCTATGTTTGTTTGGTAGTGGGGCAGTTGGTTTCTAATTTCTATACTTTTATTTTTATTTATTTATTTTTGGTATGGGTTTAAGAAGAGCATAGGAATCTCCGAAGAAATGAAAAAAATAAATAAAACAAAATTAAAAAAATTAACTGATAGACCATCTCGAATCAGCTTATATCATTTAGCTGCTACTACCTTTTTAGGCTCGTTTCAGTTTTTAGAGATTATAGTTTTCAGAGTTGTTACCATTAAACAGTAATTTCAGTATGATCGATTTTATCATTCAAAATGGGCAGGACCGGCTCTAAGTCATTAAAAATTGAAAGAGACTCATTACATTTTATTTTATTAATCAATAAAGGTAAATAAATAGAAAAAATGAAATGAATAAGCGGGATAACAACAACGTCAACTTCGAACACCAACAGTCACGGTAGAATCTGTAGAAAGGAGTTTTTCGAAATGTAGTTATTTAATTCTTATTTACGATCCACAATGCCCCAAGAAAAACTTAGCAGATTAGTGATCATAGCTATCGAGAATAGAATATTAGAGAGCATAAACTACGATGAGTTGATTCACCAAATTGCTATCAAGAATGTTATGTGAGCCTCACAAATCCTCAGTTAGCTGTTAGATTATCCAATATGTCAAAAACTCATTCTAATACAATTATTTTGCTAATTGCTATGTTTATTGCCATAACTTTAATCGCCGTTTAAAAAAATTGTTTACATTATTTAATACGTTAAGACTTAGGGGGGCATATTTTTTTCGGTTTGGCCGGGGCACGCAAATTCTCAGGGTTGGCCCTGAAAATGGGTGGCGGCACATATTGTTCGTTTTTCTGCCTCTCTATTGTAATGGGATCATTTTGTTCAATTTCAACGGAATTGGAATATGCTAGTCAATGGTAGTTTAGTCTTTGTTTATATTTGAGTTTGAGAGCTTGGATTTTTTTTTCTCATGAGGGTTGGAAAATTTTGATAGAACGAAAAATAAATGATAACTGTTAGGTCAGGTCGGTGCATTGGAAACTTTTTACCTTGTTGAGTCAGGTTTTGTGCGGGCAGTGGTGTAACTAGAAAATTTCCACTAATATAAAAAGTTACTCTTTTACCATGAATAGCAAGTTTGAGAACGACCCACAAGTTCTAATTACAATACTTAAATATTTCATGCATTAACGTAGTTATAAAGTTGTTTAATTTTGAAGGTGTTATTTGTTATGTTAAATAAACTTGTCTACGGGTCTAGGGTTGCCGTTGGTCTTCTGGTCCAATGGTAGTGGCTGATTGACCGATGGTTAATGCTGATTGACCTAGCTGATGAGGGTATTCCCATAGTGATAGATTTTCTTCCTTAGCCCTGCTTGTGGTGCGCACATATGATGTATATATGTGTGAACCCTCGGGTGGGCAAAAGTGAAATTGCACTAATTTTGACGTTATTTTACTAATCTCGTGAAAATAACGTTAAAAGTGACGGACGGTTAATCAGGCATCATGTAGTGGCGTTGATAGCCGAAAGACAAAGGTACATGCACCGATCAGCCGGTGTCCCGATGATTGAGTGCTATGTGCCTTATGTCCAAGGCTTGATGCAAAACTACTATCGAGCCGGGGGTCTCACCGAAAGCAGCCTCTCTATCCTTATAGGGTAGAGGTAAGGCTGTCTACATCTTACCCTCCTCAGACCCTACCATAGCTTTGCTATTGGTGAGATATACTGAGTACGATGATGATGATGATGATGATGATGATGATGATGATAGATTTTCTTCTTAATGATGTTCTTAGATGAGTCATAACTGTAGCGTCCAAATCAGTAAAGACGGTTGACATCCTGTTTTATGAAGGCTCACCTCACCTAGGTATTGAGTGATTCCAAATGCTGATAAAATAAATATAAAAACACCTTGTCTTCGAATATTTATTGTGAAATAAACAACATTCAATAATAATTTATAATTATGTTGAAATCAGATAAGAAATAAATTATTAAAAAAACATATATAAAATATTTAAGCCATGTTTTATTCTAAATAAATAAGCTAATAAATTTAAAAATAAATACATCTAAACTCTACAAAGCACCAGCTGTTTTAATTTTTATTTGATTTGGCTATTGCAATTTTCTTATTGGTAACTTAATATTCAAAAGGAATACTAAAAAAAGTACCTTCACTATTATAAAAGAACGAGGTAGCAAACATGTTGTGTTGCGGTGGTTCACCGTTGTAAATTCAGTTAGTATCGGTTCGGTTAACGTTAACAAATATATATTTTAAATGACATGTAGTCAGTTGGTATAGCCAGCGCAGTACTAGAACTAAATTGAAGAACAAATTTATCAAAGCATAGAATACAACAAGTTAATATATTTAAAAAAAACAACGCACGATGGTGGCAAGCTGGCGTCGAATTTGATCAGTATTAGGTTACGTTATCCATAATTTTTTTTTAAAGAAGAAAGAAAAGAAAAGAAAAACGCTTAAATCTCTTAAGCATCATCCCATGAATTTTTATCTTAATACTAATTTCACATATAATTTAGAAATTACCATAAAGCATACATAAAAGTAAAAATCCTAATGACGCGATGCGGTAAGAAGTTTGGGTTCTTTAATAGAGACCCATGTTCAATCCCTACAAAAAATATTTTGGTGAAGGCATATGTGACTCAATGAAGGAAGACCGAGATCTTTGTGATCTCCGGTTCGATCTTGAGGGCGTTTGGGTTTTACCACTAGTGAGCCTACGGGCAAGTGAGTTTTTCCTGGAACTTGAGATAACTTGGTGGCTTTAAGACTCAGTGGCGGATCCAGGCATTTAACTCAATGGGGGAAAAATAGCCAATAAAAATAATTACGTGAAATTACAAAGAACTACATTAAATATAGCAAAACAAAATGCATATTACGGTTGTTCTATATGTGATTTCATTGAATTACAACTTAATTCAAAACACTTTAAAATGCTTGTTTTCAATTATACAAATTACACAGGTATTCAAAAAATCCTCGACAATTCGATTACGCAAATTTGTCATTATCTTCATTGCTGAAAAAAATATTTCACCATTGCAGTTCCAACGAAACTAATTCTCCAAGCGAACTTGATATTCATGAATCGTCCGTCCGTCTGTCTTCTTCATTTAACCATTAACATCTTTTTAGTCGATCATTAAAAAAAGAAAGAATGGGCTTGTTTATCACTTTATAGGGCTATAAGAAATATCGAATATTGGGCTAATCAAAAAACAAAAGCCATAACGAGTCTTAATTGTTTGTTTTTTTAACCTAAATTACTACTACAAAACTTAATTATTACATATAATCTCATTAAATATGAGTGGCCGGGTGACTAACCCTGTTGGACTTGTCTTCAATCCGCCACTGCTTAAGAGCTCTGTACGGCTTGATTAGGCCAGTTGGGGGTGTCATTTTACCATTGAGTCGCCTGTATGTAGTATCTAAGCAATTCTTTGTTACTGGCCGTTAAAAAAAATAATAACTATAAAATAATATTTTATTTAACTACTCATTGTTTTACCCACCAGCTCTCTTTTCCATTAGTTATTTATATAACACATAACACATCATTTGCTAGAAACACGATTCCTTCACTCTTTTTTTCTTAATGTGGTTTTTTCACTACTCATGGGGTTGATGTTAATTGTTCATTAAGGTCGATCGAGATTAGATCGCATGTGTAAAAAAACAAATTCACAGGGCTGCGAACGACCCCATGCAACCGTATATCATGTCACCATAATTTTGTGTTTCATTTTTACTTCTTTTGAACAACTGAATTAAAAAAAAATATATTTACTTGATAGAAAATTTTAACCAGGAAGAAAACACGAAATTACACACTAAGTAGCGGTTTTTTTTTGACAACGCTACCCAGTTCAATTTAAAACGATAATTACAAAATAAGACCATAAAAAGTAAATTCGAAACAATCAAATCAAAAATTAAGTCATTTTGACCAAATTTCTCGTAAAAAAATCACTTGGTTTCAATTGTTGCAAATAAGCCACCAAGCACCGAAAATAATCACCTCAATCAAATACTTTTCTTCTTCATTCGTTTAGAGGAATCCAGCTAATTCATAATATTTTTCGACCAATGGAAAATCCGCCTCCTACCAGCGACCAATCAAATTTCAAATCCTTAAAGCCACCCACCAAAAACATAAAATAGACGAAATATCCAAACATTTGGCATAAAGGTTAACTCTAGTCGGAAGATGATCCAAAAATACCCGCCAAGTAACCTTGTTGGGCATGAATTTGTTTCATCTCGTAATACAAATGGCACACGGTAGCTCCTGCCGGTCAAGAGACTTTCTAATTTCTTTAACCGACAAAATATCATGAAGCTCTAAATCCCAAACCCACCGATCATTTGAATTCAACAAAGAAACGACATATAAAAACTCGAACAACTCATTTTGCTTCGTCGTTTGTATAGGTAGAATGTCGTGTCTAAATATCTTTCCAAAGCAAAGTCTGGTTGCCATTACCCACCTTTTTTCTCATACCCGAAAGGGGCAAAAGACCTTCGTCGTGTAACATATTCACGACCTTGATAACACGAGGCTGAATATCATTCCCTTTTATACTTCAAGACATACCATCTTGTTCACGTTTCAGTCTGTAAATCGTCTTAAGAACCCTCACCCATAAAGAATTTGACCAGATTTCCACATTTCCATCGTTCTATGTATTCATCAATATTCTTTTTTCTTTCTTTTCTTATCCTTTTATTTATTGGTTTATTGGATTTTAATAATCCTTATTAAACGGTATTGGCCGATAATAATCCGTATTCATTTTATCGTCATTGGCGGTCCCAAATTCAAAAAAATTGGCCCCCAATGGTCCCCCATTAAAAAGAACTTAACGACGTTATAGTTTTTCCGAATTTCAAACTAATTTTGAAGGCTATTAATTGAAAGGAAGATACGACTCTATCGATATAAAAATTAGCTCGATATGATAATCCAAACGACTTGATTTGGTTAATTGTAAGTTCAAACACCCGAATTGAAGCAATGTTTCATCGTTTTGGAGAACCATTTCGAACTAAGTTTTACATCAATCGACTTGTATCCTCCTTCAAATCAAAATCCCTAAAACACTGGTTTGGAATTCAGAAAAAAGTATAACACCGTTTAGTCATTTTTAACAGAGACCATTGGGGCCAACCTTTTTTTAATTTGGGACCGCCAGTGGTGATAAAATGAATAAGGATTATTATCAGTCAATACCATTCAATAAGGAGTATTAAAATCCAATATTCCTTATTTATTCACACCCTTTGTTTTTTTATTTTTTCATCAACCCAAAAAAACATGATACCATCAATTGTTGAGAACCAAAATAAATTAGGATGGAATGCATGCTTTTGGAGTTTGAAGTTTAACATTAAAAAATTTTCAAGTTTGTTAATCAAAATGACACCATGTCATAAATACCATTAAGGAAACCAGGTGATCAAGATAGATGAGTATAACTAAAAGTTTATGGTTAGTACTTAGTACCAATGTGTTATCTAAGCATTGAATACCATTAGTTGTACATGTGAGGGTTCCAACACTATTTAAAAACACTATGATAAACATAAAATAAAACAATAAATTAAGAAGAGAGAATTTCTAAAATAGTCTCTTTATAGAAATAGAAAAAGATTCCAAGTTTTTCACTTATAATTAAAGTTTTCAGTTTTGTCTTTTACGAATCTCATCGCCGGACGATGTTTTAAGAAATACCGCTGATGAATTAGTAAACCAATCAGATAACGACGCGTGGGGTGGAATACACATGGTAGACGATGCGTTAAGTGTTAAGTTATGGTTGATGATGCGTTAAGTATTAAATATTAATACTTAACGCATATTAATACTTAATGCATCATCAACCATAAATTAACACTTAACACATCTTTGACCATGTGCTTGGAGGCCTAAAACATCGTTGGCTATGTGTTAGCTAACTCGTCAGCGGAACTACCTAACACATCGTCGCCTATGTGTTAGCTAACTCGTCAGCGGAACTACCTAACACATCGTCGGCGATGCGCTAGAAGAGTGACAAATCTGGAAAAACGATTTTGAGGGGACATATTTAGAATCTCTCACCATTAAGGGGATATTTTGGGAATTTTCCCAATTAAGAAACGTTTATGTTATCGTTAAGATATTTATCAGTTCGATAGTTTGTAAGCATTCTATTGGGCCACTTGGCTTAGCTTAAGCGGTCCGCGTAATTTGTTTATTTTATTATTTTTTTGTTTTAATATTGTTTTTTTGTTTGAAAATACTTTTATCTGTTTATACAACCGTTGATTCCGCCCGTATTGGCCTCGAATCATGGCTGGTCGTGTTATGTTTTGTTTGTCGCCGTTTTTTATGTTAAGTTTTCTTCGATATATTAATGTGTTGTATTTGGGTGTGGATGAATATTTTTTTTTCTTAACTTTCAATGTCTTAATCCGATACCGATGAGTTCAAGTCCGTTAGCCACTACAACGCACAATCGCAGTTTTTTTTTGGTTCACCACCGTTTTCACTTTATTTTTTTCTATATATGTTAGTTTGTTGTATATGGGTGTCAACAAATTTATCCTTCGTCGTTACAATCAAATTCAACTCCATTTGGCATCGCAACGGACGGGTTTTGTTATGCTACCTTGTTCTATTTGGCCGATAACAAACTTATTTTTTTTATCGGGTGTCCGAACCTAATAAAAATCGAACTTACATCGATTCATTGTTGCGACACGTATGCTGATAAGCAAATACCATCAGCCCAGCGCAACACGCCGGGTTTGAAACTTAGTACAAATTGAACTTTCACGATAAGAAGGATACGAATTTGAATTGGAGTCTTCCTTAAGCTTCAAAATAGAAAATTAGAGATGTGCATAACCGGTTTTTTCCCCAACCGGTCCGGTTTACAAAACCGATTTGGCCCAAACCGGTTTAGTTTGTGAACCGATTTCAGTGATCAAGAACCCGGGCTGGTCCTAATCGGTTAGGGTCGGGTCTGAACAGGTTCGGTTTTAAACCTGTTTTTCAATTTTTTTTAATTCTTGGGCTTATTAGTGTGGGCTGGACTACAATTAGAGATTTAGAGCTGGACTGGATGTGTTCGTTTGACAAATGAATTGGAATCTTTTTTTTTAAACGAGGATAACGGCAGAAACATTTTAGTTTTTTTAGATTTTTTGTTTTTTATTTATATTTTGCGTTATGATTTTTGTTTTTATTTTTTTGAATTTTTATGGGTTTTCTATTAAGATCAAAAACTCCTCAAAAAACATTCAAAAATAATAATAAAAAATTCATATCTCAAAATATAAATCGAAAACAAAAAAAGTAAAAAAAACTAAAATGTTTTATTCGTTGTTCTCGTTCAAAAAAAAAGAAAAAAAAACTCGAAAAAAGATTCCAACGAATTCACTTGAAATCCTTCACATTTTGGAAGGATTTAGAATCCCTTTATTTAAAGGATTTTCAAGGAATTGAATTCCAATTCCTTGACAACCGAACACACCAAAATGAAATTAAAATTCCAATTCCAACAGAACGAACACTCCATGTCATGGGATTTTAATTCCAATTCCTTTGAATTCCAATAACTTCTGTTAAACGAACGCGCCCTTAGTTTACGCTACCGTAATGCATATAGCAGAAATCGACTGAACGCCATTTTTGTGCTTTTTTTTTTGTTTGTTTTAATTCCGATATGGTAATGAACATTACGAAAACTGACCAAATTCACCAACCGAACGTCAATTTTGTGTATTTTTGTTTGCTTTAATTTCGGTACAGTAACAAACATGAAGGAAACCGTCGAATTCGCGTAGACTCACTACCTCAACGCTCGGTTTTTACCAACGTCCAAACTTAATGCATATAGCAGAATTATGTTTTTTAGTTGATTTCGAAATTACTTAATGTGCATATTCGTTGATTTGATTTCAGCAAGAACTTAGTGCATATCTTTTAAATATTTTAACAGTTTTTCTTTGATTAGTGGTATTATATCGGAAAACGGTTTACCTCTAAATGATAACTCGTTTAGTTTGTTACAAATTTAAAAAAAGAAAAAGAAAATCAATTAAGTACTAAAGGACTCGTGGGATAATAAACTCCCGATAAAATAGTTGTGGCAGTTTTGTAAACAACAAGCATAGTGTTATTTGTTCGATAATAGCCCAACTCGTTGTAGAGAATTCCTTAAACGCATGAGGATGACAGATTCACAAGCACATCATGATATGAGATTAAACTTTCTTTTTTGCTTAATAACTTTCTCAAACATTGTACACGTTGAATGGATGTAAATACGTCCCATTGTCCCAATTCAGACCTAAGCAAATGGAACCCTCCTCTATATAATATTTGCGACATCTACTAAACACTTTGTTTGAGCTAAAATTGTTACTAACATATTTATTAAATTATTATAAATTACTTAAAATAAAAAAAATAAAAATCTAGAAATTCGGTTAGGTTTTTCGGTTTCTATTACATGCAAAACCAAAACCGAACCGCTAGTTCGGTTTTACAAAAACTTAAAACCAAACCGTTGGTCTTTGTTTCGATTCAATTTTTTCGGTTTGATTTTTTCGGTTTAGTGCACACTCCTAAATTATGAGATACCTTGGGAGTTTTTGCAAGCCATATTGACCATATTTTGAGTAGTGAAACGTTGACCAGCTGCAAAATCTCATATATAGCATTAACTCCACGTTGTGCTGCCACTATACTATCCATCGTCGACAGGTCAGAAGGCGGAGAGACAACGAACTTGGTCTGTTTGCCTACTTCGTCTTTTTTCGCCTTTAACATTTTTGAAACCATCCACAGTAATAATCCTGCTATCGTCTGCCCGACCCACTCTCTGCAAACAAATTACTAGTACCATTTAACTAAAATTTGTAACGAAAACTATTAAAAAGGCTTATGTCTTGCATATAAGTGAGTTGAATGTTTCAGTCATATTATTATGTTATTAACTTATTTTAGTTTCACAAATTACTTACTTGCAGACAACTATTAGTGAACTACCAATAACCATAACAGTGGTTGCGGGTCTTTCCCACTCAATAACTTTTTGGAACCACGGTAATGCACTTTCGAATGGCTTCATTAACTCCTGTACAATACAAGTAAAAGGTTATAAAATATGGTGCCTTAATAGTAAATGTTTGTGAAAAGAAACACTACAAAATATTTATAAGTAATGCATGTGCTAGTAAAACACGATAACCACTACTAGAGACGAGAATTTAGTCGATTTGGGCGTGTTTTATTTCAAATGGTCATTCTACCCTTACAACCTTATATAGCCATCTTTGATAAATTTTTACATAATGGCCATTCTATTTCTACCCTTTTCCATTGGATTTGTTTAAACCCTATTCTATTTGCATTTTAATCGACATCGATGCTAAGCGAGCAAACAGAACCGTTGTCTCTACTCTTTTTTTTTCTTTTTTTTTTTTTAACTTAATGGCCTTTCTACCCTTTTCCATTGGATTTGTTTAAACCCTATTTTTTATTTGCATTTTAATCGACATCGATGCTAAGCGAGCAAACAGAACCGTTGTCTGTACTCTTTTTTCTCTCAATGGCAGATAATCAAAAGATCGAATCAGTATGTTTTTGAAATATAAATAAAATGGTAAAATGGGTAAGTACATAAAATGAAGTTAAAGATGGGCATATATGAAATTTTAAAGTTTTTGAAATATAAGGGTAAAATGGTCATTTATTAAATTGGTTTTGATGAATTGGGTATATATGATTTTTCCAAGTTTGTAGGGGTATATATGAAACTGCCCCAATAAATAAAGTATTATCGGGTCAACAAAATCCAACCCGGCCCGTTTCAACTCATGACCAAGCATTCAAACTATAAGATTTTCAAGAATTGTACCAGCAATACAAGAGCACTGTCACCAATCCCGTCTTCTTTCACTTCATCAGCAGTAGCTTTAGCAGTATTAATCTCTTTAGCTTCTTCTCTAACTTGGCCAACAACCGTTTCCAAAGACGATATGTTATCTGGCTGGTTACTCACAATCTCAGACTGTGTGGGGCCCACTTCTGACTCAGCACACGGGATACACACCTGCGCGACATTCAAGTTTCTTAATATCGAGCTAGCGCTACACGGGTGTCCACTTTTAACTGATTTTAAGCTCTTGGCTAGCTGTTCTAACACATTGCTTCCTGTTGGCAACTCATCAAACAATGCAAAAATTAGGAAACTTTTGGGATTAGGTGGCGAAATCCTGAGCATTTCTCGGGCTGCATGCAGTCTTATTATCCCTAATATAGTTCTTGCATGCATTTCCCATGCTTGTAGAGGTGAGTCAACCTTAAACTTTGCTAAAAACTTGTGTAATAACATGATCTCGTTCACGAGAGCAAGCCAATGGTCCCGTCTTGTGGAGCTGGTTAGTTCTGGGAACTCGATTAGAAAACCTTCTTCCCTGAAACAAATCTCAAAAATATTAAACGATCGAACGCGAACGAGCCATGCTTGTGTTCGTTTGTTTTAACTTTAACCAAACAAACGATTGAACACGAACGAGGTTTTCTTGTCCGTGCTCATGAAGAAAGTGAGTGTGTTCATGTTCATCTATGTTCATTCGGTAATAGTATGAATGGGTGGGTTGATGAATGTAAACGAACATAGCTGAACAAAGATGAAAGAACATTACTCAGAAAACACTGATTAAGTAGACGTGAACGTCATCAATCTGGCCTAATAGTATATAAAACTAAACTAAATTGTAAAAAATGATATTCTATTTTTTTATAAAAGAGACCAAATTGTAATGTGCCTATAAAATATAAATTCTAAATGAACAAACTTAAACAAGCGTAAACTAATGAACATACATAAAGTCATGAGAACATAAAAAAAATTTAATAAACAAACGTTCACAAACATAAATAAACAAATGAATCATGTCTTTGTGTTTGTTCATTAAACTAAAAGAACAAAAAAGTTTTGTTCAAGTTTGCTCATTTATTAAATAAACGAACTACCCACCAAATAGTTTATGAAAGGTTCACTAAGCGTTCGATTCGTTTGCAGGCCTAGATATCTTGATTTAAAGTGTCCAACACTGCGACTACCAAACATTCTGGCTTAATATAATTTAATCAAGTAACGGGTCAAAATGATGAAATGGTGGTAACTACCTTAAAACAAGGTTTTGCCTACAATAAGTTGGTTACCAAAAATATAAATCAAACCACATTTGGTTTAGCTATTTATCCATTAGCCCTTTAATATATACTAAAATGCGAAAATTCTATCTATATGGGTCGGGCCCACAAAGTTTTAGATAATTAAGCATGAACATGAAGAAGCAGCTATCAGAATACTAGATAATTAAACTGAAATAGTACATGAGGTGGTAATTAATCTCACAGATCAGCAGACTCATAAACAATGGCTTTATCGAAAAGTGGAGCACCAAATGGGCCTGTGGCTGTTGACTTGATCGACTGCTCGATGTCCTTTGACAAGTCAAGTTTGACTGCATCTTCATACGACAATGAGCCCGATGCCTCAAAGTAGAGTGCATAATTGGTTAATGTAAGCCTACCTACAAAATTTATAATAAATGGATTGCTAGTTATTACGTCACGTCTATGAAGAACTAAAATAAAAAGGGTATAAAAGTAAATTATACAAACCGGGCCAGCTTTGTTTCCCTATATGGCGAACGACTCTTTGTGAACTAGCAGTACCCTCAACGTGCAGAATAAACTCATCATCTACCATTTCAATATTCTTTGGTGTTGCTTGCTTTTGCAAATGGTGTACACATCTGATTACAACAGCCCACAAAATCGAAATATCAAATTGTTGATAATCATTTTAGATGATCTGTTTTGTATAAGGGGTGGATTGCTAATCCGTTGCACGAGTTATTCGTAGTGAGGGTTCGAATCCCTCTCTTTCCGTTGATGACTTTCTATTTTTTTTTTCAATTTAGCAAACCACTGTTTCTTTTTCTTTTTTCTAGTTAAGTGTGTGGAATAACTAAAATAAAATAAAAATATGAAGAAAATATATAATCAAGCAAGAAAAACAAGAATATGAGATGAATTACTTGTCAATTTCTTGAAGGAATTTGTCATAAGCAGGAAAGTAAAGACGGTTTTCTGTAGATGATGTTAGTGTCTCAAAAGTAAACCTCCCGTTAATGAAATCAGCCACCAAAGGAACTAATGATCCCAACCACACAAATGTATTTTCTCCAGCACTCGGCTTATTGTTAACCTACTAACACAACATATACAATTAGAAAAGATATAAAAAAGCCTATTGTAAAGAGAGAAGAAATATAGTTAACTACACTTGTTTGTTGGAAATGTAATTCAAGCGTACATCTTTTACTGTGTATTGCTAGTTAGATAATATGTAAAATGGCACAAACATAAAGGTCGAATGTTAAAACAATGTTTGAATGCGAGAAGGTGACTTACAAGAAGTGGCAAGATGTCTGAATAGAACAAGGATGTTTCATCTTGTTTGTTAGGAGGTTTCTTCTCTTCTTTCTCCTTGGCCACACATTCCTAACCGTTAGAAACAAAAACAACATTGAAAAGCTACTTTTCTAAGACCAAAAATGTTAACAGGACTCAAAATCCACAAGCAACACCGAAATACAAAGTCAATAAGTACATTTATATGTTCGTTCCTTAATATTATGCAACCGACATAAATGGGCAAAAAGTGAGACCCCAGCCGAGACATTGCGCCATTAAACTGCTATTTTGTAGTGGCATTCTGGTAACCATCGAACTTCATAACTCAGCACATACTCTTAAGCATGGGTCAATGGGTAAAACAAGTAGTCGAAGGTAATAAATAAGTAAATCACTGAGACATTGACTATTTCACATTCATTTTATTATCTAGTATCTACAAGATGCGACGGACCACAATGGATAAATGATAGTAATATTATTGAAATAGTTGCTTGTTCCCTAACCCTATGTCCGTTTTGTTTGAGAGTCTTGACGATGAAAAATGATACGGAGAACACAAATTAACTGTTGGCACAATTGTTGGCCCAAGTGTAAAGCCCAGCCCAAGAGTTATTAGGGTTTATTATATTTGGTAATGTCTTGACTAGCAAGTTTGGTTAGTCTATATAAGTCGAGTTATGGTTAGACATTAGAATAAGAAGTTGGTGCAACCGAGCTAGGGTTCATCAAGAGTCAAACCGAGATAGGGTTTGAGGGTTTGTAATCAGTTTTTTGAGTGAGATTTTCTGATTAATATAAACGAAAGTTATTCGTTTAGTTCGTGTTTGATTATCGATATGGGACTTGAATTGGTATCAAAGCCAAGTTCAAGAAATCGATAATCGGTCGGCGAAGAGCGGTGGCTTGAGGAGAAGCCATCGTTGGCAGATATCGGAACCGAGTTGGGTTTTCAAATCGGAGTTTTTTTTTTTCGCAAGTAGGCTGATCGGATCTGTTACCTTGGTGATTGGAACTGCAGCGGAAATAGTAAGTTTCTGTTTGGTCGAAGGGTTTTATTTTATTGGCAACGATTTAAGGTTCTTGATCGGCATTACGTTTCAAAAGTTCCAGAAGTAAATATGGTTTGAACATTAAGCAAGAGTTTGACTTTTGGTGTCTCATCGTGGCCCCCTCCAAAATCAAGAAATAATAAAGTTTGTTTTATATTGATTTTAAAATTAGTTGAACAAGTGTGGTTTAACTATCATTGGTTTACTTGAGTTGGACAAGTGGGTTTAATTCAGAGTTCGTATTTTATTGGGTTAAACGAGTTAGGTTTTAACCAAGGTTCGATTTATTCTGTGGGCAAACGGATTTGGTTCTGAAAAGTTGTTCGGGACTGAGCTGTTTATAGTTGTTCCAAAGAAGTGGAGCAAAAGAGGGTTCGACGTCAATGGCAAGTGACGAAGAAAGACCGGTAATTCAACCCAAAGCGAGTGGGGGGATTTTGTTACAAGTTCCAAAGCTGAATGGAACAAATTACATCACATGGGCGATTGTAGTGGAAGCGATATTAGATGATCAAGACCTATGGGGAGTTGTTCAACCAGAAGAGGGTGCAGTTATTGATGCGAAGAAGTATAAAACGGCAAGATCGTTTTTGTTTCAAGTGGTGGATGGTGATATTCTTCTTTAGATTTCTCAATACAAGAATTTCCGGGATATATGGATGGCTATGAAGGCACGGTATGTTGTGGCCGAGCGAGTTCAAAAGGCTCAACTGCTAACTTTGAAAAGTGAATTTGAGAAACTCAAGATTGTGGAAAACGAAAATGTTGACGAGTTTGCAGGAAAAATAACAAGTATCGTTTCAAAGGCAACAAGTTTTGGTTACGTGTTCGAGCAAGATGTCTTGGTGAAGAAGTTACTAGATGCTGTTCCTGACAAGTACTTTCAACTCGTAGACTTAATCGAGCAAAGTGTTGATATCGATAGTTTGATGTTTGAAGATGCTGTTGGAAGACTTAAGGCATTTGAGAAACGTCTACGTGGGAGAGAACAAGTTTCAAATTCACAAGGTCAGTTACTTTTTAATCGATCGGAAAGTAGTTATAAAGGGAAGTCTTATGATCAGTCCGGTAGCCGAGGTAAGGGTTGGCCGAGTTCACAGGGGCATGGAAGAGGCCGTGAAACCGGAGGTCAAGACCGAGACGATGAGGACCAAGATGGTTGCGAAAACCGAGGTGGTCAAGATCGTGGGTCAGGTCATAAGGGGCAAAGAAGAACCAATGATCGTCAAAGGGGAAGAAAGGATAGATCACAAGTTCAGTAGTGTTACCGTTGTGATGAGTTAGGTCACTTTGCAACTGCGTGCCCGGAACGCATGAAGAAAAAGGAAGAATCTAATTCGAACAAAGTTGATAATTTTGATCCATCTTTGTTTATGGTAAAAGGTGATCAAAAGACAGTTTTACTGAATGAAGACGGTGTGATTCCAAAGCAATTCGAAACCGACCCGATGGAGAAAGATGTTTGGTATCTCGACAATGGAGCACCAAATCACATGACGGGTAATAAAGCGTATTTTTATGAGTTGAATGAATAAGAAACGGGAACGGTGAAATTCAAAAATGAATCTTGTATTGATATTCGGGGAAAAGGGTCAGTCTTAATTGAAGGGAAAACGGGGGAGCAGCGCCTGTTGACCGATGTCTACTACATCCCGAGCTTATAATGCAATATCATAAGTCTTGGTCAAGCAACGGAAGGTGGATGCGAGATTCACATGAAACATGATTTGCTAACCATTAAAGATGATAAAGGTAAGCTTTTGATGAAGGTGACAAGGACCAAGGACCGATTATACAAGATTAGCCTCAAGATAGTAAGTCCCGGTAAACGAGCTAGCATTAGAATGAAGAATTTTGCAGGTTGGGATCTTCAAAGAATTGGACTGAAAGAAGACAAGCCGATTACGAGTCAGATTCCAATCAAAGTTCTAAAATTCAAAGTCCAAAGAAGAGTGTTCAAGAAACTAAACGTGTGGTCAAGGAAGTGATTCAAGCCCAAAGGAAGGTGTCTAATGATCAAACGAAGCAAATGTTACTTCGAGCCAAGTGGAGCCCAAAGAACATTGCAAGAGATCAAGAAAAGCCTAGGGAGAATCAAGAGAATGATGACAAGCGTGAAGTTGAAGATCGCCAATTTCTAGTAAGAAATTAGGGGGTGAGTTAGGTGAGTCGGATACAACAATTAGGGGGGGGGTGATTGTTGGCACAATTGTTGTTTGACCCAAGTGTAAAGCCCAGCCCAAGAGTTATTAGGGTTTATTATATTTGGTAGTGTCTTGACTAGTAAGTTTGGTTAGTCTATATAAGCCGAGTTATGGTTAGACATTAGAATAACAAGTTGGTGCAACTGAGTTAGGGTTTATCAAAAGTCAAACCGAGTTAGGGTTTGAGGGTTTGTTTGGTTAGTCTATATAAGCCGAGTTATGGTTAGACATTAGAATAAGAAGTTGGTGCAACCGAGTTAGGGTTCATCAAGAGTCAAACCGAGTCAGGGTTTGAGGGTTTGTAATTAGTTTTTTGAGTGAGATTTTCTGATTAATATAAACGAGAGTTATTCGTTTAGTTCGTGTTTGATTATCGATCTGGGACTTGATTAACTACTATGTTAACCAAATCCATTGGTACCACAACCTCCTTTGTAGACTGGTGTTAAGATTATTACTGTATAAAACAAGAATATTACTCTGTTCAATTCCTTCAATCTAAAACTCACTCTTAGGGGTTTAATCTAGTGCCAATTGGAGGTAGAACATTCACCAATGCTAGTGTATGCACGCATGTTTCATAACCGTATTGAGTCTTACTCTAGTTCATTCAAACTGCTTAAACCTAATGAAAAATTCATGTTAAATCACTCACTTAAGACCATCAATTGTAAATTTCAATCAACTGTGAATCTCTTTCATAATTCAGTTTTTGACCTAAATCAAAAACGAACAAACTAATATAAGTATATAACTCAGTAACTCACCAAAACGTAAAAATGCACACTAAGGATTATTGAATAAGTCTCAATATTATCACATTGAGGAAATCTCACTCAAAAACCTCTCTTACACATAACTCATGTTTCTCTTTCTCAACCGTAACTCGGTATGTCTTAACATAGCTCGGTTTATATACACAAGCCTAACTTCCCAGCCAAAGCTTTACCAATTTTAATTACAATGCAATTAAAAAACATATTGTGAATTTTTTGTAGAAGTAGGTGGAATAAGAGCATTCCCAGTCTATTCCCTACCATATATATATATCTATATATATATCATATAAACACAAAATCACTATATTTTCTCTTTTCTGTTCAATTAAATAATATTTTTATACCTTTATAATTATTTTTTCTCTCTCCCTTCACTTACAACCACTTTCAGAAAATATTAAAAAATTATACGGTGTGAACAGTGAAACCTCAAATTTAACTTTCCCATATAACATTTTCTCTCTTATTTACTCAAAACCACTCATAACCATACCATATATTTTACAAAACCCTCTCACAAAAATATAGGGAATAGGTTGAGAATGCTCAGAAAACCACTTGTAAACAAAACGTGTAACCAAATATGACCTACTTGTCAATATTGGTCCCCCAAGTTTACCGACTTGTGACTTGGAGTCCGAAAATTACCAGCACTAAATGATATTTCTAGTTAGCATAAATCGGAGATAAAATTCGGTCTCTGTGTGGCACATGTTAGTGTATGTGAAGCCTTGCCTATTGCATGCTTACTAAGTTAGATTCCATATTAATCCTAGTCTATTTATACCCTATAGTGGGGGTAAAAACGAACCATCATAACGGGCAAATATTGGACTGTTTAAAAAGGGTAAAAATGGACCGGTCAGAGTGAGCCAAGTAATAATTTTTATATTTATTCGATTAAATATGATAATACTAATACCTAAAACCATAAACCTACTATACCTAAATATAACAAACCAACTAAAAGGGCAACAAGAAGGAATTGAATATTCACCAACCTTCAACCTTTTAAGCTCATACACTGTAAGTAACTAAGTATCATATTTAAGCTAGAAAATCAGCAAGTGTAATTCTTAAATTATAAAAGTAAAAGATACTAATAGCAAATATCTTCCACAAATTTTAAAAAAAACCAGTAAGTGTACTTTAGAAAATCAGTATAGGTAAAATAATGAATGGAAGGGAATAACTAGAAAAACCAGTTGCTATCCTATCATTCAAATAATCACATTTAAATACATAACAATTGCTATTGAATAATCCCTTTTATCAAAGTTTCTAGTTTGTGGATTTTAATTGGGCTATCGTGTGTTTAAACTGGAATTTTAAAGGGGCCTGAGTGAATTTTCTATTTTTTGTGCGTGTGTGTGTTGGGGGGGGGGGGGGGGGGTGGATTGAACCATTTTAACCTTTTTCCACTTGGTTCAATGGGGGATTACAC
Organism: Bidens hawaiensis; assembly: GCF_021521415.1. Taxonomy (NCBI): domain Eukaryota; kingdom Viridiplantae; phylum Streptophyta; class Magnoliopsida; order Asterales; family Asteraceae; genus Bidens; species Bidens hawaiensis. Next base: position 1,444,227 of record NW_027491273.1, read on the forward strand.
CCCACTCAAGCATACATCAATCCGCCACTGGTAGTTCACGTGTGACCGAACCACGTAAAATTCTTGTTTCGTGTTTTCTTGTTTGTTGTTTCCGCTGTATAAATGATATAAGGTTCTATTACATGCTTACCAATTTTAATTGCATTAATGTAACACTTAATTGCATGGTTATCCCTAAAGTTAATTAGTTACAAACTTAATCCTAATAATTATAAACTTATTACTAGGGTGGTCCAGAAGTATGAATTTTGTAACTACGGTGGTCCTTACCCGTTAACGGCGTTAAATTTTTCAGTTAAATCAATATAAAATGACCAAATTACACAGGGCTGGCTACGAGAAAGCAAAAAAAAATTTTGGACCTTAAGTAAAAGGAGTATTTTGTTGGATTTAAACAATTTAATTTTGATGCGGGCTTACTTGGTTATAATTTAGGTTGTGTATAAAAACTTCTGTATAAAAATAAGATTAAACATGTCTCAAATGAGACTAGAATCCATAACCTTTTGGTTGAAATTAATACCCACTAGCCACTAAACCAAGTTAGTAGTTATGTAATTGAGTTTAAACACTAAATATGCATATTACTTTAATAAAAATACATATAATTTAAAAAAACGGGCCTAGTGGAGTGTCGGGTCTGTGGCCGTCGACCATCCCGCCACACCTTATGGCCGGCCCTGAAACTACCCTTAATAGTAATATGACCAAACTACCCTTAGAAAACATTCCTAACTATGATCTACTTGTCAGTGTTTTCCCAGTATTGGTCCCTCAAGTTCAACTTAAAGTCCGAAACTTGTAAACAATAACTAACCAACAATCAAATAACATGTACCGTATGAGACCGTTCTTCCACAGGCGAAGGCTTCTCCCAGGCGAGCATCATATCGAAACTCAACTGACACGTGGTGGACATGCATCCTTTTACGTTGCTTTAGAAATTAAAAGTTTTATTTATACTTCAACCAAAGGTCTAACATTTATTTATTTTATTAAAGACAGAATTACAAATTTTGTCCTTTAAAATAAGACGAATTACGGTTCGTGCCCTTTTCTAAGTTTCCTTGCAGGCGGTGTACTTTAAACTTTTTTTTCCTGCAAGTTATGTCCTTTACGCTAACTGGGTTAGAAAAACTCTGTTAAATCCCATCACGTGAGAAGCATGTGAGGGCATTTTTGTCTTTTCACATGTACCTGCAACTTCTTCTTCTTCTTCAAAATAGAAAAATACCAAAAAACTCGCTGTCCGGACTCGAACCCGCGACCTCAGGCCGGACCAGAGCGTAACACACAAACACCAGCCAACTGCGCTGGTGTGTCAGTTGGTTTAAGATCGTAAACGTTTTAATATATACATAAACATATCTAAACCCAATTTGATTATAAACCCTAACCATGCAATTGATTAATTCGTTCTATGTTCGTTTAATTAATGTTAGGGCTTTTGTAAAGCTCACTGTGACGAATTCAAACATACAATTCATCACCTCAATCGTCTGTCCAGAAGCCACAATTACAGGGTCAGTCATGAGTTCAAGTGATAACGGGCAACAGAAATCAGGAGGTATGGGCACAGGGTTAGAGGTTTGGGCCTGCTTGGCCTCGATTAAACAATCGTTCATGTAGGTCACGAGGGCAATCATTTCCTCAATGCACTCTAAATCTTCCGATTTTTCAGCTTGTTCAGCATTTTCCTTTAATTTTTCTAGCGCAACAGCCTCGATTAGAAGCTCTTGGTTCGACTTCAAGTTAAGAAACTCGGAAATCTTTGACCTGCTATCGATATTAGGTCCAGACCCCTCTGCTTGATCCTTTATAGCTTTTGAAAGAATGGCTGATGATTTCTCATAACTCATATGCTTAATTTTCTGTATGCAATGCTGCAATCAATTGTAACACGTATAAGATAATTAGTTTATGTATATATTAAATTGGGTTTAGATATGTTTATGTATATATTAAAACGTTTACGATCTTAAACCAACTGACACACCAGCGCAGTTGGCTGGTGTGTGTGTGTTACGCTCTGGTCCGGCCTGAGGTCGCGGGTTCGAGTCCGGACAGCGAGTTTTTTGGTATTTTTCTATTTTGAAGAAGAAGAAGAAGTTGCAGGTAAAGGTGAAAAGACAAAAATGCCCTCACATGCTTCTCACGTGATGGGATTTAACAGAGTTTTTCTAACCCAGTTAGCGTAAAGGACATAACTTGTAGGAAAAAAAAGTTTAAAGTACACCGCCTGCAAGGAAACTTAGAAAAGGACACGAACCGTAATTCGTCTTATTTTAAAGGACAAAATTTGTAATTCTGTCTTTATTAAAAGGAAAACTAAAAGTTAAAATAGTCATTTTTTTTTCCAATAAATGTACATCAAAAATCGTCGGTGGAGAGAGATAAGTTTTCAATCAAATCTGTTGGCCGACAACTTTTGAACCAAATCTGTTAACTCAGAAAATTTTTTAAATCATTGTTTTTGAAATATGTGGAAGACCAAGTGTGCACCGCAAATCCATCATGACCCACCAACTTTCCACCATTCCTCTTCAAGCTTTTCCAAAGACACAATTTTTTCTGACCACCTGCAACTTACTTGGAATACCATAAAACCAACACAAACGCCACACCGCCGCATCGCCATAACAAAGAGAGACTCACGGGATTTTTTTGGATGTGAAGACTGGTTCTTTGGGTTGCCGGAGTAGGGATGACCGTGGGAGTTTAGATGGTTGCCGAGTGGGGGTGGTGAAGAAGATGGGTTGGTTTCACTTGTGGATCCGAGTTTTCAACAATTATTGATGCTTCCTAAAAAATGGACGGAGCTGACAGGTTTGACTCAAAAGTTATTTAAGTCGATGGGTTTGGTTCAAAAGTTGTCTGATCTGAGGGGTTTGATTCAAAAGTTTAGGCTGACGGATTTTGTTCAAAACTCGTCTCCTACCGACGGTTTTGAATCTCTCTCTCCAAATGAATTATTTTGGAAATTTTCCCTTTATTAAATTTTTAATGGTTATAACTTATAGAACAATCTTAAAAATGTGCATTGATTAGTGTAAATCTACAAAGAAGGTGTGGGCATTGATTAAACCATTAGTTGCAGGGTTTCAACAGATGTAGCATATATGGTAACTGCGCTTTAGCATTGTGTCTGGGGGTTAAACAAGGAAACCTTAACATGGTAGCGTGGCTTAACAAGGAAATGGCGGAGCTTTAACATGGTAACGTAATTCTACTACATAATGATCGATGCTAAAAAGGTGTGTTAATAAAAGTCTCGCTGCCTACGTGACATTAGCGTGACGTGCTTTAACTTGACGTTTAAAGCTAGTGTGTTGAAATATATGAACATTTTAATTCAAAGTTAAAAAACATGGTTTGTATAATTTTTGTTTTCTAATTTTGTTTGTTTTATATTTTATATTCAAGGTTGGTATTAGTACAAGAGTTGTTGGACTCTTGCCTTGTGGGCTGAACAAGAGTAAGACGAAGTTGGGCTGCAGGCTAGTTAAATAGGAGAAGGCCCAGTTGGCCGTATCACTGGTTGTGCCGGGCATAACTGGTACGATAGAGTCTAGTCTCATTGGGTTAAGATATAGTTTTTGAATTGCCGAAAAGTCCGGTATTACCTGTAGATACCGATGAACATACCATGTTTAATTTGAGATTTAATTTTCAAACTCCCGATTATTACCTAGCACTTTTCCAATTTCCATTATTAAATTTTAGTATATTGTAGGAAACGAAAATAGTTATGTTGGAAATTGATTTTTGATTATGAAATTATGTAGTTTTGAATTATTTTCTGAGTCAAAGTTGTATTATAATAACCGGTTCAAACCAACTAGTACATATTACCGGTTTTGCTGTTTCTGACTCCAACCCGGTACCACATAAGCACCGGTTTTAAAACATTAACCAATTTATCCTAAGGAGTTCAGGTCTAAGAACATCTTGATCTAATGTGTTTCATCTTCATGTTAATCTCGTTATCTTGGTTTAGAGCAATATCATATTAGGTGTTCAGATTTTATCTTGTTCGGTATCATTTTGTTTGTTTTATTTTGTATATGGTTTCTTTATGTATTTTGTTCAAATCTATTATTTGAGCGGACCATTTGATTATTTGTATTGTTTAAGAGCTCATAACTTGTGTGAATTATCATAGGGTTGATGGTATTTTTTGTTTGGGTTTATAATATTCTTATGAAGATTTCGTCATTGTCTTATCGCTATTTATGCGTTCTTGTGTAAATATCTATTTCAGATTTGGTATAAAGTCCGACAGTTCGTCAATAAACAATAGCTCGGTAAAGGATTTGCTTGAAGTTCAAAGCAAGTTAACAATGCCAAAGAAGATTCGCATTACCGACGTTGCCCTTAAACCAGCTGACAACCTTAAATAGTTTAAAGAAGATAAAAACAAACTCATTAATATGGATAAAGAATATGGTGAAAATCAAACTACTAGAAGGGAAAATACAGTGTAATTGTAACGTTGCTTTGTTTGAACTTATGCTTTCTCAGCTAACTTCTTGCTGGTTGTCAGTTTTTACAGTATATAATTTTATGTTTAAAAAAATATATTTAATTATGAAATCCACGTTTTAATAGTAAGAAAATTACCAATATACAAGTGAAATACTCTTTAAAAATACTCGTATACTAATGTCTAGTATATAGATATAGGGGAAAGTTAACATATAAATGAAATTAACATGATAATTGTGAGAATCAAGTAGATTAATTATGTAATTACATCATAAAGTTATTACATAATTACTCTATGATGTAATTATATAGTTACTCTACTAGCATAAATAATTAATCTACTTGATTATCACAATTAGCACGTTAATTTTATTTGTATTGATTCAAACCCTTACATGTTAACAAAATATACAAAAATGTATAATAACATATATTCATCTACTGAGTCCAACAATGATTTATCTAATGCAAGTAAACTATATTGTATAATTCTTAAGATGCTAAAAAAAGTATCTACAACTCATCAAATCCCAATATTCCACTTTTGCTTTACCTTTTTCTTTTTGAATGTGTCTTTATTTGCTTCGTGACATTATTTTGTTAATGTTTTTTTAACATTTGACAACCACAATTTGCTTGCAAGTTTGCTTAATTAATGTTGTAAATGTTTAAAGTCGTGACATTATTTTGTTCTTATTTATTTTTAAAATGAGTCAAGGTTATGTCTTCTAAGTCGTTTACAATCTGTTAAGAGTCAATATGCATAATAGAATCAATACACATGATGCACAAATGAATTAACACACGCGGACACAGGCTACCAATGGGTATTTTATTAAGCTGATGTACAAGATTACAATTACAATATAATAGAAGTATAGGAGAAGATTAGGGCAACACTCTTAGAAACAAATGAAACTAAAACGGGCCACTTAATTAAATAACTAAACTGAATCTCCTCTAGGAAGGCTATCTCCAAGGTTGGTCAGGCCTCAACCGCTGTTGTTGACATGTTATCAAGAGGGCCCTATGATTTTTTATAGGTAATTCAGCGCCTGTTTCTAAGTTAGGGCCTGATTTATTTATTTATTTTTTTTTGAGTAAAGTGTCATTTTCGTCCTTGTGGTTTAGCAAATAATGCGAATTTAGTCCAAAAAGTTTATTTTTTGTATATGGACCCTTCACGTTTCTCAATTCTTGCCAATTACATCCAAATCACTAACCTCGTTAAATTTAATCGTTAAGTCAGGGGTAGACATGTCTTTTCACTATTTATTTATTATATGAGTAAAGTGCCAAAATCGTCCATGAGGTTTGGTCATATTTGCAAATTTCGTCCAAAAATAATTTTTTTCGAGTAAAGTGTCATTTAACGTTAACTCAGGAGTGTTACTGTCCTTTTACATATTTGTTTACATTGTTATTATTATTATTATGCTGAGCTAAACCCCTTATATGACTAAAAATAAAGAAGAATAAACAAACGGATAATATATTGGATTCAAACATAGGAATCGTGAAGTGTTATATATGTTAGGGATGAGGAAAATCGGTACCAGTACCGAACCGGTACTGGCACTGAAATCGGTACCGATTTGGTTCCGTCGGTACCAAGGTTTTGAGTTTTCGGGACAGGTACGGTACGGTACCGGTATTTCCCGAATTTTACCTCAAATACCGATACCGAACCGAACATTTCGATACCGGTACCGGTACCAAACATTTGCGGTTTTCGGGATCGGGATTTTCGGTACTGGTACCGGTCGGTACCGGTAAGGTATCGAGCTCATCCCTAATATATGCCATCAAACAAACACGCAATAACAATAATGCAAACAAACATGAAAAGGGACAGTAGCACCCATAAGTTAACATTGAATTTATACTGAGTTAATAATTTGGACGAAATTGGCAACGGTTGGGAAAAATCGAGGGTCTACTTGCGAAAAAAATATTTTTTGGACGAAATTCGCAAATATGACCAAACCTCATGGACGATTTTGGCACTTTACTCATATAATAAATAAATAGTGAAAAGACATGTCTACCCCTGACTTAACGATTAAATTTAACGAGGTTAGTGATTTGGATGTAATTGGCAAGAATTGAGAAACGTGGAGGGTCCATATGCAAAAAATAAACTTTTTGGATTAAATTAGCATTATTTGTCAAACCACAAGAACGAAAATAGCACTTTACTCTCTTTTTTTTTTTTTTTTAAAGTTAGCCCATTTACTTGAGCTCACAATCAACTACTTGCTTAATAGTTAAAACCTGACGTTAGAAGTTACTCAAGTTAGCCATAACTCACCTAATTATTAATTATTAGCCCAGTATAGTTAACTCTTTACTCTCGATTTGATTAACCTTTTTTATGGATTATGTTAAACTTTATTTTGTATTTGTTTATTGTTAATATAGTTATAGTTGATTTTTCAAAAACAATCTTTATATATAAAGGTCTTTTCTTTATACTCGTTTGAGACATCTGAAATCTCAAAGACGGTCGCTTAATATGCTGACCACGTTGAACCAGACCCAAAAGCCCACCACCAAATCGTAAACCCAACACAATCATCCACTCTAAATATAGGAAAAGTATTCATGTGTTTCTAAAAAAAAAATTTGTTTGTTGGTCTTTTTATAATGTATATTTATTTGTTAGGCCGAGGTTGTTGCAAATGGAGCAAATCCCACATGACTTGGTTTTCCAAACATGGTTGGTACATCAATGTCTTTACCGTACTTCCTTACCTACAAAAGTGTCTTTCCTTAATTTAAAAATCAGTTGCGTCTTGTATGTCACATCGAAAATAATATTAATAAGTTCATAATCTTATGACTGTGATCGAGAGAGAAAAGAACAAATACCAAGTCACAACCGATATTTCATATCCGACTTTTGATGTTAACAACGAGCCATCTTAATTTTATGTCACATCGAAAATAATATTAATAAGTTCATAATCTTATGATTGTGATCGAGAGAGAAAAGAACAAATACCAAGTCACAACCGATATTTCATATCCGACTTTTGATGTTAACAACGAGCCATCTTAATTTCACTAGCCCGCAGATGACACGGTATGTTTATGTAAATGAAAAACTAGACATGCCAGATTGGACCTTTTTAGTTGTTTTAGCAGTTTGATAGTTTGAAGTTATTTTTTATTAAGTTTTTAAATCGTCGGGTTGCATGAAAAAACTTAAATGATAAAATTTGGTTGTTGAATATATTGCATGCATAAAACTAAAAATTCCAAAAATGAAAACGTGTATAAAAAAGTGTTGGTCGCGTTAACTTATTGACTTAGACCCAAGCCAACTTAAACTTTTGCATCAAACAACTTAAGTTTGATGCAAACCTAGCTTATTCAGTCTCAACCTGAAAAACATGCTTATCATAGGTTTATAAGTAAACAAATTGTTTGTTATGCACACGAAAGATGTAACTAGCGAGCCCACAACCAAACGTTGACAGTCTATGTCACACGCAATGTTAAAAGGCTAAATGGCCGGTCCAATTTACAAAGTTAAAAAGAACCATGAACCAAACCGCATAAACCTCAAACCAATCAACTTGCTTCAGTTTGAACGGTTCAGTCAGTTTCAACATCTTGTAAAAACCCTTATACGACTTATTAGAAAATTACAATTACATTACAATATTACAATATTAGTTTTGTTAAACCCCCCTCAAAATAATCACTTTGTTTATAAAATGAATTAATTACCATTGATATAATCATATCACGTATGAAAATAGAATCAAACTAGGGCCGTTTAAATCGCTCGCTTGAAAATTGCTTGGAAAATGCTCGCTCGATTGTAAACGAGCCGCTTTGCTCGGTTCGGTTTGTAAACGAGCCAAGCAACAAGCAAAGGCCTGATTGGTTAGGTTCGACTCGAATATTTTTAATTTATTTTATATATAATTATATATAAATATATAGACAACACATAAATTATAAGTATACAATCTTTTAAACATTTCTAAATTTTTCATATTCCATCAATTTTATAGTTTCATTAGTTCGATTCAAGTTTTCAAAATACTAGAAATTTGTTTGCATGCTCATCATATCTCACTTCAAACTTCTTTTTCCTAAACATTTACAACCTATTACATGTTTGTTTAAAAACTACTAATTTGTTTACAAAATATATTATTTACATCCTTCAAACTTGTTTCTTATTGAAAATTTTAAACTGAAAAAGAACTAAATAATGCTCGATTTTCGATAAAAAAAATGCTCGATTCGATTTTGGCTCGTTTCGAATTTCAGCCGTTTGGTTCGGTTGTAAACGAGCCAAGCAATGAGCAAACCTTCGCTTATTTCGACTCTGTTCATGAGCAGCCCTAAATCAAACTTGTTATATATCCAACATAGTAACTTAACCCAATGTTTGTCTTCGAAGTTATACAAATTTGGACACATAATAGACCAAGTCAACATTGTTTTTAACACCAACATATGACATTACATTGTAACAGCCGGCACTTGTAATACTTATAGACTTATACTTATACAATAAACTAATTGTTTTCTTCATTTTCCAAACCATAAACCATCCATGGACCGGTTGATAAGTCTAGAGCCATCAAATGTGGTTCCAATACGGCTCGAACCGGGTGAAAAATGTTGCGGTAAGCTCACTTTACGCAACGTTATGTACACAATGCCGGTTGCATTTCAACTTAAACCGGTTAACAAGTTCGGGTACACGGTTAGACCACAAACCGGGATCATCCCTCCATTGTTAACGGTTACCGTGGAAGTTAGTTATGACCTCCCGCTTAATTCGAGCCTCCCCGAGTCATACCCGTATTGTGATGACGCGTTTTTATTACATAGTATTGTGGTCCCGGGTTCGATGAGTGGTTCAGTCCCGAGTGATTGGTTTACTACTAGGAAAAAACAAGTGTTTGTTGATAGTGGTATCAAGTTCATGTTTGTTGGCTCGGTCGTGCTCGCTAAGCTCGTTAGTAACGGTTCGGTTGATGACATACGAGACGTGTTGGAAAAAAGTGACCCCTCTTGGAAAGCGGTCGACTCGGTTACCCCGGATGGTCAGACTTTACTTCACTTAGCGGTTAGTCAAGGTCGACCCGATTTAGTTCAAGTGTTACTCGAGTTTAAGCCCGATGTAAACGCCCGGTCAACTCGGTCAACCTGGTCAACCCCACTTGAGGCTGCGGTCGAGTCGGGTGAAAGCTTGATTGTAGAGCTTTTATTAGCTAATCAAGCAAACATAAACCGAACCGACCCGTCCGCGTGGGGGCCGATCCACCTAGCGGCGGGTGCGGGCCACATTGACATTTTGAGACTACTTTTGGTCAAAGGAGTCAGCATGGACGCGGTTACGAAAGACGGGAACACCGCCTTACACCTAGCCGTGGAGGAACGAAGACGGGACTGCGCCCGTTTGTTACTAGCCAGCGGTGCACGGTTCGATGTTTGTAACACGGGTGCGGGTGAGACACCGTTGCATATAGCCGCAGCTCTCGGTGACGAACATATGGTTAACCTTCTAATCCAAAAGGGTGCTAACAAACACATACAAAACCGAGACAAGAAAACCGCGTACAACGTGGCAGTCGAGCATGGTCACACGCGGCTATATGACGTGCTCGGGTTAGCCGACACGTTATGTGTAGCTACAAGAAAAGGGGATATTAAAACCATCAAAAGGGTTATTCAAAATGGGGTCACACTCAACGGGTCCGACCAGCACGGATGGACTGTTTTGCATCGGGCCTCGTTCAAGGGCTGGGCTGATATAGCCCGGGTTTTGATAAAAAACGGGGTTGATATCGATGCGCGTGACGAGGACGGGTACACGGCCCTACATTGTGCTGCCGAATCGGGCCACATGGATGTGATTGAATTATTGGTAAAAAATGGTGCTGATGTGGATGCAAGAACTAATAAGGGTGCAACTGCAATGCAAATTGCAAAGTCATTGAGTTATACAGGGATTATAAGAGTTCTTATGGATTCGGGTCAAACGGGTCGTATGGGCTCGATTAAGAAGAGGGGGGCTTGGGGTCTAGCGACTCGTGGTAGTTTTGACCAGTCAGCTGAACCGTTGACCGTGAACTGATCGAGTCGGGTAGGGTTGAATGTTTCTGATGATTGATGGGCTTTTTTTTTTGTTCTTGCACAAAGAATCACTGATGAAGGTTATGTGACTGTTTATTCTTGTGTTACTTATAGACCATGTATACTGTTGTATTGTTTATTATTGTTTAACCTACAAATAAGTGTTACATTAAGCTTATTTTGTGAACTTTTGTGAAATGAATGGTGGTTTGGTATTCATGATGTCTTGACTTTTGATGATGTGGTGTAAACGAGCCGAGCCGAACCCGAGCTTGACTAGGCTCGTTTTACCTAAAGAGAGCTCAGCTCATTTCAAGTTTTATTTCTAAAGCTCAAACTTGGCCCGGGCCTAGCTCAACTATCATTTCTTAACTAGATTTCATATGTTTAATTATTTATAATTTGTCTATATATTTTTTATTTTAATATAATTTCATATGTAACATAATATATACTATCTAGTTATTTTTGTCAAAGTTTTATATGTATTAATTATTGTTAAATAAATATATATTAACTAAAATTATGAAAACAGCAGGCTTGTTTAGGCTCACGAGCTAACTCAAGCTTTATAAGTGAAGTTCGGATTTAGGCTCGTTTATTAAACAACTTATTATTTTTAGGCTCAGACTCGGGCTTGAGCTTGTTTAAGCTAGGCTTGGTTTGAGCATTTTTGCGAGCTGATCTCGAGTATCTCACAAGCAACTTGACTCGTTTACATCCCTACCCGAGTTATTATTTATCTTTAAGTTTGTCTTTGAATATTAGGACAGTTATAATTACGACGGTTACGATTGATGTTTTATGATCAACTCGATTATTAATGTTGAAGTCCAAAAGCTATTTAGAGTACGTCAACATGGTAACCGCCGGCATCTTCGCAGGTTGCCGACCAACGGTACTGTCGGTGGTCTTGTGTCGGTGATTGTTGTCACATGACAACTTAACATATACAACACAAAACTTTTTTCTTAAATATATACATCGTGTATGATCATTTGTTATTTTGGGAAGGAAGAGTTTGCGTTGGTTTTTAGCTGAAACTCTAAGTTTGGTGTCGTTTTTATTGATTTTTGTTTTTCAGTTTTTGGATTTGGTTTGTTTGGTTTCGGTATTTATGGTTTTTCCGTTTAAGCTAAAAAATTTTGGGTTGAAAAAGGAAAAAAAACTGGTCCACGATAAATAATTTGGGTCTTAATCATTTTAATAATTAATAACTAGTTGATTGTTAGATCGTTTTGGGCCTTAATTAAGATTGTTCGAGAGTTTGAAGAAGTCGGATGTCGGCTAGATCGTTTTGTATTTGTGGCATATTGTAGCGGGTGGTCGGTCGGTCCGTGGGAGATTGTTTTCGTTTCTTTCTTTCTGGACCTCCTTTTTTTATCTTGAGTCTCGTCATTTTTCGTGTTTTTTTATCTTTTAGTCTTGCTCGTGTTTTTGTGAGTCTCTTAGAATGGGTCGTATTTGTATTGGATCTTGTTTCGTCCTCTTTAGTTTCTTACCAATGGAGGTATTTTAATATAATTTTTGCCATTCAATTACTAGTTGATTGTTTTACATTTGAGCTAAAATATTTTAGTTAATATTTATTAAATTCTTGCAATTTATTTAAAATAAAAATGAAAATCTATGTTTGGTTTGATTTTTTCGGGTTTTATTACATGTAAAACCAAAACTAATACCGAACCGTAAGTTTGGTTTTTACAAAAACACAAAACTAAACCATTAGTTTTTGTTTTGGTCTGATTTTCTTGGTTTTGGATCAGTCTTCTTGGTTTTATGCACACCCAATAAAATTGCAACTGGTTCATATTAGTTGAATGTGCAGAGTAAAACCAAAGGGATGTTGGAATGGGCCAGCTAAATTTGGTAATGGGTCAGACTGTGTAAACATGTTCTCTCCTATGAATGAAAACGACATGTGACAGCTACAAGTTGCGACTTGAAGATTAAACATTAAAATTAATTACCATTTTGTATCAATTTCATGGTCGCTAATAGAATTTTTTTTTACCTTTACTAAGAACTATAAATATGTTTTTTGTTGGAAATTTTTTGGACTAATAATAATTATTAGTATGTGTTAGAGATAACTTAATTATTAATGAGTCCAAAAGAGTATAGATGAATGCGATATCTATACTCTAAAGTGTAGTTGAGAACTTGAACATTGGTAAAAAGAGAAATGGGTTTGCCCCATATTGGTAGAACGCTTGAGAGCAGCCTCAGTATTTTTGATGGTTGGACCGGGCTTAGGGACACATGTCAGTTCGTATGACGAGTCATCATGACATGTGTCATCACCATAGAAATGTCATGACAAGTGTCGTCAGTATCGATGACTCACCTGCCATGTGTCATGATCTGGACAAGAGTATTCCACCGGTTGCCAAGTGTCACGAGCCAGATGCCATGTCTCGGAAAGTGAGGTGAGTCAGCACGTTACGTGTCAGCGCCTGAGTTCACCTCTATCCAGAGAGTGACACGTGTCCTACGACACATCACACTCTACCTACTATAAATAGAAGGATTGTTGGGCATATTTAAAACGCACCGACACACCGACAAACCACTGCAGTGTCACACCCCGACTAGCACAATGCGGAAGTGTAAAACGGGAATGTAACAGACACCTCTGATATCAACACATAGTTTATAAAGAAACATTACAAACTAATTTACATTATATTACATTCTTCGTTCTATCATTGTTTTACAGTCTAGGTGGTACAAACAAAACTAGTTCGTTAACTAAACGTTCTTATTACTAACGCCTTTGCTTCTATTCACATAGCATCAACCACACACTTCGGGCAAGTGACAGATCACCCAATCATTCCGATTTAGGTACACCTGAAAAGCAGTTTAAAACGGGTCAACTACTAGAGTTGGTGAGTTTCACGAGTTTCAAGAAAACAGTAATGAGTATTCACAAGTCAGCACTTGTAATCATGAGATAAGTATGTATGTATGTAAATGATGTATGTGATGTAATTATGCTAAGTTACATTGAAGTCTGGACTGTTCGTGCTGCGTGCCTCCATTTCCCACGCTCAATCAACCACTGTGGCCCCTTTTCGCCCACAACATGCCCCGGTAGCTATGTCTAACACTACATAGCTGGTTCGTAAAAATAATATGGCCATGTGCAAACGGGATAATGTCTCAGCAACCGTGCTGGCCCCGCCTAGGTTTGTCAAACCAATAGTACTATTCACAAGCCACCGGCTCGAAGTTAATCACTGTGATCGTGGGGACTTTCATGTGTTAGTACTTAGATAATTCACATCATCACATGTTTCAGATAAGTATATAGATATAAGCAAACATGCTTTTCACCCCAAAAGTTCGTAAAGCAGTTTAAAAGTGGGGTCATGAAACTCACGGTTTAGTAGATATTCAGTACTGTATCAGCTCGTGGTTTGATCGGTCTGCTATCAGTAGTTCCTATAATCAATATTATAATAATATTAATATTTTAATATTATTATAATCTCAATGCTAAACTGGGCTATATAACTAATCTGGATGTAGCTGGAACGCCCAGAAAGTGGCAATAGGCTTAGGTTGTGATGTTGTTCAATGTCTAATACTAAAAACTGAACTTGGCTCAGATTCCCGTTTTCCCAGCTGGGCCAAGTTGTTCATTTACGCGTTCAGAAAACAGTTATGGGAAAATAAGCTTGGGTAAATGTATTGGTTAACAAAATGAAAAAGTTATAAAAAAATCACATACTGAGGTCCCGGATTAGCCACGGGGCCCGTTTCCGTTTATTCAGTTTGATTTAAGAAGAAACGCGCACAATCCACCCGGATTGTCCAGGTTTCTTATAGAAAGTTCATTTTTACTTAATTAGTCCAAAAATATGATTTTTGATCACTCTTAGTGTTTTGATATTCCCGCAGATTCACTAGTCGCGAACTTGCCGGTTTTTATAAAAACTAAATTTGTTTAATATTCAGATTAGCATAATTAATTAACCGTTAATCATTAAATTATGAAAATTTAACCACTTATCAATTAAATATTTAGATTTTTATAAAAATATTTCTGGAATTTATTTAATGATTTATTAATTTATAAAAATTCATTTTATCAGCTATATTTCGTCTGAAAATCATCCGTTTACCCCAAACAATTTCCAAAAATTCCAAAAAAATTCCTAAATGCTCAACTCATGTCCCAAATCAATCTGTATCAATTCCAGAATGTAAAAATCTCGTGCATTATTCTTTTCGGCCCAAATTCGGCTGTAAAAATTCACACGAACGCAAATAAACAAAACACCATTAAACTTCTCCAAATGATTCCAAAATTAAATTATGATCAAAATACATCAAATATGAGTTCCCAGAAAAATTTCATAATTTTTAAAGTATTTTAGCTATTTTTCCTAAATAAACGTCCTAATTCGGTAATAAATTCGCAAAATATTCTCGAATGGTCGAAAAATTACCAAATTTGAACAGGGGCTCATTGACATGGTCCCTGATGTCCCTGAAAAATTTCAAGTCCTAAAAATATGTACATCACAACCTTAACCTAAATAGCACGTAAGCGAGTGTTTCGGCATTACCTTGGCGGGTTTGGCTCGTTTCCGACTTTTTAATCAAGTTTTCAGGTTCTTGTGCTTCTAAGCAAGCTAGGTGCAAGTCCTATATCACAAACCAAGCAATTTTTCATCAACATAACAGCCCTTAACTTAGGGTTTCGGCTAGTGCGCAAAAACGAACTTTTGAACCGTAAAAACGCTGTTTCAACCCTTTAATCCGTGTTTATGGCCAAAAAAAATATCAAAACAGGTTCCTTACTATGTTTATGATCAAAACATGTTTATGGACCATTTTTAGGATTTTTACACGGTTAGGAATGATTTTTAGTAACCAAGACATGTTTTTATGGTATTAAACAAGTTTAAACAAGCATAAAAGCTACTTATTTAAGCCCCTTACCTTAGGGTTTGAAGGTTTTCTGGAATTTAAGGTTTAGAGCTGCTTGGACCTCAATTTTTATCAACTAAAATGAATAACCAAGCTTGTAAAACAAGTTTTATAAAAGAATGGGGGTGGGGGTGGGCTGCGGCCGGAAGAAAGATTGGGCCCAAGATGGGCTGTTTTGGCCCAATAATCTGGTTTCTCAAGCCCAAATACGAAAAGCCCGGTCCAAATTTAGTTCGGGTTCGGTTTTTGGCGCGAAAAACTTATCGGGTGCGTTAAACAGCGCGAAAACGAGTGTTTTTCGGCTAGTTTTGTGTAAAATTATAAAAACATACTATATGTTTGTAAAAATCAAAAATATTTTCACGGATCGCTTAAAACATTTCAAATAAGTGTTTGGTAAGTCTTTTTTGGCTTAACGGATGATACAATGCTTGGTTTGTAACTATTTTTCGCATTTAAATCTATAGCGAGTAGTTAAACGAGCATATTTTCATTTAACTTATTTGCTATCAAACTAAGGCCATATTTCTAATGTTTTAGCTTGTATAGATCGTATATCACTTATAGATGGCCCCCCGAGATATCTGGGTCATAACCCGACCCGTTCGGTTAATCGTTCGTTTGTTACGCAAAAGGCGTTTATTTGCTTAATCGGTAAATACGTACTGAGGTACCTTGTTGTGGCTCGAATGTCACAAGCAGTCACGACCCGAATGCACACGAGCCCCTGATCGTTTACCACGCACATAGAACCAAACGGCTTCCTGCCAATGATACGTTCTCTCAATTCCAACTCTCATTCGATCCCGAACTCGCGTTACAAATATGGTTTGGGTGCTAGGGTAATCCCGGCAGTACATACTGATTCGGCTGTTGTACCTTGGGAAACAGACGGGCTCGCGGAGGTGGCCCGAAATATGTTTTAAGGGACCTCTGTTTAACATAAATCCTCAGCCACAACCGGGAACCACAGTTTGTTCAGTTTTGCAGCTAGAAAGGTGTAGATGTTTCGGGTGATCAAGACGAGTTCACCAATCGAAGGGGCATACAAGAAGACATGGCTCGGATGTGATACTTGGGTCTCTGTAAACACGAGTTAGACGATGTGAGCGCGGTTACGGTGCGGTTTCAACACAATGATCAACTCGGCTCCGGTCCGGTTTCAACTCGTCAAAGAATCCGGCGTTCGAGCACAAGTTGGAGACTTCGGTATGAATCATGACATGTATATATGTTGTTATTCTCGTTTAGATTTGTATACGGTATATGTACTACAATTTCCCAAATTGTATAAAGAGATTATTTATTTGTTTTATTAATATTATTTAATAAATCGTGACCCATGTCCTATATTTTTTGTGCCCAATTGTTAAGAATGCGGAAGCAACTGCGTTGAATCGAGTGTTTCGTTCAATCAAAAGTGTTGTTTCAGAAAATGGAAAACGGGTATACAATTAATAAACAAAAAGTTATAATAAGGACGAAAAGTGTACATCTTGAGTGAGGAGTGAAAGGCATAGCCGTAGTTTCTCATAGTCGAAGACTAAACTGAAACTTTAACGTATCATACAGCGACTGACGTAATTACTATAACAAATAAATAGTAGAAAAAATGGGAAGGATTTTGGTGTGAGTCACATGTCAAAGTTACTTTTGTAACATGAAGATTGAAGAGTATATTAACGGGTTGTAGAAGATCTTTATTGTTCTTGAAAGTTGACCATGCATTATCTACCTATTCTAATAAAGTAAAATAAATGTGAACACTTGTCATGTTTTGGTTAATTCTTACAACTTTTTTCCCTCCAAAACTAATATACCCTAATATATGTAATAAATCAATAATTATTCACTTCCCTTTTACACTATATTTATATAATATCTATATATTTTTATAAATATAAATATTAACATATTATTTTACTATATATTTCAAAATAGTTGGTGAATTCCAAAAATCAACAACAAATCATGTTTCGGGTTTTTTGTTGAAGTTAAATTTGATTTTATTGGTCAAAAGTTGGTAAATAGATTGTTTGGTACAAGTTAACTACATTTAGGTCAAAATTTGTTACGGGTCCAAAAATGAAATTTTGAGTATTTTTAAAAGTTCGAGAATGCAAAATAGATTTATCGTCAAATTTGTTATGGGATCAAAGTGTTGACTTTAAAATGTCAAAAGTATGAAACTTAGAATTTTAAACATGATTCGGGTTTCAAGTTTATTTTTATGTCATTTTTTGAAATAATAAAAGTGTTCGAGATTTGGCAAGTTGACTATTTTTCCCTAAACTATTAAAATTTTAGAAAAGATTGCGAACACTTTCGACATGCCACACCAATGCCTATCAATGCTTTTAACTTTTATTAAATTTGAAATATTTATGGCAACATTAATTTTTCCTTTAATGGTGATCAGAACGTTGTATGAGAAGCATGTCATGCAAAACTATGCTCAAATGAAATAAAATATTCACAGAATTGAATGGGTTAGCATGTTATTTTTATGTTGTCATTATGACAAAGTCGAGAATCCCTCTGACACTTATAAAAATCTTTTTTATGGTGTAGATCGGAAAAACATAGTTCTTGAAGACCATTCATTGCTACAATTTAATATCCTACTTTCCTCTGATGGGTGGTAATTGATAAATATATCAATAAAGGTAACGCCTCTTTTGTATTTAGGCTGAGTGGTTAGAACTACTATCGTATGAGAAGTCTTATTTTCGAAATTGGTTCATAACCAAAATTCTTTCAATTATACACATATGACACCAAGAATGAATTTTTCAATAGAAAGAAGCATTCTCGGGTACAATTTTACACGGGCATTTTTTTTTATTAAGTTCATTAAAAAAATCATTTTGTGATATAAATAAAATCAATTTATATACACATGGTATAGATACAAGCATAGATGTAATATATTTTTTTTTCATGTATGCTATGTAATTATTTGTTTTACTTATAATTTTATAGTTTGAATTATCTCGTGTGTGACACAAGCTCTAAAACTAGTTATCATATAATACAATTACAAAGTTTGGTGCTGTAAAGTCCCGACCGGGCAATTTGCGGCACCTTATTGGTCCCTTTTAGTTTGTTTTAATTTTGATCCGTAACAAATGTAACGAAAACCGGCCGAACACCTTATTTGTCAGTAACGAAAACCGACCGAATGTCATATTTTGTTTTGTTTTAGTTCCAGTACCGTAACAAACGTAGCTAAAACTGACTTAATGTCGATTTTGTTTTTTGTTTTCGTTTTTGTTTTAGTTCTAGCTCCGGTACCGTATCGAACGTGACAAAAAGCAACCAAATTTGCGTAGACTCACCATCTCAACGCCCAAGATTGACAACGGTAGGGTTTTATTAACGCCTGAGTTTTACCGGCCGACGCCACTTGGTCCACCTCAAATTTTATTATTTTTTGTTTTTATTTTGGCTTTAGTTCCGGTACAATAACACACGTGACTTAAACCGACAGAATTCGCGTCGACTAATCGCCTCAACACTTACGACCGATAACGCTTGGGTTTTAGTTTGCTACAAATTGTGTTCGTAAAACTATTTACTAGACTATTTATTCGATTGCAGACATTTCTAAACACCTTTTGCCAAATAACAATTTGTCACTTTTAAAATAACTTAATATTAACCTAATTCATATATGATTTTATCTGATTCAAGAGGGAAGAAGTTGTATAATTATACTATATATTAAAGGAGAAAGCCTGCTATAGTATTGGATGAGTGTAGGTCCAGTCAGTGGCAGCCACTAAGTTTCTTTTTTTTTAATATTTCCGAATCTGTTTTAGTATTTAGTATTTGAAAGTAACAGAAGTAATAAATATGGAAGTTGGTGTGGTGGTAATGCAATGTTGTTTCAAATAGATGGTCATGAGTTCAATCCTCAGTTCACATATCCGTTTTTTTTCTTTTTTTTGTGGGTTCAATTATTTTTTTTATTAATTTTTTTAAATAGAAATAGATTTTTGTGTTTATAGATTTCTTACTAAATCAAGTAATGGAAAGGTGGTGTCGTGGTAAAGTTATTATAACGCACTATGTTTTATGTATGTTTGAATCATGTGACTGGCGCGATTGTTGCAAGGTGGGAGATAGACGATAAGCGTTGATGTTAAATATACACCAAATTGCCTAGCTAAACGTAGCACCATAAATGGAAGGAATTTTTGTAACAATTATTAAATCGCACCCACTACCTAGCTAAACATAGAAACAACTACAACGAAGATACACCGACACCATTGCCCGCCTAGCTAAACGGATAAATAACTACAACAAAAGTACACCGGCGCAACTCGCCGGGATAACACCTAGTTTGTATGATTAATTGATGACTCGGTAAAACCTTCAAAACTATATATTTTTTACTTTTGACTTGAATAAGTATCAAAACATTGAAACCCCACTCATATTCATAGAAGTAGGAGGATTCACGTTAGTAATAAAATATTAGGAAAGAAAAATATCTTTCTTATCCAATTTTGACCTTGCATGTCACCAGCATTTGCAATAGTATAGGACAATAAATAATAGAACTCGAGGGCTCAAATGGAAAATTATATTAAAGTATAAAAAATGTTGCTATTGGAGCCTACCACGACAGCACGGCTATGTTCACCAACCTCAACCACCATTTTGTTATGTAAACGATTTTTTGTACTTCAGTGATTAATTTTACCATTTACTTTTTTTTCTTTGTATTAGTGTAGGATACAAGACCGGTTCAACGAATGTTGATGTTTAAATCGAAATAAGATTTTGGGGTCTTTTCATAACAATTGTTAAGAAAAAAATTGTTTGCTATTAGTTTTGAACTCATAACCTATATATACTCTAGTAACAACTAAGCCTATCACTATACCAGTACATTAATTCGAATTTACTTTACCCCTTATAGTATATAATGTGTTTTGGACTTAGATGCCTTAATTAAGCACGGGCCTAGTGCCCTATCTTGTTTCGCTGGCCCACGGTCCGCCTTTGTTAGGGCCTTATCACTTATGTTGGCGAAATCACACCCGTCTACATACAAGTGTTAACCCATGATGATTTATACTCATGGCGGGTTTTTTTATCGGTTGTTTTAGATGTGAGGGAACTAATATTCAAATGCACGACTCTCGGTTCGATGGTGGCTGTCGAAAGTGCAGGCTGTGGTGTGGATACGTCAGGGAGGGGGGGATGAGAGCGAGATAATATACCGGATATAACATGTGGCGGTGAGAATATATATATGTTACATGCATGTAACTTGTGATATGTTATATGCAAAGTAAGTAACATGATACACAAGAAAACATGACATATATATTGTATGTAACATGTAGGAGTGTATGTATATCATATGTAAAGGGGTGACAATTCCAAAACTATTCAATTAGAATGTACTAGTGAGATTAACTAGCGTGATGTGGCAAGAATTCAGTTGGTATCGGTTCGGATCTTTACGGTATCGACACTTGTTATAGCAATCGAAAAAGAAAACCCAAATAATAAAGTTGTGATATGCCTAAAAGGAGATTTGTGACAAAAAGTGACCGTCATCAAGGACTAAATCGAGACATGAATATGAAGATCTGAAAACTTCCACACAAATATGAAACCCCTTAACCGCGAGACGAAGATAAAGATCTGAAAACGAGACCCTAACTGTGACTTACACAATGCGAATGGACAGTGTCGGACACCAAGTTTCGAGTTTTAGAGAAAACGTTAATGGGAAAGTGGGGTTGTGGTGGAGGCAAAATTGAGAGAAATAGTGTTTGTGTGAGAAATTGTATAAAGGGAACCAGATTTTTGATAATAACTTCACCAAGTGGACTATTTGAAAGGTATAAAGTAAAAAATTTGTTCAAAATATGTTTACTTGTGCTCTCTATGGTTACTTCAATAGATTGCATTCAAATACAACAGTATACATAGCAACCATAAAAAAATATTTCAACAAAATAATCAAAATCAATTTTTAATAATAGAAATAGCAAACCACCGTTTAACATGAACGTGACATTCATTTTTTGCGTTCATAGACGACCATCATGTTAGTATACCAATGCTCGTCATCAAATAAACCAAGAAAACTATTCATTACCAATCATACACCTGTTTTGACAAAGTAGAGACAACTGGTTTTTTTAAAGCTACCAATGACCGTTTTATAAATCTTTGTAGATGACTACGACATTTGTCTATTATGACCACCTCCTTCCAAGTTCCAATATCCGGCATCCGTTTGCAGATGGTGTAAGATCAAATTGCAATCGGTCGCTATTAATATCTTGTTTATTAGACCATGTGTTGTGGTTGATGGTTAGTTAATGAAAAGTGATGTCACGTAGGCAGTGAGTTATTATCTAACCAAAACAAAAGTGTTATGGATTGAGTAAGCCAATCAAATTGTAAAATTTTTAAAAAGTGATGGATTGTCGTCAATGGCAGATTTACTTGAGGGGGGGGGGGGGGGGGGAATTATCCCCACTCAACTTGTTAATGGCTTTGTAAATTTCATATCATAATTGATCCAAATTCAATATGCCCCTAGAGGTGCATAAAAAACCCGAACCCGGAACCGGACAAAAAAAAAATACCCGGAACCAGCTTTTTTAATACCCGGGTTTTTGATACCTGAACCCGTACCCGACCTTACCCGTAGGGTACGGATAGGGTATGCATTTCAGTATCAAAACCCGTATCCGAAACCGGACCTGATTTATACCCGATAATACCTGAAACCGGAACCGATTCCATATCCAGAACCGGGTTTCTCCAATACCCGAAAACGGGTTTTTCAAATACCCGATTTATATCCGAAATTACATGAAAAATACCCGAAAATACTCCAAAAACCGCAACCTCTTAAAAAATCCAATCTATACCTGAAAAATACGCAGGAAAAAGCCCGAAAAAACCCAAAAAAAAAAACTTAAAATAGGGTTTATTCAATACCCGGAAATAGGGTATTCAAATACCCGGTTTTAGAATACCCGACCCGAACCCGTTGCATAGGGTATGGTTTTTAGAGACAATACCCGAACCCGACCCGGGTATTGCCAATATCCGATTTTCCAATACCCGGTCATACCCGAACCCGAGTATTTGAAAAACCCGATTTGCGTACCTTTATATGCCCCCATTTAGTGTCTTTCACATGCCCAAGTCTTTTATTCATTCCCTCTGAAGCCCAATTTTAAAAAAGAAGACCGGTACTAAAGGCTGTGTTACTAGTTACTACGAATCTAGTTTTTGTTTATTTAGATAATCTTCCTTGTTGGTCATGACTTTATAAAGGAAACATAGGTACTAAAGAGCGTGTTTCAGACCCACTTTGCTTATTAAATATGGTAATTAGTTCGACTACACTGTAAAAACCGATCCTTTTTACCGATTACGTTTTACCACCAAAGAACGAATCCACCACTGAATGCCGTGCTTTGGCAAGAAGAAGGGGTATCCGCCTCTCTCCCTCTAACCCATCTCACTCTATTCCGTTTTCTTACCAATTCACAGGTACGCCATGCCTCATTTCCTAACTGATAATAATCATATCGTTTGATGTGTGAAATTATTTATTCATGACTTATTAGATCTACTCATCAACGGCCCTGATCTCTTCCAGTTTCTCATTTCCGTTACATTTACGTAACAGCTTCCTCATCCGTGGGCCCCGCGGTTTGTTAATTGATTGAAACCGTAACTGGTTCCAAACACGGTTACATGACTTAGATCTACTGATTAACGGCCCTGATCTTTTCCAGTTTCTCATTTACGCATTATTTTAGTCATCCCCAGATCATATTTGGGGGTTTAATTAGGGTTCAGTAACAATTAGAGGTGGAAAATAAACCAGCTAACTGAACCGACCCGAGCTTAGAAACAGATTATGTAGAATTCTACCGGTTTGGAACCGATTGAAACCGTAGGTTCCAAACACCGTTACATGATTTAGATCTACTGTATTATTTTAGTGATATGTGGGCCCGAGGTTAATTATATCATATTTGGGGGTTTAATTAGGGTTTAGTAACAATTGGCAAACAGTAAATAATGAGAGTGAATGATAAGGTCACTAGATCTAAGATCTGATGTTGCTAGGGTATTGAGAAGTGTAAATCTACTGTTCGATCTGAAATTTACCTTCAGATCTGTTTATTTTTCATCCGAATCGGTTCTAGCGGAATGATTTTGTTCGGATCAGTGAGATTCTGTTTCACTGTTAATGAAAGGAGTTATAACTGGCTTCAGGTTTCGAAAGTGAAGTTTTGTGTTAGGTATATACGTCATAGGGATGAGATCGGTACTGAATGCTGTATACGCCTATGTGGTTGTTGAGATTGATATAGTTGATTTGAAGTTATGTGTTGTTGTATTTGTACATCAAGCAACTAGCTTTTGTTGTTGGTGGATTAATAATTAGTTTTTAAGGTTGGTGGGTAGGTGGATCACACTTGCTTATGAATACAGCAATTAGTTTTTAAATAAATAGTTAATTATTTGTTAAATCTAGCTTTCTGCACTATGTTAGTTCAGGATTTGTAAGTTTTCACATGATCTCAGTGATGATCCATGTTAAGATCAGTGTTGTAGAATTCACTAGGTGCTAGTCGGGCGCTGAGAAAAACCAATTAAACATAAACAATTAAACGTAAGCATAACAAATCAATGAGAAAAACCAATAACCGGGGTTAACGGGTTAAAACCAAGGTCCAATTGCTTTTCAAAAAAAAAAAGGACTTGGGCCGGCTAGCGATTAGTTGCACCAGTTAGCTGAAATTAATCAGCAACCTACTGATTAGTGATTAATCTCGATTTATACGACACTGGTTGTTGGTCAATTAACAATTATTTTTTTGGGGTTGGTGGGTAGGTAGATGGCGCTTGCTTATGAAAATTACAATCAGTTTTTAAATAAATAGTTTTGTTTTTTAAATCTAACTTCCTATACTGCATTAGTTCATTTGTATGTAGTTCTTTTGTTGATATATTAAGTTTTAACAAGATCGTAGTGATGATCCATATTAACATCAACTATCTAATTAGATCCAAACTTACAATATGAATTGCTGTTTTTGTTGCTTTGATTAAGTAATTTGAATTGTGATCAAGCAGATCAATGGCGTCCCACATTGTCGGTTATCCCCGTATGGGCCCCAAGAGAGAGTTGAAATTTGCTCTCGAATCTTTCTGGGATGGCAAGAGCACTGCTGAGGATCTGCAGGCAGTTGCTGCTGGTCTCAGATCATCCATCTGGAAACAAATGGCTGATGCTGGCATCAAATACATTCCCAGCAACACCTTCTCTTACTATGATCAAGTTCTTGACACCACCACCATGCTTGGTGTGGTCCCATCAAGATACAACTGGAACGGTGGTGAAATCGGTTTCGACACTTACTTCTCAATGGCCAGAGGAAATGCCTCTGTCCCTGCTATGGAAATGACCAAGTGGTTCGACACCAACTAGTAAGTCGGTTTGTGAATATTATTATTTGCGTTGATAAATAATATAATGAAATGGATAAATAATAACTGTGTGTGTGTGCCAATATGCAGCCATTACATCGTCCCTGAGTTGGGCCCTGAAGTGAAATTCTCATATGCTTCACACAAGGCTGTGAATGAATACAAGGAGGCTAAAGCTGTATGTGTTCTTTATATGTACTTTATAAGAGTTTAATATTATTTATGTATTAAATGTATTAAAGTCTAATGTTGGCTGCTTCTTTGTGCAGCTTGGAGTTGATACCGTCCCGGTTTTTGTTGGTCCGGTCAGCTACTTGTTGCTATCTAAACCCGCAAAGGGCGTTGAGAAAACTTTTGATCTTCTTTCACTTCTTGACAAAATCCTTCCAATCTACAAGTATGTTATCTTTTTATTATTTTACTTACATTTGCATCATGTGAAATTAACTCATGTTAGAGCATTCTCAGCCTATTCCCTATATTTTTGTGAGAGTTTTGTAAATTACATGGTATGGTTATGAGTGGTTGTGAGTAGAGGAGAGAGAATATTATATGGGAAAGTTAAATTTGGGGTTTCACTGTGCACACCGTATAATTTTTTAATATTTTCTGAAAGTGTTGTGAGTGAATGAGAGAGAAAAGATAATGATAAAATTATAAAAAGTATTATTTAACTAAACAGGAGAGAGAAAATACAGTGATTTTTAGTGTAATTATATAATATATATGGATATATGCTTAACAAAGTTATAATCTTGCAGGGAAGTGATTGCTGAGTTGAAGGCGGCCGGTGCAACATGGATCCAGTTTGATGAAGCTACCCTTGTGAAGGATCTTGAAGCTCACCAATTGCAAGCTTTCACCAAGGCTTACGCTGATTTAGAGTCAGCGTGCTCTGGTCTTAATGTTCTTGTTGCCACTTACTTTGCTGATGTGCCTGCTGATGCATTCAAAGTTCTAACAACCTTACCTGGAGTCGCCGGTTCATCATCATCATCATCATCATCGTACTCAGTATATCCCACCAATAGCAATGCTATGGTAGGGTCTGAGGAGGGTAAGATGTAGACAGCCTTACCTCTATCCCATAGGGATAGAGAGGCTGCTTCCGGTGAGACCCCCGGCTCGATAGTAGTTTTGCATCAAGCCTTGGACATAAGGCACATAGCACTCAATCATCGGGACACCGGCTGATCGGTGCATGTGCCCTTGTCTTTCGGCTATCAACGCCACCACATGATGCCTGATTAATCTTCCGCCACTTTTAACGTTATTTTCACGAGATTTGTAAAATAACGTTAAAATTAGTGCAATTTTACTTTTGCCCACCCGAGGGTTCACACATATATACATTATATGCGCGCACCGCAAGCAGGGCGTAAACCTGGAGTCGCCGGTTACACTTTTGATTTGGTCCGTGGCGAAAAGACTCTGGATTTAATCAAGACCAGCTTCCCATCAGGCAAATACCTCTTTGCTGGTGTTGTTGATGGCCGAAACATCTGGGCTAATGATCTTGCTGGATCTCTTAGTGTGCTCGAGTCTCTTGAGGCTATTGTTGGCAAAGGTAGTTATATTTTTCTTTTTCCCATTTGATTAATTCATTAAAAATATAAACCGACTTATTCATGACATGAAATTTGATTATGCAGATAAGCTTGTTGTGTCCACCTCATCATCACTCCAACACACTGCTGTGGATCTTGTGAACGAGACCAAGTTGGATGACGAGATCAAATCTTGGCTCGCATTTGCTGCTCAAAAGGTTATTGAAGTTGGTGCTTTGGCCAAGGCTCTTGCTGGTCAGAAGGATGAGGTAGTTATTAACTTATTACTTCGTTTATCAGTCCCGTTTATAATCAAGACACACCGATTAGTCGATTACTAATTCTTCTATATTTTTACGTTTTCCAGGCATTCTTTGCAGCTAATGCTGCTGCTCAGGCCTCAAGGAAATGCTCCCCAAGAGTCACCAACGAAGCCGTCCAGAAGGCTGTAAGTGATATTAAATATTAATCATTTAATTCCAAAATCTTATGTCACGTCTGGTTATTAAAAGTATGCTCGTTTTGGTTTCTCAGGCGGCAGCTTTGAGAGGTTCTGACCACCGTCGTGCCACCAACGTGAGCGCCAGGTTGGATGCCCAACAGAAGAAGCTTAACCTTCCAATTCTCCCAACCACCACCATTGGTTCTTTCCCTCAAACCATTGAGCTCAGAAGAGTTCGCCGTGAGTACAAGGCTAAAAAGTGAGTAATTCCATATATTAATAAAAATAATCAATGTTTTTATTTTTAAAATAGCTTATGTTCTCATAAATTCATTTGTTTGGTTTATTTTAGGATCTCTGAGGAAGAATACATTAAGGCAATCAAAGAGGAAATCTACAAAGTTGTCAAACTACAAGAAGAGCTTGACATTGATGTCCTCGTTCATGGAGAACCGAGGTACATCCATCATAATATCATATAATATCATATTTTTATTTTCCCTTCGTTTTTATTTAAAATATTGGTTAAAACGTTTTTGTTTATTGTAGAGAAACGACATGGTTGAGTACTTCGGTGAGCAATTGTCTGGTTTCGCCTTCACCGCCAACGGATGGGTGCAATCCTACGGGTCCCGCTGTGTCAAACCACCAATCATCTATGGTGATGTCAGCCGCCCAAAGGCCATGACCGTCTTCTGGTCCACCATGGCTCAAGAAATGACCAAACGCCCCATGAAGGGTATGCTCACCGGTCCAGTCACCATTCTCAACTGGTCCTTTGTCCGTAACGACCAGCCCAGGTATAATAATACAAACCATGAACCATTTTTACATAATTAAAATTAAAAAACCGCTTAATGTGACTCAATTATTGTTGTTTTTTAGATTCGAAACTTGCTACCAAATTGCTTTGGCAATCAAGGATGAAGTTGAGGATCTTGAAAAGGCAGGAATCACCGTCATCCAAATCGACGAGGCTGCGTTAAGAGAAGGTTTGCCACTAAGGAAAGCTGAGCACGCTTTCTACCTCGACTGGGCGGTCCACTCGTTCAGAATCACCAACGTCGGGGTCCAAGACACCACCCAAATCCACACACACATGTGCTACTCAAACTTCAACGACATCATCCACTCCATCATCAACATGGACGCCGATGTCATCACCATTGAGAACTCCCGATCCGACGAGAAGTTGCTTTCCGTGTTCCGTGAGGGAGTCAAATACGGCGCTGGAATCGGCCCTGGTGTGTATGACATTCACTCTCCAAGAATCCCGTCCACCGAGGAAATCCACGACAGAATCAACAAAATGCTTGCGGTTTTGGAGACCAATATTTTGTGGGTGAACCCTGACTGCGGGTTGAAGACCCGTAAGTATGCTGAGGTTAAGCCTGCACTCGAGAACATGGTTGCAGCCGCCAAGAAGCTTCGTGCTTCTCTTGCCAAGTGAGGGGATTTGACCCGACAGTGAACACGATGAGGACGATATGATACGAGGAAAATATTTTACGTTACAGTGGCAGAATAATTGTGTTTGTTGATGACATGTGTTAGGTTTTGAATTGTGTTCATCTTGTTTTATTTTTGTTTTGGTTGTTTATGTACCTTTTATGGAGGGCTTTTGCATACCCTCAATGGATCATATTCTAAAGATGATATTTTGTTGTTTTGCAAACATTAAAAGAGTTGATAACACACACACACACACACAAAACCGGTTTGACCCAAACTGATTCCAGTCCGACCTTACCTGGCAGCTTGGATAATGGTTCCCCCTGTCGTAACCCAAACCGGTTTATAATTCGACCAAATAAGAAAAAAACAGGTCTCACGCCGACCAGGCTGTCAGTTCATATACATGAACCAGTTTCTAACCTGACCTAAATCGATTGTTCTAATAATTTCCAATTTTCCATACAAATCGGTTTTGACTTGAACCCATTTATCCTTAAACTGGTTTTGACAAATTTGGCCCTGCCGATTCGGTTTACCACCCGAACTGGTACCCATAACCCGTTCTGTACAGCTCTAGACACAAATTCTTCGGTTTAAGGTTTAGTTAGCCGAACTGTTGAACCATCAAACCATTCAAACTACCCGGGTTGGCCATGCCACCTAAACTGTCCGAATCGGTTTCTTTTTTCGAATTTGACCCAAAATTTTGATTACAACGGCCATGTACACCCCTAAACTTATTGTTTAGTTTCTTTATTTTCATTTGATATAAAGTTAATCTATATAAACAAATGGTGAAGGACGAAACTCCTTAAAAAGAGAACTTGAAAACTAATAAAAAAACTCGTGAAAACGTGACCCAAACATACTTTATTTCAAAAAAGGTTGTCATTTCTTTATTATAAGGTCACCTTTATAAAAAAAATTGATCACGATATTTGACATATTACATATATGTAATAATGTTGTATTAGATGTATCCAATATAGCTATATTGTTGCATTACAATATATTTACACGTAATATAACACTATACATATATGTAATACAATAATATTACATATACGTGATATAACAATATTACATATGTGTAATAAAACAATGTTATATTACACATATGTCAGGCCGGCTCAATGTCCTCGGAGGCCTAATACTAACTAAAATTTTGAGGCATTTTTCTCTTTTTTTCTTTATGCGTATAAGGTTAGAGAGTATACAAGAATTATAGAATTTTGATGATATACAGTGATAATGGATATGAAGCAATCCTCTTTAGCTTGTGGAACATCAATGAGTTACTATTTTTAAAAGAACTCTACTTCAAAATCTTTAAATACATAGCTCCTATTTAAAATGAAGGCCTGTAAATATGGAGGCCTAAAGCCATGACCTCATTTAACTTACCCAAAAGACGGCCCTGCATATGTCATATAACACCATTACATATATGTAATACATGTAATATCACGATCTACTTTTTGGTAAAAAATAACAACATATAATATAATATGGATAAAAGAAAAAAAAAACATTAAATATATTCCTTTAGGTTAAATTTTTGCGAGTTCTTTATAAGAGTTCTCTCTCGAATCATCCCAGTAAACAAATAATTACTAATACTAACAAATGGGAACTTTGGTGCCGCAAAGCCGCCATTGGGCCACTTTGCGGCACCCCATTGGTTCTCTGCATTTTGCTTCTTTTTTTTGTTTCTTTTTTGTTTTTTAGTCTCGCTAGCGTAATGAACATAACGAAAACCGACCATATGCCAATTTTTTCTATTATTATTATTTTTTTGTTTTAGTTACATTACCATAATTTTTTGTTTTAGTTCGCGCAGACTTTTTGCCCTTCATTTTAGTTCTGTTACCATAACGAAGATAACGAAAACTGGCCGTATGCCAATTTTGTTTTTGATTTAGTTCTGGTACCATAACAAAAGTGTCGCAACCCAACCAAATTTGCGTAGATTCACCGCCTCAATGGTCAGGATTGACAACGCTCGGGTTTTACCAATGTTCGACTTTTGCCGACAGATGTTACCTCATTGGTCCACTCAATTTTACTATTTTTTTTTGTTGTATTTATGGTTTTAGTTTCGGCACCGTAACGCTTGTAACCGAAACCAACCAAATTCGCTTCGACTTACCACCTCAACGCCTGGGACTGACAACATTTGAGTTTTACCATCCCAAGTCTTACCAACTAGCCCCGGCACAACACGCCGGGTAAAACTCTTATATAACAATTAACAACCCCTTGTTCTTGCTGTACCTAGTTGGGTGCTTGTCTCTTCTATCTTTGTAGATTCTTACAAGAAACATAAAAGTACTATAAATACAAGTTTAAGCCCCCTCTTAGACCAAATTCAGAAATATCTTTCTAATCCCAAAAATGGCCTTCTTTAACCACATTATGGTTCTTATGGCCATTTCGGTCGTCGTGCTACTTCCGGCCACCACCACAGCAACAGAGTATGTAGTCGGAGATGATAGCGGTTGGATCATCCAATATGATTATCAAGCATGGGCTAAAGATAAAAATTTTAAAGTTGGTGACACCTTAGGTAAAACATTTTTATAGAAAATTTTGCACCGCACGCGTCACTATACATATTACTTTTCAAAATAGTTTTGACGTTATTTTTATGTTATAGTGTTTAATTATCCGAAAGGGATGCATAACGTGTTCAAGGTGAATGGTACTGCGTTTGCGGATTGCATCATTCCACCACCGAGTCAAGCTCACACTTCTGGGCACGACGTTATAGAGCTCTTGGCACCCGTCCAAACGTGGTTTATTTGTGGTGTAGGGGTACATTGTTCTTCATTCAACCAAAAGTTAGCCATAGATGTTAAAGCTTGAAGCAACTTACAAAGCGAACGTGTTAGATGTTCATGGTTGTGACTTTTGTTTTTAGTTAAAACACCATCATTAATAACAACAATAATCATTTGATGTAATTCATACGGTGTATTTATAATACGGGTCAAGTTATTCTACAAAGGAAAACGAAAATAAGAAGGATGATAAGGATTGTAGCAACACAAAAAAACCCCAAAAAAATAAAAAAAAATAAAAAAAAAATTAATAAAAAAAATCATAACTCAAAATTTAATAAAAAAAGTAAAATAAAAAAATGTTTTCACTGTCTTTCTCGTTCTAAAAAAACAAAAACAAAATAAAAACAATATTGAGTGAAAAACATCATTGTGTCTTTTTGTTTAGCATTGTGTTTTGTGTTTATTTTCGTCATTGATTGTGTTTTTTTTCCCTGGCATTGTGTCTTTTTTTCTTGATATTGTGTTATATTACTTAACATAGTGTTATATTTTGTTCGGCATTGTTTTACATTTTGCGATCTATTGTATCTTTTTTAGTTATAATTGTGTCTTTGATCTCGGCATTGTGTCTTTCATCGTTTTTTTAACGGGAATAATGGTTGAAACATTTTAGTTTTTTATTTTTTTGTGTTTTTTATTTATATTTTTAGTTATGATTTTATTATTAATTTTTTTAAATTTATTTTTAAGAGGTTTTTTGTATAGTCAGAAATCCTTCTTACACTTCTTATTTTTTTATCCGTTTATATTTTAACTTTAGCCTTTATAATACATGTTTAACGATTAACTTCTTCACTTTATTTTGATATGTAGACATGTAGTTAAAGCAAAGGCAGGAATACTTGGTGTGATTTCTGTTGATATCTATTGGTGGTATAACTTAATTCTTTAAATAAGTCAAATACTTATTTTTGTATTTATTAATGAAAGCAATGAATCATTGATTTCACACGGTGAAATCAATCATAGCTTTTGGTAATTAGGGTTTACTTGAATAAACATTGATACAAGTTAAGAGGTATATAATATAGGCAAATTAGAAATAAATAATCAAGTCATGTGAATCAATGTTTCAATTCGGGTGTCTGAATTTTCAATTAACAAAAATCATATTATTTGAATCATCGTTTCAAGATAAGTTTTACATCGGTCAACTCGTATCGTTCTTTCGATCAAAAGCCCTAAAACATCCGTTTGAAACCCGGGAAAAAACTTAATGACGTTAAATGCTATTTTAGCATAGGTTCATTGAGACAAAAGATAGTTGAAAGTTGGGACCGCTAATAGTGATTTATAAAGTTGGGATTATTATTGGCCAATACACAATAGTTGAGATTATTTATTTCCAATTTTCCTATAATATAGGCTCGATTCAGGCTATTATGACATCAAGTATCATGGAGCCTTAAGGGATTTAAGGGGTGAAGCCTCATTAGAGATTCCAAGCAAGCACACCGCCTCTTTGACGAGATCCGAGGTAGCACCCTAACAAGTGCCTGGTGTCACACCCCGATCAATGAAGGTGGAAACGTCGAGGCACGACATGATTGCTCATTCCACAACGACAGTATAAAGTTACAATATTTAAACAACTCATTTAAATCCATATCATCATAAATAACACAACAATTGTTCATATAAAATGCCAAATAGATAGATAAATAAATAACTTGTTCTTTCATTTTCTAACATCCTAAAGGCAAGATGATAAGTTTCTTCAAGTAATCCAATTAAGCTAACATCAAACCTGTAACATTGCATAAAATGGAGTTTGTCAACACAAAGGTTGGTGAGCAATTTTCATAGTTTTGGACAATAAGTATATAGTATGAAATCCACAACCAATATATGAAAACAATAAATAATAGCAACAATTTAGATAATAAAACCGTCAATAAGAATACATTGACGACAATAATGAAATCGTCAATAAGAATACATTGACGACACCTTTCTATATGGGGATACCATATATACTCGGAATTAACGTATGATCATACTTTGATGAGGCTACCCGCCTTACAATTCAAGAATTTGCACATAATCATGTAAAGCATATAACACCAAATCGAGCATTTATTTAAGTAAACATTTACAATAAGTGTTGTGGTTTAAGACTCAAGTATGAATCATTTGAATTTGAATAAGTATGCAATGACACCCCCAAAACGAAAGATGGAAAACGGGGGAGGAAAAAGTACTCACATTAACAAGTAACTTGAAAGATAGTGTCGTGAATAATCAGAGAGATCGGTTTAACGAGCAAGACCTATATTAAATGGGTCTTGTGTTAGTAGGTAGTTTTGGAAGGGTTTAAAATAAAATACATGACAAATAATGTAAATAAATAAAGTTTAGGATTTAAAATGTAAATATTTGAGAAATTAAAGAAACGAGTTTTGTAAAATAAGTTTACTCGAAACCGGGTCTCGGTATTCTATTTATTAGTTTTTTTTTCTTTTTTTACTCAAGCTATGTAAAGTAATAATGTGGGTTAAAATGCAATATTGCAAAACCCTTGGTTATAAGAATACCAAAACGAGGTTTAAACGAGTGTTCGGGTTTGTCGGTTCGAGACATGATAATTGACCAAGCTCAAAGTTAACTTACCAAAATAATAAATGTTATGAGATAACTCAATAAAATCAAAATAGACTTAACCAAGTATGTAGTTCTATTGTGAAGAACCTTAACGTTCGTTAAGCGAGTATACGACTTTATCGGTCCGAACTTGTTATAAGATCAAGTTGGTTACCGACATGCCAAGTATGTTTAGAAATTAACTAAAAATTGATTTAAAATTTAATCTTGAAGAAAAATATGAGTTTTGGTGGCTAAAAACACACTTGTGTGTCTTAAGCAAGTGAACTCGGTTGAGTTCGGTTTTTGGTTCGGTCCTTGACTCGGAATAAAACCGAGGATGGTTACCACATACCCAATTACCATGGAACTTGTAAAATAACTTATAAATAATAAACTTAAGTTTTACATTCAAAAAGTTAACAATAAAGCTTTTAAATGAAAGTTCGGTTTTTGGTTCGGTTCTCAACTTGGGATGAAACCGAGGCTAGTCACCACATACCCAATACCATGGAACTTGACAAATATGAACGATAAACTAAAATATGCAGAAGTTAAGCAAGTATAACAAGTTATATGGTTAGATTTGTTAAATATATAAACAAGGATTACAAAGTCCTCTATATAACCTTGCCTTACTAGCCCGACATTTCAACCGGCCGAGACCGGAGAAATGAAAAACCGAAGGTAAACAAGGAGTGTATATTATATATATGGTGTAACATCAAGCTTTAAGTATCGAAAAGTCAGTTAAAATGAAAGATTAGCTTAGTTTGACCTTGAGAGTCAAACTATGAAGAACAACCTTAGAATTCAAGAATTTGAGAGAGAAATGAGGAAATGAGCAAGCACACAAATAAAGAAGATGTGTGTGTATATATATGGTAAGTTGAATGGGTCTTTCATAAATGGCGTTTCATGAAAATGGATTGGTTATAGACCCAAGAAAGCACAAACTACAAATGGGTCTTTCAAGTCTCCATTTTGATAGTTTTAGTCCCTGGAGTTTGTTTTGAGCGTTTTCGGGGCATTTTAAGAACCGAAAAGGGTGTTTTTTTTAGATCCGACAACTATAAAACAAATATATAACATAAAATTCATCATTTTGATAATATCAAAAGGTCCGGGATACAAAACGGGTCGGGTTTACATTAAGAATACAAGTATAAAATAACACATAAAACACATAAACGGGTCCAGGGCAGGTTTGTATTTGAGGCATTCAGTGTTTACACATGGTTAGCTCTAAGAAACGTCATCCACAATTAAGAGTAGAGACAGATTGGAACCACTAATCTTAGATAAAGATTGTGAAATTACACATAAAACATCACATGTTGCATACAAAGAAGTATTTTGAGTTGCATACAAAGAAGTATTTTGAGGCTTTTGAATTATAGCTATAAGTTTTCTTATGTTATTATATAATGTAAATTTCAAGAAGTGGTTATAGATTAATGAATTATATGATGTTTTTGTTTTTCTAGAAAATAATCTTATATTTTTCGAATACATAATAATCGTGTATTGTTATATCATTTTAAGTGCGGCTTTTCTTATATGACAACGTATTCGTTATTCACCTCATGCGTTACACGGGTCATTGATCTAATAACATGTAAATCCTTTGTTGCGCTAAATTTTCTTATAAGATATGGCAAATTGGAATGAATATCTCATCTTTTGTGTATTGACTGATAATAGTTACACCTTTAAAAATCGCCGCCAATGGTCCCTTTCGACTAGTTTTCTTTCAATGGACCTCGGTTAAAAACACTATTACTATTTTTAACGACTATTTTCTTACAACGTCGTTAAGTGTTTTTCTGAATTTCAAACTTATGTTTTAGGACTTTTGATCGGAAGAAAGATACGAGTCGACTAATATAAAACTTATCTTGAAACGGTGATTCAAATGATTTGATTTTTGTTAATTGGAAATTCAAACACCCGAATTGAAAACACTGTTTCGTTTGTATCATCGTTTCGAGATAAGTTTTACATCAGTCAACTCATATTCGTCTTCCGATAAAAAAAAATCCTAAAACATCAGTTTGAAATTCAAAAAAAAACTTAACGAAGTTACGTGCTTTCTAACAGAGGTCAATTGAGAGTAAAATAGTCGAAAGGTTGGACTGTCTACATGAATTTTTAAAGATGTGATTATTATCAGCCAATATACAAAAGATGAGATTATTTATTTTCAATTTGCCTAAAAATATCCGAAATTAATTTCGATTTTAGGCCGAACCAGAAACTCTAAAATCTGCCGAACAAGAAATTCTAAGGTAACTGTGAATACAAGTATAACATTTTAACTTTTTCTTAGGCCGTTCTGAAAATAAAACTTATTATTAGGAATATCATTTTTTCTTCGATCTTTCTTATTAATTATTTACGTTTTGCTACTTGTCCTTATATTATCATACACATATTCTTCCGGTCCACATGATTGCCGGAATAACAATCTCTTGTCTTGTGGATATTTTCAAGAATACAAATCATTATAAATAGAAACTTTTTTACATATAACATTCATATAACCAAGCAGTCAAGAATCTCAATACAACAAGCCATGACCACCTTTAGCCACATCGTTGCGGTTTTAACCATTTCGGTTGTGATGTTACTTCCAAAGACCATTGTGGCAACTGAATACGTGGTCGGGGATGGCAGTGGTTGGACGACCAATTTTGATTATCAGAAGTGGGCCCAAGACAAAACATTTTACGTCGGTGATAAGCTAGGTGAATTATTTGATTTTTCTAAAACCCGAATTTCTATATTATTAGTTTTTCTTTGTTATTTTTTTGCTAACTCATTAACTCTTGCCATACTTTTTGTGTGCTTAAGTGTTCAACTATCCAAAAGGCGCGCACAACGTTTATAAAGCGGACGCTAGTGCCTTGCTAATTGCACAGTCCCGGCACCTGGCACGGGCCTTACAACTGGACACGATGTTGTGACCTTGGCGGCACCAGGCAAAAAGTGGTACATTTGTGGTGTGGGAAACCATTGTGCCGAACAAAACCAAAAGTTGGTCATAAACGTACAATGGTCTGCTCCAGCACCCGCACCAAGTAGTGCTACAAAGTATGGATATCAGACTTTCATGGTGGTGGTTGTCGTTGTTTTGTCAGTAATCGTCATATTTTAAGTTAACCGTTTAACATGTACTATTTATCGGTTGACACTAATGTGACTCGTGTAATATTAATAATAAAAGAATGCCTATTTGATAGTCCACTAATCAAACAAGATTGAAATTTTAATAATAGCATATTACATGTATACTATATGATAGTCCCCGATTCTTTTTAACTAACGCATCACCAGTATCGAGCTATATGTATACAAATATAATCAGGTTATATTTACCTGCCTACGATAAGAGAGATAACAAAATTACATCATGTCCCAAGATAATTAGTCATGAATCAATATTAGATTTCATGGTTAATGCAACAAGCAAATCTCTAAAATCCCCATGTGGAAAGCTCTCCAATATGTCCTCAATGAGGTCCACCCCATATAAATTCTTGTAATATTCTCTTACTTTATTCGTATGTGTCTCACTTTGACTCACAATTATACTTTCCAAGCTTCCTTCATCTTTTGTTCTTCCTTTGATGATTGCTTCTAGTGTCTGTATTTAAATGATTTAGAGAAGCATAATAATAATAATATTTAAAAGCAAATAGTAATTATAAAAGAGGGGCGGGTTTAATACAAAACCAATTTTAAGTAAGGAATCATGAGAACAATATAACATGTCAGTACATAATGTTTTGACAAAGAGTGGGGCAAAAAGTTACGTAGACGGCTTAGGTATCAAATTTAAATGAAAAGATGCAATTGCTTGTATAATTCTTACAATTCTCTACGTAAAATTGGTTATGTGTTAAACGGAATCCAATAAAAGAGAATAAAGATGGCTTGTTGCTATACACTATAAAGTCATGAAGTAATTTATCAATATTTCTTTCCATATACTATAAAGTTATATAGGACTTTATAAAAAAAAGAAGTTATTTTAAAGAAATAAGTTGCTTAAAGGTTCTTTTAGAAGTTTAAAGGACTCCTCTTAAACTTTTACTTGAAAAGGAAAGAAAACTCACCTTTGCATAATATTTTGGTGGATTGCTTAGGAATTTCACCACAAATTGCAATGCATCTTCAAACTCTCCACCATATTCATTTTCCAAATGCTGAAAAAATTAATAAAATAACTAAAAGTCCATCATTTTTAAATCATCATCATCGTACTCAGTATATCCAACCAATAGCAAAGCTATGGTAGAAATTAAAAATTAATGTATAAAAGTTAAAATTCTTAAGTGAAAACTTTTTACCTTTGTATAACTCTGCCCATAAATATGCTTGTAGATTGATAAAGTAAGTTTGAGTTGTGGAATGCTTCTTTTACTTAGAATTTCAAGCACAACTCCTTCATCAATCTTGAACCCCCTTGATTGAAATAGCCTTTGTGCATCACACTTGCCAATGTGTACACTAGCATCAGCACTATGAGCTTTTTGTGATGCACCCAATGCCATTAATATCTACACAAAAAACCCACCTCTAATCAACCACTCCCCATGTGGGTTTGTACTCACATGCATAAAAAGTTTCATCTTTTAACTTTGTACAAGCTTTTGTTAAGAGTGGGGACTTAAAGTGTACTATTTAAAGCTATACATGCATCAATAAGGTATGATATAATTAACTTATGATATCTTTTTATAAATGATTTTGTATCATGTGTACAAGAAAAAAAAGATTTACCTTTTGGTAAGAATGTGGGGGTTCAATACTCATAATGTCTTGGTCCAAATGCCTTCTAAATTTACTTTGATAAGCTTGTTGAATGAGGAACAAATGGCTTGATTTCCTACCAACATAAATCTCTATGAGTACCTTATAGTTGACACCGCCCGTTTTCTTAAAAATGGCATTTTTCGCCATGATAGCATCACGTTCATGAGGATTAAGCACCATCAACGACAAGACCTCGTGCGTTCTTGATGTTTGACCATGAATTTTGTTTTGTAAACATTCATGTAAATCTTCTCCATACATTTCCATGTACTTTTCTCGCGTCTTTTGGCATTCGCACAATGTTAATTGACTAGCGAAAACCCGAACAAGAAGGCTTGGATTCTCCAAAGAACCATGAATTTGCTTGCAAATGTCTTCAATTGAACTTTGGCTTGATGGTTTTGCCATTGTTGGTTAAGATTCTATGAAATGTTTGTGTGCTTTATAAAGAAAAAAAGTGGTAACTTGGGAGCCAAGGGTGTGTTATCATGGCCCACTAGCATGAAGGACCACTTTCCTTTCCTTTTCTTCGAAAAGAAAAAAGTGTGCTTAGTTGTTAGGTAGGTCAACTTTTGAATCTATAAAAAATTATTATTGTGTTCGATTTAGTTTTGTGTTGTAGGTTATTTAGTTTTCCTTTATCATAAAAAAATAATATTTTTTTAATGCAATACTGATATAGAGTGGCTCATATGACACATATTCTAAAAAGTAACAAATTATATATAGGTAATTTTTATATTGTTTGACAATAGAGTTTGTAGTCTATAATTATAGATACGCATAAATGACATCAGAGTCAGAGGATCGAAAACAATTTCTTATGAAAAGGACCCCAAATTTTGTTATAAGCTTTAGACCTTAAAAAGATTAAGACAGCCTTGATGAAATATAAAAGTTTGCAAGATTTTTTTCTCATAAATTACATAAACTTAACCTATTTAATGATTTGAGCTAATCATCTAATGAGCCAAACCAATAGTATTCACACACTAGTATATACAATATATTAGATCCATCATTGATGGAGGTAGATGAACTTAATAATGGATGATTCATCCATGAATCACGTATTTATCACTTAAAATGATATATAACAACAATAACCATATGTCCGTACCTAGTAAATCCTACAAACACTACAAACAGCAAAACTGCTGGCAGGGTCAAAGGACAGAATAATTTATGTTTATATTACAAAATAATTGGTGTTCATATTTCATTTTAAAGTTTGATACTTTCTTTAACGTTTTATTCACAAGAAAGAAAAAGGAAAAAGAACGCTTGTCTTTTTGTTACTTTTTTTTGTGTCAATAGTGAAGAAGAGACTAATGGTAAGGATGTATAAATATTTTCGTTTTGTAATGCACAAGTGAAGTGCTTTATGATATGAAGTGCTTTATGATGCTTTTTAATGGACTTCCTTGTAGACATTGAGAATGATATTGGTTTGGTCTGTGCAACACTGTTCTTTTTTAATATTTTTCATTAAAAAAGTGAGTTATGTTTAATAGTGTGTGTAAAATTTGTAAAGTTTTTTAAAAGGGTTAGTTAGGTTTTTGTTCATGTGTTTTGACCATATTAACTACTTCACTTCAAAATTAAAACTTTCAATCATTTGAGATTTGACTTACTATGGTTATATTTTTCTTAATCAATATTTTATTCTTTTTCATCAAAATTACTACGGTTTGTTCATCGAGTCAGATCATCTTTTTTTTGTTTGGTCGAGTGTTGGTTGAGAGTGTTTGTTTGTGTGGTTTTTGGTGTTGTGTCCTGTCTGGTGTTAGACGAGGGTTATATGAGGGTCTGTCACGTATAGCCTTATACGTGGCTTATAGGCCTTTCAAATTTCAAAAAAATCTATAAAGCGCGAGATGATGACAAATATTTCTTTTACCCAGGAGATTGAGAAGTTGCTCCTAACGATACCCAACTTAAAAAAATTTCTCTTCTTTTTTTCCCATATCCCCGACAGCTCTAAAACTCTTCAATATTTTCTATACTAAAAATCCCTAACATTTATCTGACATCTCAAGATATCCTATAATGCTTCAATCTCAATATATTTTTTTCCAACTTTTTATTTGTCATTATTTAGCATTAACACTCAATTTAAAAGCATACTGAGTAATATATGTAATGAAAGCAAATAATTAAAGCATGAATAATGAATATGACGCAAAACATGAACGGCCTCTTATTAGTAAGTTTCTTAATCATGATTCATGTTTTTTTATTGAAGAATTGTTCTTACGTGCATGGTTTACATATGTAAGTTGATTAGCGAACCAGATAAGGGGTGTGCATGGTTCGGTTAGGGTCGGTTTTTTACTAAAATCGAAACTTTAGATTTTGAGTTTTTAAAATCGTTTAGTTTCGGTTTTCGATGTGGGTTTTGTTCGGTTTTGGTTTTGTCATTCGAGATTGAATATTTTGGGCCGAAAAAGTTGTCCCAAAATAATGGATTCGGGCCTAAATCATTTTGAGTTACATATTTATTAAATTATTATAAATAACCTAAAATAAAAAGTAAAAGTTTATAAATTCGGTTAGATTTGGTTTTATACTACATGAAAAACGAAAACTAAAACAAAACCTTAAGTTTGGGTTTTAAAAAAACATAAAACCATGAGAAGTAACACATTGCAAAGGTTCATACCACATAACATGGTTTTGAGGAAACTTGTTATATAATAAGATTTAATATTTATTGATCTACCAAAAAAGAAGGAAAATTACTAAAATAGATATATTTAACCAAGATTTTTCATAAATAGGCGTTGATTATAGCCTACAACCCTCTAGACATCATAAAGACTTTGCCGGCTTCAGATATGTGGCGCAATCTGATTAGTTTAGAGAAGAATGTCTAGAGAATTGTATGCTAGAAGTCAATGTTTATGTTTGAAAAAACTTAGTCAAACATGTCTATTTTTTTTTCTTTTCAGAAATAAAACAACGAATATATTGAAAGGGTTTTGAAATGGTTAATGTACATTTAATGTTGATTAAACGACTGGGAACCTAAAAGTTTTTTCGAGCTACTACGTGTTAGATGGTGTGCGTGAAAGATGCATGGGACTTAATATATCATGATTCTATGTGCAAACGATTATGAGATCTGATTATTTGGTCAAGTTTATATAAAGTGATTGTGTGGATAATTTAATATTTGTGTGAATGAATTTAGGGAGTTTATAAGAATTTGCCTTGTGTAAAGAAGCCTATATTTGTAAATTCACATATATGGACTCGTGCAACTTTTTTCTAAAGGCCAAATATTATAAACTAAGAAAAAACGTATAACTTGTAAGTCGCAAGAAGCCCGAACATACAAGAAAATAAAACAACTAAACACCAAGTTAATCGTCCTTATGTGACAAGTTGTTTATTAAATGTTCTTGGTTTGTCACGGAGTATCTAGACAGAGGGTTGGTATTTGTTAATTTCGACTCAATAAATCTTATTTTTGAAAATTAAATATTTTCATTTTTACTGAAGTGAAGTGTTGTAAGTTGTGTTAAACTATTGATTCATCAACAATTTTAGTATGTGTTTCAGGGTGAGTCTTGCTACGAAGTGGCAAAGCATCTCCAAGGTATCTATTTTAAACAAAACGCGTTAGCCATTTTGATCCGAGCTTGTGGTATGACATGTTATCTGACCCAACATGACGCGTTCATTGCCACATAGCTTAACTATAATTACAAACAAATGCATCCAATAATATGCATATAGAGTAGGTCAGGACTCAAGGGAGAATGGAAAGTTGAGTTAATGACAGAAGAAGTTGCTCTTAATTAAGTCTTAATGAAACCCCAACTAAATAAACTCTTTTATTCTCACTAAAAAAAATATGCAAATCACTCTTTAACGAAACCCAAATTAAGAGGGTGTTTGAGATTGCTTATTTTCACCAACTTATAACTTATTAACTTTTGAAAAGTAAAAGGTGTTTGGGATTACTTATATTGTGAGAGAAAAAGTTTCATAAGTTACACTTTTGTAACTTATTATCTTAATGAAAAATTATAAGGAGGTAAAATAAGGAATTCCACACACCCCTAAATGCTAAATGCTGATGTCTAATGAGTTAACTTGAATTACTCTTTGGGTCACGTGACAGGTTGTGAGGGTGTCACATCATCATTCTTTTTCTTTAAATATGTGTTCCTTTTCTCTTTAAAATATATTATTTCCTTTTACAAAAGCTCGCTTTTTGTTAGTGATTTACGTTTACGAATTCGCATCGATTCGTTGATATCGCCTGAGTTCGAATCGGTTCGTTACCGTTACTTGCCGGTTTATAAATATGTTAAGTTTTTGTATTTTGGCGTTGACGAATTATTTTTTTCTTTTATTATTTATTTCCGGTGCCATAACCTGAATGACATTGCCATAACAAACCTAACCGATACAATAACTGAATAACAAATCTAACTAATACCAATCAAATATGTGTCGCTACAGCTGGAACATGACCGGGTTTTGTTAGTTAGTTTAACATTAATATTGACTTTACAAGTTAGTGAATAATAATAATAATAATAATAATAATAATATATTTAAAGAAAGCATATGAATGTGAGTTACGCAAAACAAGTTGTAAAATAAACAAAGCGTACGTGCCTTCACGGTTCTTCTTGTTGTAATGTTTGATTTGCATGTCTATGTCTTCTTCTTCATCATCATTCATTCATTCATTCATTCTTTCTCTCAGTTGAATAAATCCACAATAATAACCCCGGAATCAATCTCTCGGTATCGACATGAACGACCTCTTATCTGTAAGTTCATTTCTCAATCACGATTTATGTTTTTGCTAATTAATTATGTGCATTGTTTACAGCTGCAATAATATCTTGTTGATTTCGATATTCGACGTAAATGTTTCTAATGAGTCTCTCTTAGATACTGATTATTAGCATTAGTTTCGATTGGTGATCATTTACGTATTGAATACATGCACGTTTGTTTACGTATGTAAATCGAATATATGTGTTAAAGGAGCGAAAACACGAGTCTGGGGTTATGGATTTGATTGATCCATTTGAGCGAAAACACGAATATACGTGTTTAGTGGTTCAAGTCTGAATTATACTCTTGTAAGTACGGTTGTGCATGAAATTGAAAAAAACAACGGTTTGGTTTCATGTTTGTGTAGAAACCGAATTTACGGTTCGGTTTTAGTTTTACATGTAATAATAACAAAACAAAAAAAAAACTTATGTAAAAACCAAACTTATGTTGGTAACTTAAATTCACGTAATCGTTGACCTCTTGTCAATTGATTCTGAGTAGCTTTATCAAGATCAGAGGCAAATTGTGCAAAAGCTTCTAATTTTGCAAATTGTGTCAGTTCCAGTTTTAATTTACCGGCTAGTTTTTTCATGGCTTTAATTTGAGTTGCAGACCCACTCTGGAAACAGAGATACCCACATTAATAGCGGGTCGGATTCCAGCATTGAATAGGTCGGCAGATAAGAATATTTGTCCATCAGTAATCGAAATGACATTAGTAGGAATATAAGCCGAAACGTCTCCCACATGGGTTTCAACTATTGGTAAAGCGGTCATACTTCCTTCACCTAAAAGAGAACTTAATGTAGAAGCTCTTTCCAAAAGGCGTTAATGTAAATAAAAGACATCCCCTGGATAAGCCTCGCGCCTAGGCGGTCTTCGTAATAGAAGAGACATTTGACGATAAGCTTGCGCTTTCTGAACCGTATATATATGTAATGACCTAAGTTGACAAGTTGGTTTAGTTTAATATAACAAGATTAGTATGGTTATGTTTTAGTCACCAAGTTAGAGTTAGATCTTTAAATAGAAGGCTTGGGTAGAGGCCAGAATTATTG
Source organism: Bidens hawaiensis (assembly GCF_021521415.1). Classification (NCBI taxonomy): domain Eukaryota; kingdom Viridiplantae; phylum Streptophyta; class Magnoliopsida; order Asterales; family Asteraceae; genus Bidens; species Bidens hawaiensis. The sequence continues at coordinate 1,488,796 of NW_027491273.1, forward strand.
TAACGAGTTTTTGTGCCAGACTTCTCTTGTAATAATAAAGTGTCTATCGATCTTGTGCCTTGAACTTATAGATTTTCATTTTTTATTTTTTACTTCAATAGTTTATAAGAATCTAATAAATGCGTAACTCAGATATTTTAGCCCAAATGTATGATAATCAATTAACTATTTATTAACAAGATGATTTAGGCCCGAACGGCTGGCAAAGCAGGTCTTATCGTGTTAAGCAGGTTAGAGTGATGCGCTTAACACAAGTGTCAAACAATAATATGACTTGTTTAACTACTTTATGTAGTGTCTTAAGCAGGTGCCCGATTGATGGCAGAATCTAAAATTTTCAAAATCAAATGGTAGAATATGAAAAAAGAACCGAACTGTAACCAAACAACTTTAAAAAATCCAAAAACTGGTATATCAGTTATTGGTTCGGTTTTAAGCCAAAACAAACCCAAACCGAACTTGAAGTTTATAGGTAATAAAAACCGAACCAAACTTATAGAATTTCATTAATTATATATTTAAGTAATTTACAAGAATTCAATGAATATGTAACACAAATATTTTAGCCTAATTGTATAATAATCATTTAGTTATTAATTTACAAAATTTTCAAACCCAAATGGCAAAATCGAGAAAACCAAAAACCAAGCCCGAACAGTTTTCAAATCCATTTGGTTTAGCCCAAAACCGACTCAAACCAAACTGTGCACAACCCCTACATAGGAAATTCAGTTAATATCTTCAAGGAAGTGTATCTAGCAGCCTGTGATATTATATGCTTTTGATATCTTATCTTCTTTATTTGATTACTTGTTCTGTTTATTTATTGTTTGTAGACATATACTAGCCCTCAAAGAAGCACACATGGTGGTGGAGATATTGAAGCTGGAAAGAGGTCTGCAGAGATTGAGTTAGATGATTTTTTTAAGAAAGTGAGTAATTTATAACTATAACTTATGTTATTGCTTGATAATGTTAGCATAACTCACAAAATATTAACTTCTTACCTTAATTAGGTTCAACTCATCGAGAACGAATTCGAGAAACTTTATAAGCTTTTGAAAAAACTTCAGGTATCTCCTTACTCTTGTTCATAGTTTTACACACTAAGGCGTAAAATGTCTGCAATATGTGGACCACATCTGCTGCAGACATATGTAGCAGGGGTGGACCAAACCTCTGCAGTCTACAAGAAGAAGACTGTTTGTTTTTTAACGTTTGTAGATTGCTAAAATAAACTGGTGGTGGCGTGCGAGAGGTGGTGGTGGTGGACAATGGTGGTAGGTGGTGGACGGTGGTAATGGCGGACGGTGGGTGATGATGGGTTGTGGTGGTGGTGGTAGACGGTGTTGGTAGGTGGTGGACGGTGGTGGTGGCGGATGGTGGGTTGAGGCGGTGGGTGGACGGTGGTGGTGATGGTGGACAATGGGCGTTGTTAGGTGGTGGTGGACGGCGGTGGTGGATGGTGGTGGTGGCGGGTGGTGGTTGGACGGTGGGTGGAGGTGGTGGTGATGGTGGACAATGGGTGTTGTTAGGTGGTGGTATTTAACCCTCTGCAGACCTTAGAAGATCTTAGAAGTTGATGGACCAAGTCTGCACCAAGAAGAGTTCACGCAGACGTTTTTTAATGAAACGTCTTCAAAAAAACAAACAGTCTGCAGATGGCAATGTATGCGTGTCGCAGACAAAAGAGCCTGCGCAGACCTTTTTTGAAAAAACAAACAGCACCTAAGTTTTTGAAATATAAGTGTTTTGTAACACACAAAATTTATATGCAGAATGCTCATGAGGAATCGAAATCAGTAACCAAGGCTGCTGCCATGAAAGGTAACATCATATTGCAAATGCTGATACCGATTATAAGGTTAATATTAATAATATATTAATATGTTGAGTAACAGCAATCAAGCAACGAATGGAGAACGATGTGAACGAAGTTGGAAAGATTGCTCGTGTTATTAAAGCAAAAATCGAGGAACTTGATAAGGAGGTTAGTCGATGAACGGTTTACAGCGAACTCAAATCTCATATTATGAATCTTTAACTCATAATTTATATTTTTTTTAATTCAAGAACTTGGCGAGTAGACAAAAACCGGGATGCGGTCAAGGAACTGGTGTTGACAGATCAAGAACTGCAGCTACACTGTAATAGTATATCACACTTTTAATTTCAAATATTTATAATTAAATATTTTCATTGTTGTTATTAAATCTTTGTTGGCAGTGCCTTAAAAAAGAAGTTCAAAGACAAGGTGACAGAATTTCAGACACTAAGAGAAACTATACATGAAGGGCATCGCGCAGTTGTTGAAAGACGCGTCTTTACAGGTATTAAACTCTTACCTTAACTGCATAACATAAGTGCATAACCAATGATTACATAATTTTGCATTGTGTCTAAATAAACGTTACGTTTTCGTTTAATTATCGTCAGTAACGGGAACTAAAGCAGATGAAGAGGTAAGGTATCTTTCACTCTCAAATTTTCAAGAAAAACGGCATTATGCGCCCCCTGGGGCCCACTCGTATGAGCTGATTATCGCTTACTCTTCACTAGACAATCGATCGACTAATAGAGACGGGCGATAGTGAACAAATCTTCCAAAAAGCAATTCGGGAACATGGAAGAGGCCAGGTTCGTTCTTAGTTTTTTTTTTTTTTTTACATTTTGCTTTAACCGTTGTTAGTTTCGTGTGTGTGTTGTTACTTTGTGTTATATAAGATTAAGTTCCAGAGTGTAAGTGCAGGTGGTTGATACACTTGCAGAGATCCACGAACGCCAGGATGCGGTTATAGAAGTAGAAAGGAGGCTTCTTGAGTTGCAACAGGTATGAATGATTTGAAATGGTTGACTTTTAATATGGGTCAAACTTATGTTATTCTTGCAGATATTTCAAGATTTGAGGTATGAATGATTTGAAATGGTTGACTTTTAAAAAGGGTCAAACTTATATTATTCTTGCAGATATTTCAAGACATGGCTATATTAGTTGATGCTCAAGGAGAAATGCTAGATAACATAGAGACACATGTAAGTTCAAACTAATAAACCATGAAACTGAACATAATAAAATCAAACCAACATGTTATTCGATTTTTGCCGAGTTCAACGGGTCATGCATAGTAATGTTATGACTCCAAGATCAGCCAATGTAGTTTTTAAAAGAAGTTTAAAGTAATGTTATTCGGGTGTTTGAATTTCCAATTAACAAAAATCAAGTCATTTGAATCACCGTTTCGAGAGAAGTTTTACATCAGTCGAATCATGCCGTTCTTCCGATCAAAAGCCCTAAAACATCGGTTTGAAACTCGGGAAAAAACTTAACGGCGTTAAGTGTTTTTTAACTGAGGTCCATTGAGACAAAAATAGTTGAAAGTTGGGACCGCTGATAGTGATTTTTAAAGTTGGGATTATTATCGGCCAATACACAAAAGTTGGGATTATTTATTTCCAATTTGCCTTAAAATATTGGGTTTTGCCATTCAAAAAAGGGTAGTGGCACAGCTTGTTGTCCGCTTGCCTTCTGTTTCGATGTAATCACTACTTTTCAGTTTAAAAAATTGCTTAGTTCATTTTGTATAATTTAGGATTTGTGTCTGATGTATATAGGTGTTGACTGCGGTTGATCATGTTCAAAGCGGGAACAAGGCCCTTCAAAAGACAAAGAAGCTACAGAAAAACTCGAGGAAATGGGCTTGTTGTGCTATTATCATTTTGCTCATAGTTATCGCGGTTATTCTTGTTGTTGTACTCAAACCGTGGAAGAGTATCAAAGGTGCTTAAATAGGCGCGGTTCAATCTTAGCGATGCAAAACATCATTTGACCTTATACTTGTACAAAATGAGACCTCTTCTATGACTTTGATATCATAGTTTTATGTATGTCTTCAACCATGAAGACAAGAAGACTTACTGTCTTTTAGTGCTTGTTCATACGAACCGAAATCATTGTCATTTTGGCATGTTTTTACAAAACTCTATCGAGAATTCAAGTTATTTCTTAAAAACATACTCGTCCTGTAGTCGATGTACTAGTTTGGTCATAGAGATACATGTTTTGTTACGAATTATATGCATGTTTAACAAGGTTACAAATTATATATATGTTTAACAAGTTTTGGGCAATTATATCAAACCCCTCAAAAATCTGTCTATGAGTATTAAGATCAAGAATATCACACATGAAGAGACATAGACCTGAATCCGGGCAGATCCAGTCATCCTATCCCATTGGAACTACCAAAAAACATTTGGACCACCCAATCAGGTGGCCCACCTGAGGACCCACAAATTATAAACGCTTATGACATAAGATTTAGGGTGGGGCCCCAAAAGCCTCTGGCTGTCCCACCCATTCGTCAAAAATAATCCACAGACATAGATGCACAATACGACGTTAGTAGTGTGTAAACGAGCCAACCTTAAATGATCTCAAGCTGGAGCTCAATTCTAAAAGTAAGCTTGTTTAATAAACGAGCCCTAGCCCAAGCTTCACTTATCGAACTAGAGTCGGCTTACAAGCCTACTATTTATATTATTTTTATTTAAAATATTATTTATACATTTATATGTAACTATTATTATTATTATTATTATTATCATATATAAACATATAATTATAATATATTAAAAATAATAAGAATGCATAAATAACTAATAATTAATAAATGGCTGAATCGAGCCGAGCTCGAGCCATAGAAACAGATCTCAAACGGATCTAAAATGAGTCAAGCTCAAACTTATATAAGTAAAACGAGCTGAGTTCAAGCCACGTCAGAAGCTTCTATATTTATGTGTTTACTTTGTGACTTTTTCATGTTTTTTAACGGACATTTTTTTGTTAGTGTTTCTTAGGCGATGTCTGGGATTGCTTATTTGAGTCTCCTTTATAACTTATTAATTTTTCAATAAGTTATATAAGTTGTTTGATAAACAAAACGAACTTATGGATTTTAACTTATTGACAAGAAAAAATAAGAAGGTTTTGATAAGTCAATCAATCAATCAATCAATCAATCAATCATGCCCAGTAAAATCCCACCGACAGCAAAGCTATAAGTAGGGTCTGGGGAGGGTGGGATGTAGGCACACCGTACCTCTATCATGGTTTTGATAAGTCAGAGAAGTGTAATTTATTAACTTATTGTGTTTGATTTACCTATTACACCCCCTTAAACCATCGAAACCCTTTACGCTCTTTTAAAAAAGAGTGCCTTTTTTTGTCATTTTATCTTTCCCGTCACATAAGTTAATCCAAACACTTTTATTAAAAACTCCTTTTAAAAAAATTCATAAGTTAATAAGTCATTTTAAGAGCATTCTCAGTCCGTTCCCTATAAATACGTGATTTGAGTTTGCAAATTATATGGTATAGTTATAAATAGAGAAGAGAGCAAATGTTAAATAGGAAAGTTAAATTTGCGTTTCTATTTTTCACATTGTATAATTTTATAATATTTTCTGAAAGTGATTGTGAGTGAAGGAGAGAAAAAAGATAATGATAAAGATATAAAAAAATCTTAAATATATATAAACAAACCTTTAAAATATCTCCACCCATCTCAAGCCACCAGATTGCTTTATTTGTAAATAGAGGTTTCTTATGCATTTGACCCGAATTCACGGGTATGGATCTAAACAAACTCAGATAGCCCTTAAACATGTTATAACATCTCATTAAATTAAAAATTAATCTCACCAAATATTTTTATATAAAAATCTTAAATTGGGTACATACTGAAAATTAATATCTGATTTAAAAAAAATGATATTATTTATAATTAAGAAACAATTTTCTTGTAAAATAAAATAAGCGTGTCATGGGTCTTACCAAACCCAGATAGTTTTTAAACCGCGTTATAACATCTCATTTATTTATGACATCATTTCATCATAAAACCCTAAATATATTATTAACTTTCTTACAATAAATAAAATTAAAATCCAAAAGATATATAAGTATTGGAAACGAATAACGTAAACAAACTCTCGTAATACAAGGGATAAAAACTAGTATTATACAACTAAAAATAAGAGAAAATATTATGATTTTTAATGTAATAATATAGATACATAAATACATAAACAATATTAGAAGGAAAAAAGAAAGGCATTTGTGACTTGATCCCAAACACACTCTTACTTTCATTCACTCTAAACCCCCAAACTTCAATAGTCAATATACTCATAAACCCTACATATACATCCCAGCAAGCATCTCTTTAATCAGCAATTACAATGTTTGCATGCAGAACATTATTAAAGCAAATCCGCAAGAAAAAACGCAGAAAACCCCACAAATCCACCTCCAAAACCCCTAAACAAAACCCTAATTCAAGAACTCAAGATTCTCATGAATTCAGCTTAAAGTCACAAGCTTTAGGAGTCCAGCCACTGGGTAACCTCTACCTAGCCTCATCCCACCACAATTCAAGAACCACAGGCTTAGGTACCATCCAAACCTTAACAGATGAACTCATTCTTGATATTCTAGGGCTTCTAGAAGCCACCCATTTAGGGGTTTTGTCAACTGTTAGCAAATCACTGTATGTGTTCTGTAATCATGAACCTATTTGGAAGAATCTTGTTTTGGACAGTTCTCCACATGGGTTTTTGTTTAAAGGCTCTTGGAAGTCAACATATGTCGCCAAAAGGTATCCGAATTATTATTCGAAGGTGGGATCTTTAGGGTTAAAGGTGCAAGATTTTTATTCAGATTATTTGTTTCAGAGCTGGCTTTGTGCTAATCTTGAAATGAAAGATGAGTGGTTGGTGAGGGATAATATTATTCGGCGAAAAGGGATTTCGGTTGATGAGTTTGTGAGGGATTTCGAGGGGTTGAATAAGCCGGTTTTGTTGGAAGGGTGTTTGGATAATTGGGGTGCTATGAAGAAATGGGGTAGGGATTATTTGGTGGAAGTTTGTGGGGATGTTCGGTTTTCGGTTGGACCGACGCAGATGACGATGAATGATTACTTTGTGTACGCGGATCAAGCGCAAGAGGAACGGCCGTTGTATCTTTTCGACCCGAGGTTTGCGAATAAAGTTACTAAATTGGGTCAAGATTATGAAGTCCCGGTTTATTTTAACGAGGATTTGTTTAGTGTTTTGGGCGATGAGAGGCCGGATTATAGGTGGATTATTATCGGACCTGCAGGGTCAGGATCATCGTTTCACATCGATCCTAATTCCACGTCGGCTTGGAATGCGGTGGTGAAAGGGTCGAAGAAATGGGTTTTGTTTCCTCCTGATGTGGTCCCGCCTGGGGTGTACCCGAGCGCGGATGGTGCTGAGGTCGCGTGTCCCGTGTCGATAAACGAGTGGTTTATGAACTTTTATGAGGCTACTAAAACATGGAAGAAGAGACCTGTTGAATGTGTGTGTAAAGCTGGTGAAGTGATTTTTGTGCCTAATGGATGGTGGCATTTGGTTATAAACCTCGAGGATTCTATCGCGATAACACAAAATTTTGTTAGCAGGTACTTTTATTAAATATTAACCCCTGATTTGTTATAGTTTTGTATCGATATCACCGATATATCACCGTATATCAGTGATATATCGGTTATCGGTCCTTTGGTAAAATATTTGTTAAAATATCGGTACCGATAATGTCGGCGATATTGACCGATATTGGATCAATATTTGATCGATATATCACTGATATTCCCTTTCCAGTCTTAATTTTCAACTTTTAGCGTTTAATGTTGGTGTTTTGAGCCTTAATCAGTTCTTGTGATTTGCAAGTTGCAAAATGATAATTTGTTAATAGGAGAGTATACTAAATTGTTAGTGTTAAAGTGTTGTATATATAAATTCTACATGATATTAAAATTACCGATATCTCAAATATCGGTCTTCGAGCGACATCCGATATTTTTCCGCACTAACTGCTTATTCGTATGTGTTGTGATTGTGTAGGAGGAATTTGTTAAACGTGCTTGATTTTCTTAAGAAACCAAATGCAAGCACGCTTGTGTCAGGAACACGAGACCGAGTGAATCTACATGACAAGTTCAAGAAAGCCATTGAAGCATCTTTTCCCGGGACCATTGATGAGCTGGCCAAGGAAGCGGAGAAGAAAAAAGCTGAGCTGGAGAAACTGTCTTTCTGGGATTCGGTTAAAGACTCCAATTCGGGTGGTTTTAAGTTTTCGTTTTAGAAGAATGAGGATGGGATTCGGTTAAAGACGCCTGTTTTAAAGATATGATTTTAGAACTCATACTCTCAAACCGAACACAAAGTTACCATTTTCATTTCTTTTCCCTGAGTCGAAACACCGCCTTATTCATCGTTTCGTTTTCGTTTATCCTGCTTTTGTTGTTTTATTGATCCCTTTGTAATTTTGCTTCAAGAACATTTTTGGGTTTGTGACATTATTGAAATTTTGATAGAAAGATTCATTGTATGCATTTGGTTTTGATGATCATAGATTGCCTTATAAGGCCATGCGGTATGCATATGCTCCTTAACTTCACGTAATCGTTACATAACCCACTTTATCCTTTTTATTCCATCTCACCTAAATGAAATGCTTAACTCTCTTAAATCATTGTATGTGAGTATAGAAGATTTTAAAGCTTGTTAACATTTCAACCCATTTTGCCTTTAACGCCCCTTAACCCTGAAGGGAGTGGTATCACACTTGTTGACCCTTGTCAAATCAGCTTTAACGCCTTGGACGTTAAGTTATACTACAGGACCTTAACTACTGATTTGAAGCCTTCCAAATTGCCTGAACCAAAACAAGTTACTCAATTTGAAGTTTATAGTTTGATTTAGAATTCGATTGACAGTTTTAACAGTTTCACGATCCTGCTTACTATTGAAAGTTTGGAATTTACTGAAGTACACTGTTAGGTATATTTGTATATGTATTATATTCATAAACAATCTATATTTATCGTTTTATTTTGTTTCGAGTCTAACTTTGCCTGTTTGATTTGTTATTTTCTGAAACTGTAGTTTGTAGTTTGACCTATAATTTGTCAAAATCAGCAAAACCAAGCCATAAAAAATTATGCTGCTGCATGGAGGAACCGATGTACAACCTAAACCAAGTAACACTAAAGAGTAGTGTTTACATCAAAACGGAAGGCAAACATGCAACACGTTGCGCCTTTTTGAATAGTAACATTAAATTAGACAGCTTTGATCCAACCGCACCGTTGGTTAAAAGTTAACATTTAGAAAAAGAGAACATAAACACACCATTTATGCAAACAAAATAACTTCACACTGGTGAGAGAGAAACAGTGTAAGAATCATTAGAGTATTTTACGCCTTTCAAAAAGCCTCGACTCAAATGATGAGAAACAACAGCATTTCTAACACCAAACGGACCATCTGGATCATGTAACCCTTCAACCGGTGTGTCTTTGGGCAGCTCGGACTTGTGGTTAACAATGTCAAGACCAACGTTCAAACCAATCGACATGGGTTCGGTCACAAAACTGCGTGTTAGAACATGTACACATTTAGTGAACCAATAACAAAATAATCTATAAAAAATCAAACTACTCACCTTGCCTCAAAGCTGTCATCACCATTGGACCGTAGTGTATCAAATACGCTACTGGTTATCCATGGAGGAAGATATGCATCCTTGATTTCAATAATGTAATGAGAAGTAGAGGCTAAACCGGAAATATTATCAATTCTCCTCACCTCCTTGCATTTAACCTGTTGACCAAATATGTTAAAAACTTAGTTTGACTTCGACAACATTGATAAGATACTTAAGAGTTGCAAACAAACCTCGGGTGCAGAAACAGCAGCATTGTCAAATGGTACTGGTGAATAAAGTAAAGGAACGTCTAAGACATTCAGAGTCGGTAAAAGAAACCTGCAACAAAAAAAAAACAAAGACTTAGATATTTAAAAAGTAAGAAATTATTGAAGTTTAAAAGATTTATCTGCTCACCGATAATTAAGCAGAAAGTCATATAACCCTTGTACATTATTATTGCCAAACACCAATAAAGATTCTGGAGTATTATCCACGTCAGATAGAGAAACTGTACGTCTAGTCTGCATAAACATGTAAACAGGTCAACCCGAATCAGGAATCAGGATCAGGGGTAGATCAGATAATATCATAATACCTGCCCCAGATTGTGTTTTTCAATCTCGGAAAGCTCAAAGAGGTCTTCTGTGGTTACTTGCTCGACTTTAGAATGACACAGGGGCATAGTAAAAGAGATGTCCTTAAATACATAAAAATAATTTAGCACGAGAACAAAGAAGTGAAAAGACTAATATGCCCTTGATGGAATGATGAGAAAGGCGTACTTGTTCTTTTAACAGTGACCTTATGTGTCTTGTTGATTGGGATATATAAGCACTGGTGTTAGTGAACATTGCCACAAACTGTCCTGTGCAGACTGTAAACTTGCAAGAAAAATGTATATGTTAGAGAAATGTAACACAGATGAATAATGTATAATAATTTGATTAACAAAAACTACCATAAAATAAACTACAGATGTTTTTTCGTAGCATGATATAAAGGCTACGAAATGAGGTCTCCCATGCCAACTGGCGTTTGGTCAAGAAATCCATTTTACCTACAAGTTTATATAAAACAATTATGCCACATAACCAAAAGACAAAACCGGCTTTTCTTCTTTTTTGCTATAATATTATTATATTAATACCTTCCCCTTTTGAAGCTATATTTAATGCAGATATGACTGAAGGAGGCAAAGAGCTCTGTGGATACACCCAAGAATACAAAGCTTTTGTATTGGAAATTTGGGCCGTTGAGCCGTTGAATGTGTGCTGATTCATCAATCGATGAAACCTGAATGGTTATAAAAAGTTATAATGGATCTTTAAACATTTTACTTTGTAAGAAACCCAAAAGCTTACCAATTAACTGAGGATGAAGCAATGACACGCATGCTAGTTTTCAATGTGAAATCCAGTGGGATTTTATGGCCAGATATATTAAACTCTGAGCAAAAACTTTCTGATGTAGAATTTGTTTTTCCGTCAACAGATTCAGTGTGTGACACTGAGATGTTAGAAGGTGGACGAGCTGCAAGCCCTTTGAAGGCTTCATCCTATAATAGAATATTCTTAATTGTCTTAACATAAAATTATACATATCAAAAAAAGTACAGGCAGAAAAAAAAATACCATATCAACAGAAAAGCCAGATGATTTTTCACCCCCGGTTGACAACTCCACAACACTACGAAACATGCTTATGTTACACTTTTTGGTTGTGATGTGAGATTGTTTAGTTGAAGTTGAAGCATGTGTTTCTTTAGAACTGCAAAACCAAGATGAAGTGAAATAAAACTAAATGAATCATGCGTTGCAGATTAACAATGAGTCAAAGCTTAATAAAAAAATACAGTTATAAATAAACAAATATGTACCCCGAACACAGTGGCTGCTTATCAGCAGCAAGCCTTGAAGAAAATAAAGAATTCTTTAAGCAGTCAGTTTGATCAACAATAATGTTTTCCTGAAATGTTTATACAATAAGAGCTAATTAGAAATTTGAAGGTTACGTTATCAAACCATGTTTTAGCAAATGAGAGATATGATGCAGACCTTCACATTTTCTTTTCCAGATAGCATTTTAAGCCTCAGACTGTTTTTCCTACTTGGAAACACTTCATCCACTCGAGTGTCGATGTATTTGGGATTTTTAAATGAAAGAGGTTTAAGAGGTTCAGACGTGACTACATTAGCATTTCTGTCAATAAAAAGTTACTGTTAGTTGAATACATAAAAATAACTATTTAAAAAAAAAAACAAGTCGTTCAGGTGGTGTGCTTAATACCGAGTGGAACCAAACTCAGGTGTTGGAAATTCATTCATTATCTCAACAATGTTCTTTCGCTTCAACTGCTCAGCCTGCAATTTTATCACAAGTCAAAATTATACTTAGTATTTGTTATCTTAGTGCTAACAACAATATGTGTGTGATACTGTTTTGTCAAATTACACATGCTAATCAGTGCATGGATTTAGCATGTCTGAAGTGTGTAGAAGCTAATTGTGATGCCTTAAGTTACACTCATTAGCAATCATATGCATTGTAACTGGTCTAAAATGTATGCATCCATGACACTGAAACTGATTTTCGTATTTCTTGTGCTAAATGCTACAAAAGAAGATAAAATATATATGTTTAATACTATTAAAATTTTAATTGTACCAGCACTTCCATAGTGATGCAATAGTTTAACTTTAGCTAACATTTTACTACTTAATTTGCTAACATATTATCGTAATCCAATACATATTAGTTTAAAATTTGTCAATCTTTTGTAACTTTGGATAGCAAAGTCACAAGCTCATGTTCAAATTCATTCCATATTTCTTTTTCAGGATGAACAAACTAGTGAATAATTACTGCAACTTCAATACAATGTTCTATCAAAGCACAGGAACGATAAACACTTTATTCATACAAAAAAAATTGTACTGATGCGTGCACACTTCCCGTTAACCAGTATTCCACGTAGCTACCATGAAGCCTATAAAGGAATGCCCTTGTTTAACATGTGGTAATGAATGAAAATATAGAAAATTGGCAGCAACGCCTCGTTCTCTCCCGTCTATATTCTTTGGAGTCTAACCTGCTCAGGAGATTGATTCGTCTAGAGTCGATCCCTATTCCCTATCACTTACTCAAGAACTCCTTACAATAATTTCTATTGATGACACATCCAAATCCTCTACACAAGCCCTATATTACCGATCTAACCCTAACTTTGTGACCAAGCCATTACCATCCTAATCCTAGTACAATTAGAAAACTTGGCCTGCTTGTCAACTTAGGTCCTTCCATATTCACCAACTTGTGAATACTGTCTGAATTACCAACATTCTGCATAATTCTATGTAGTCAATATCGGCAAGATATCGGTTATCGGTCCTCGTGTGAAATATCGGTACCGATAATATCAATACCAATATATCACTGATTTTCCCGATATCAATGTTTTAAGTAGTATTTGTCAATTGTTAGTGTCTAATATTAGTATTTTAAGTCTTAAATCAGTTCCTACTTGCTACAATTGTTATTGTTTTGCAAGTTGCAAAAGGATAATATGTTAATAATATAAGTAATATACTAAATTGTTAGTGTCTATATATATATATATAATATTAAAATTACCAATATGGTGATATCTCAAATATCAGTCCTTGACTGATATCCTACATTTTTCCGCATTAACTGCTTAGATCCTAGTACAATTAGACTTGTAAATAACATAAACTCAGTAAATTCAGCCTTATTCAGTCACAATCCAAACATATTCAATCACAATCATAAGTATACAAGCAAACACAATTAAATAATAATAATAATAATAATAATAAACAGATCTGGAATGAAGATAATACTAGTAGTATGACTTACTCTTAACTCAGAAGGCGTCTTCCGTTTGATTCCACCACTCGATGATCCACCTTCCGAAAACATAGCCGACTGCATCCGAGTTGCTACTTTCGCCATTTCACCGATCCGAATTACACGATCGATTACGGATCCGTGAGAATGAATGAGGAGTTGTTAATAATTAATTTCTCAGGGCAAAATATCTGAGCAGTAAAATTGGTTTAAAGCGGAAATGTTTTGATTTTGAACCAATTTGGGTTTCCCTCCATCGGCCGGCTGACTTTTACACAAACAACCCTCGTGTTTTTTTTTTAATTTAGACCCAAATAATTATTAACTTTATACTAGATTAGTTACATCATTGTCGTCGTCATGAGTGACTAATAACTGAACTGTTAACTGAAACCAAACAAAACCGAAATAACCGAATACCAAAATTAACTTAACCGAATCGAATCATTCGTATTTTCATTTTTTCTAACTTTTATACCTTCATTTCATGTGTTTATTACATTCATTTCATATATTTATTTCTTCATTTCGTGTATTATTGCATTTCTAAACAAAATTTAGCACGATTTTGATTTTGATTATTAACCGAAATTAACCAAACTGCTGTGCACACTCCTAGCCGTCACAAAAGTCCCCAGGTCGTCCTCCTTTTGTTTCCAGCTGTCAGATCAAATTTAATGGTGTTTTATAGTTTTCAAAGTTTGCACGGAGTGCGGACCATGCAGGCCTTAGTTTGTGCATGTCTTCTGTAGTGGTGGAGGTAAGGTACTAATCCACTAAGCACAAGGAGGTAACTCCGCAGCCGCGAACAACCAGCGACAATAAGCCCCAAGAAATATGACCAAACATAACCACCCGCATGAAGAATACATTCCGCGGTGAAACATAAAAGTCTCACGTGGGAAGATACACAAGCCTCCCACAGGGTTAACACTGATAATCTACAACGAAAGAAGTCCAACTGAAGACTAATGTGTTGGTGAAATATCGTGCATTAAATGAGTCATATCACGTGTTTTGTGAGTTTATATGCCGGAAACACGATTACTTTATGTGTGTTTGCGATTACAGGTGTGCGGAGCTTAAAGGAGCTAAATGGGAGCATATGAGATGGAAAGAAAAGGAGCATTTTATTGCATGGTATGATAGAGCACGTGAAGACGAAGACGTGGCCAAAAATGGGGAACAAATCGGAGTTCGGACGAAGAAGTTACGCGAAAAATAAAATGGTGGGTGACCGGCCCACCGTAGCCTACGGTGGGGAGACCGTAGCCTACGGTCACCAGGACGGGAAAAAGTCGAATTTTCAGGTTTTTTGGAACTATTTAAGGCCGGTTTAACCCTAGGATGGCTATTTTCGAAATCATAATATACTTGGACGTTTTTGGAGGCTTATTCCACCATCTTAACACCTTTCAATCACCCGAATCATCCATGACATCATCCACTCAAGAATCAAAGAAGCTATTCAAGACCACCATGCTAGGCTAAATCACTCATGACCATCTCCGGGGTGTAGGGTTGAATGTTCATTGGATTGTTGGTACTCTAAACCTTATTTTTGGATCTTGTTTGTGTGCTTGAACATATTTTTGGGTAATCAATGAGATTTGCGGTTTATCAGTTATTGATTTTGGTCATCAACGATTAGGATTGAGATCTTAGTGTCATTGGCCTAGTTATCTTTAACCATAGAACTAATATTTCATCATTTTTTAAGACTACAATCAATTAGATCATTGTTTAGCTGTGTCAATCAATTGGATTAAGTTCTAACGATCACCATAGTCAAACATTTAGTCTTTTAGTTTATTGATTCAAACAAAGAGTATAATTCCATAGGTTTAATAATTTATCCAATTTACTTCGAAACCTGAACCCTGGAATTTGGTTGCTTTTTAATTATTGTTTACAAATCAAAATCTTTAAAACCGTTTGACATCGTTTGTCCACTTAGTATAATTAATAATTAAGTATTAGAATTGATTAGCACTTTCCACTGATTCCCTGTGGATTCGACACCTTACTTATCCTTGCTAGTGAAGGTATTTTACAAATGTTTTTAATCAGTGGCGAAGTTTGGACTAAGAAACCGGAGGGGCCGGACTCAAAATGTATACAAAATTTCACAAACGAAAGGGCCCGTGCTCAAATTTTCGGCCGAAAACGGCTAAATTTACATTACGAATAAAAAATTTCGGCCGAAAATGGTTAAATTTTACACCACGTATAAAAATTTTCAGCCAAAAAAGAAAAAGTTTTACACCACGTATAAAAAATTTCGGCCGAAAACAGTTAAATTTACATTACGTATAAAAATTTTCGGATGAAATCCGGTAAATTTACACAACTACGTAAAAAAACAGGGGGGGGGGGGGGGCCTGGGGCTCCCCTGGCCCTAAGTATCCTCCGCCATTGTTTTTGATTGACCTTTCGACATCGATCAAAGACTTGTCGTGACAAAGCACAGGTCAGCACATGATAAAGAAGGGAAGAGCCAATCACAGGCTAAGCCCCCTGTACTACCCATGAACGCACGATGGACCAATGAAAAAAGGTCAACGTTGTACCTTCCCAAGACAAGGATTTCCGTAGACCAGCTGGACGACCAATCAGGAGCCAGTATCATGCACAGCCAAAAGAATAGAAGGTTCCATTGAGCGGGACAGTTGGTCCAATCATCCCCCTAGACTATAAATACCATGCAAGGAATAACGACAGAGGGATCTAATCCTCTCTGATTCTCCTTAAAGAATATTCATCACTTACCATACTGGTTCTCATGTCGGAGAGTGGTTACGGAAAGGCCCCTGCAACACGAAACACCGTGAGCTCGTTATGAGAGGGAAATAAGGGTTAGACTAGTGTTTCTTCATTAGTCATTAAATCCGGAATTTGTGTACCTTTAGCTAAGTGTAATCAAATTTTCTATTTCATTAACTAAACCCAAAACCCACAAATCCCTTTATTTATGTGATGTTTACATGTTTCAATTTTTTTTCTTTCTCATCGACACCCTAAAAAAGAATTGAAATTGGTTTGGTCATTGAATGTCGGTTATGGATTGCTCTTACCTAAAACGACATTCATACAGTTTGTACGCGTTTAACCTTGCACGAGTCGTACATATTAGGGGTGATTAAACAGGTCTTACCTGTCAAAACTGACTCGGACTGTTAGGATTAACGCACACACAAAACCGAACACAAACACGAAAGTAATAAACAAACACGAGGATTTAACATGGTTCGGTCTAAACTGACATACGTCTACGGGTGGCAACTAGGTATTCTTTATTGACAAATAATTACAAGTACATCATGCGGTTTATATAGAGACAAATTTTAGGGTTTCCATCTTATTAAACAAGAAATCTAAACTACTCGTCTCCTCTTTGACTTCAATTAATAAACTGACCTAAACAAGGCCTACGAAACCTAACACGAACCCCAACCAGTTAATTAATTGTAAAGACTATATCCAAGAATATACCTTACCGTTAATACTCGATTCGGGTCTTAGGTGGGTTTCTTGGGTCCTAGATACGTTTTAGAGCCGTTTGTTAGCAATGGAACCCGTAAAAGTTAAGAATGAACCCAGAAACCAACCCTTGTTAGGATTAATTTTCAAAAGCATCGGCGTCTCCATTTGTTCGCTCCACATGCGTATAATTAACATTTCAATTCATCACTATACAGGCATCAATAGTTTAAGGGTATAGAGGGAGGGCAGTAAAACTACCCACAGACCCCTAACACAACCCGCGGACCACCACCGAGCATCCGCAGGAGGAACCCACGGACCAACATACAGTCATGATAATAGGACAAAGGCTGGGAGTTACCCGCGGTTTCGAAGACACACTTCGCGGATCTCCATCACAACCCGAGGATTACCATTGAGCATCCACGGGAGGAACCCCGCACGCAACATAGGGGACTCATCATGCGATTGATCCCCACGTGATATGGAAGAGCAGTTGTAACAAACTACTTCTAGAAGATTCCCTCAATACCCATGATAGCGACATCGACCAATGGAAAGATGACACCTGGACACATAATGGCCATCCCATGACGTGCACAGATAATGGCCGCCCCATAAACGGGTCCAGGCTGTCACATTCTGTAAAGGCTTGACACTGTCCATTCAGGCGAAGGAGGAATATTACGATAGTGACAACTCCACCAATCACTTTCCCCCACCTTCGGCTATAAATACCAAGGACATCTCCTTCAGGTATTCATCCACTCCCACATGCCCTACGCAAATTACTGATATTCGTATCGATTATTCCGATCAGTACTTGTACTTATTCTCACGCCGGAGGGTGGTTACGGGAAGACCCCCCACCGTATCCTTCCTGTAACGAGACTCACGGTGTTCTGTTTTGTAGGCAGTTAGCTCGGATCTGACCTCGTCGTTGTTCAGTAGACTCACATCTGGGGTAAACGTAGGTTCGGACTATCCAGTTCGGACTTGTGTTTCTTCTAATAAAATCATATTGTTTATTTGATTTGAAATACAATTGGGTTTCGCGGGCCTTCCTTTAAACCTACTTTGAGAACCAGACCTAATCCAGCCCTATTATATCCATATGTTAGACCCAGAAACCAACCCTATTTAATAATAATATAAACAAGTTTCACGGGTTCGGACGTGACAAGTGTCATGGGTCTTACCCGGCTTATGCTCCCCCTAGTCATAATATCGAATCGAAGATGGTGAATGATTCACCATTTTACACCAGGCTTTTGTGATCTGGATTTACATCCGATCTTGGTTAGTCGTGCACTCGTGTGAAAACGTTGCGAATTGATTTTACGGTTATTGTTAAAATTACGATGTTTTTTCTTATTATATTAACGATTTTAAATATGTAGTTATGTTGTCAATTTGATAAAGTTTTCTTATAATCAGATTTTCTTGATCGGCACCTGCTAAAGTTTGATACTTGACAATATTGATTGTGAAGAATTTTCTAAACAAGTTGTTGCAACTTGCAAGCATGATATTAAATATTCAACCACTCCATTGTTTGTTTCATTTAATTTATGGTAACAAAAGGTAAAAGTTCATATCAACCTCTAAGGATCCTTGGAAATTAAGAATTTTAACTTGTTTGCTAGAGAAAAACAATACGATCACACTTTTCTGAAAGTATGTGCTTATTTGTTTGGACAATTGCTGAGAAGAAATAATGTGTTAAATGGTCATTCAATGCATAGTTTTAAGTACTTAACTGTTAAAGTTGCATAGAACGTTTGCATCTTTATTTTAGTTATGATGCGTAACATGATTATTTGTCAAATATTACGTACAAATGCATTATGTGGTTATCTTAGTACTACCAGTATTAAGTTCATTGAAATTATATGTTTTGGAAGTATCGTAACCTATAATCATCTCATATTAAATATTATAATTAGAACACAAGCTCTCATGATCGCGACATATCTCAATAACAAATCTATGCATTTTGTTTATCAAAAAATTTTTAATACTTGTAAACAACTTCAAATATGCATACATTCATGTCATCATTTTTTCATAAGTTCATGGTATCTACAACTGTAGTTCAATATAATACAATAAACTGAAGTACAAATTAAATACATATATCACATATCTTAATGAGAAGATGAAGAAAATGATTTTCCGGTGAGTCTTTGAACTGTGGTCATGAACTCCTGAGGGAGCACATGAACAACCTTTGGTGACTTCAGATAAACTATCACCGGAGATTTGTAGACACAGTCTCGATGATTTACGTGCTTATGACTTCGATTAATATTGATGCTATTATGTTTCTTGAATATCTTGGAGGAGTTCTTGTTTGTCATCAAAGGGGCAGGTTTTGGCCCATGCAAACCCTGAAAATGCATAGCGGTGGTGGTCGTGGTGTTCGTGTCGATTTTTATTGATATTTATAATATGCTGTAATCTAGAGAGCAATATATGATATATACATATGAGTAAAGACTAAAGAGATTGAATAAGCAAAGAACTCACCTGGTCAGCTTTGACAAAGTCTTTAGGTTATTATAGTTGCATCATAAAATGCCGGCTAGATTATTTAGTTCACCTATATCCTTATTTTGTCCTCTAATAAGTTATGATATAGATTAATTAAAGAAGTAAAATTCTAAAAACGTGATTTTCCTTTTAAAAAGACTAAGGTGTAATATAAATGATTACATTAATAGAAACATAGTTTCACATAAATAGTATTTCACATCTCTCAAATTAAGATATTTTGTTAATAATACTATATAGGCTATTTTTTGTTGGTTTTTAAAAGAAATAGTAAACTTGATTTTACGAAATTTATGTAGATAGTTATGAGGATCATATAATACACTTTTACTTTGTGTTTGGTTTTTTGATAAACGAAATAGGAGTTAAAAAGAGAGTTTGATATATTGTTATATAACCGTCGTATTTCACATATAATAAGATCGAGGATGTTTGTGTGATTATCACATTTTTCTACTTAAAGTTGATCATGTGTGTTGAAAATGCCATCTATCTAGGGTGTAAACGAGCTTGACGAGATCTAGATCGCCTAAGCTTGAGTTAAAGTTATTTAAATTAAGAAAGCTCAAAATATTTTAAGCTTGAGCTCGGCTTAATTAGCTTGATTAATTTATTTTTGGACACACACATATATATATTCTGTTTATATGTAGCAATACTTATGCATTAATCATATAAAATAAAACTATTATATTTATATAAATAACATATTTGTTAGACTTGCGAGTCTAGTCAAGTTTGATATGTACGTGAAGCTTGAGCTCGTTTATTAAATGAGTTCTAGTATGTACGTTTAGGCACGATCTATAGTCTGAGCTCGTTTAAGCCCAACTCATTTCGATTTTTACACAATTTGGTCTTATTTAACCGACATCTCGACTCTTTAACTCTTTTACACTCATACTTTATATATATATATATATACATAGGGAGAAAATCAAGAAAAAACTCACCTTTAGAGAGATAACTTAAAAACTCATAAAGAATTATTTTTAATTAAAAATAAAAAAATATTTTCAAAATTCTGTTTTAGCCATTATTCTTATATTTTCTTATATTTCACTCGAAAAAAATAAAAAATATAAAAAAAACCGATGTAATGCACATACATATTACTGTGCGATACCGTTGTATTACACATGTGTATTTCTATGTATTTTTGAGTTTAATAGTGTTTTATTGCATATATTCAATATTTGTGTATTGTATATGTGTAGTAGTGTTGTATTATATGAAAAAAATAATAATAAAATAAAAGTCGATGTGGTGCACATGTGCGTTAATGTTGTATTACACATAAGTACTAATGTGTATTCGATGAGTGTATCAAATATGTGTAATAGTGTTGTATTCTATGCAATACAAACACTTTTGCATATATGCAATGCACACTATTACACATACGCACTATATCGATAAGTTTTTTTTTTGAACCAATAACAACATATAAGAATAATGGAAAAAAAAGACTTCAAATTTTTTTTTTAAAAAAAAAGTTAAAAATAGTTTTTTAGGAGTTTTTAAGTTTTTTCTTTAAGAGAAGTTTTCACTAGATCCCACCTCTGTCTCTCTCTCTCTATATATATAGAAAAATGTTCAAATAAAAATAGTGTAATTATATTTACAAGTGGGGTAATTATGTAATTATATCGTAGTGTAATCACACTATGACGTATATATAAATTACACTACTTAATTTTCACAGTTAATACGTTAATTTAATTTGTATCTGATCCAAACCCTATATATGTGTGTGTGTGTGTGTGTGCAGGGCCGTCTTCGAGAAGAAAAGAAAAAAGAAGGGTCCGGGACATAAAAAACAAAATGCTCTAAAATAAAAATTTTAAAAATATAACATGATACGAAAATATAACATACTAAAAATGACGTTTATTAGGTCGGTAAAATACAGGTGTTGCAGCGGTGAGTTTACACAAATTTGCGGTACCGAAACTAAACCCAAAAACTAATTTCGTTAAGTTAACATATTTAGAAATAAACGATAAAAAAAACACGGACGTTGCAACGATAAGCCGACGCAAATTCGATTGGTATTAGACATGTTCATTATTAGTAACGGAAGTAAACCTAACAAATAATTTCATTAAATTATCATATTTAAAATAAAAGAAAAAGAAAACCGTACTTTAAAAAAACATAGGAATAACTAACAAAATAACAAACCACAAAATAAAGATAAGAGTAACTAATTAAAAAGACTTAAATATTTTCAATGGATTCATCCAACCATCAGACCAGGTTTTCTGTTTTGCTAATACCTTAAATTAATTATATAAATGTGTGAAAAATATACATACAAAAAATAAAAAATCTATGGTTTTATAGAGAAGGGGATCTAGGTCTTGAGCTCTCTCTGCCTTAGGCCATGTGTGTGTAATTTATTTTGTTTTAATGTGGCAGTTTTTTCAACGTGTAAACCGGTAAACACATCTTTACCTTGGACAAATATCAAATAAAACACTTTTTACAAATGCAGTGACTTAGTCTAATAAAATATATTGTGTAATATAATATTTTATGAAAGCATTTCATGCATTTATATGTTTTAAAATTCTAAATTACTGCATTCAAATTTCATCTTTTTTCTCGTTTGGTTTAATTACGTATCCTTAATAATTTTTACTTGAATAAGTTAAGTTATACACGTATGTTATATTTTTTCATTTTATGTTTGAATTCCAAACCTTAATATGAAAAAGAAATATACATGAGAAGAGAATACATGTTTAGAAAGGTTTCTTGATTAGATTTAAAGTTAGTTGATTTTTCTAATTTGTATTACTAATTGTTTGATCTGATAAAACTTTGAAAATATCATATCAAGTTGCAAAGTATTTAGTGCAAACTCTATAATGGTCAAGTTATGATGGTGATTTATTTTGCGAAATTTGAAGGATCACGTGTTTTAGGAACGGATTATTCAGTGTCATGTCTTAGTAGAAGTGAAAATGACGAACCATATAAATATATAAAATGATTGTCCCGTTAAAGACTTGAATAAAGACAAACTTAAATGGGCTCGAGCTCATATCAAACTTCAACAAGTAAACGAGCTTAAGCCCGAACTTCATATAGCAATTGAGTTTGACTAATCACAAGCCTTGACTGTTTTATTCTTTAAATAAATGTAATAAGTTAATGTTACATATAAACAGTGGCGGAGCCAGAAAAATTTTCTTATGGGTTCACTGTCATTTACGGAATTGATTATTACTATCCAGCGTCAAAGTTTCTAGGTCGGGTCACATAGCATCCATTTGCTAGCGGAACCATATATAACTTTTTAACTCTAGAATTATTATACCGCAACTAAAACTCTAGAAACACAAAAACATTTATTAGCTAATAACCTTAACCCGACCATTTTACCAATAACTTGGTTTGTTTATTTTTAGCAAAGTAATTTTCCAATAATACGTATGCAAATATAAAAAATACTCTTCGATTATGTATCTTGTTAAAATGATAAAAAAAGGACAAGTTAAATAAGTTTAACAAATCTAATTACGAAAAGCAAAAGGTAGTCCCCAATTATCTTTGAGAAAAAATAGAAAAACTTGTAGCGAAAATCACATAACCTAATAAATATTCTAATTAAATATAGTAACGGTTAAATAAACATAAAATAAAAACTATCATACCAATATATGAAAAATAAAATCATATAAAGTTAACCTATTATTATCTCTCAAAGTAAAACAAAACAAAATTAAAAACATTTTCTATATTGTGTCAGTGCTTTAGTAATGCATACTGAATATAAGTATTGACTATTGGTTACCTTTAAAGTTTACTTAACCTAAGATACTAAATTACATACTTTATTTCTTCTTCAGCAAACAGACGTAGCTAGTAATTCCTCCATTGATGTTCCTTCCGTTCACCAGAAATATTTCTGATATGCTTTCTTTGCTTTTTCATTTCTTAATTAATGGGTTCGGTCGTAAAAATGAATGGGTTCGTTCATTAACACACTACTATACGCTCTAAATAAAACAAAAAATAGAATAGATTCGGGCAAATCCGGTGCCGTATAAGTAGCCCCGCCACTGCATATAAATTTATAATTATAAACATATACGGAAAGAATTATTATATGTGTATGCATGTAAATAAAGTAACAAATAGCAAACAAGTCATGCTCAAATAAAATGTTGCTACTTGAGTTTATTCTTAGAAAATGAAGTTTGAAATGAGCCGGGCTCAAGTCTAACGGCAAGGACTTGCAATTATGCAATCAAACATTTAAATTTATATCATTAAGGACTTGGCTAAAATGTAAGAATAAATATATTTTATATATTTATTTTTTACCATCATTATTATTTATATAATAATAAATCAAAATAATTAAATTATACCTTATTATTATATTAATTAGATAATTGTTAATGGACCATATTACCCTTACTGAATAATAAAAAGTTTCCCCTGGGTGTATATAAATACACAGAGAGAATAATCAAAATCATAACTTAACCCTAAACACACACCTAAGATTCCGTGTGCTCCCCTCTCTCTAAATCCGGTCTTTAGAAAACCTTAATCCTCATCATTAACATACATTTAAAAAGGGGTAGCGGAGCAGTTTGTTACCCTCTTACCTTTTGTTTTGATGTAATCTAAACATTGGAACACTATTTAATTTAACCAAATAATTCAATTTAAAAAAAAAGGGGGAGGGGGGGGACTCAATCAAGCTGACAATTATGTCGTCATAGTCATACTTATTTGTCGTGACTACTCCCTTTGTTGTAACATATACGCTTTAGTTATAGTTTATCATATCATTTATGATTTTTCATTACTAACGTGAAGAATAGATCAACATAAAATTTGTTCAAATGATATTCAAATACGTACATATAATTTTCGAAACTGTTTTATTAAAATTGCAACTTATTTTATATCACTCATTTTATATTGTTACTTGATCCGTCCAAATAAAACGTTTTGTCTATCACCGTGTGTAATAAGTACGTATTGCATAAGTAATAGACATGTCAGTTATCAGTTGTTTATTGTAATCATAGTTATGTGTTTTTGTCACGATGTTATTGGATGCAGCATGCAGGATCAAGTGGTAAATTGATATTATAAGTTGAACCGCTACTTGATGGTTTGTTTTAGTCAACGAATGGAAAGAACTGACCGTTTCATACATAGCCAATATGATGTCATCGTGATCAACGTTGTGTTTGCTTGACTCGGTCTTGCTACGAAAGCCGGGCTCACCTGCCGCAAAACAATGTTAACTTGAATCTTTGAGCCAAACTGTACACGTTACCCATAGATTCAATACATATTCTCGTAGAGTTTCCGAGCCTCATTTAACGAGGGGAAAGAAGAAAGGGGAATTATGACAGGAAAGAAAACTAGGGGAAGAAAAATGTGTAATTTTATTTCGTGTTCATAAGTTTAATGAAAAGGAAAGAAAAGGAAATTAAACATTTTAGGTATTCCCGAGTTAAAAGAAAAAGAAAAGAAAGATACAATTTTCATATTAATTATATCCTTTAAATAACTATATTAGGAGTTAGATATGAGGATAATTTATGAATTGATAAGAAGTTATTACTAGACACATGTATTTTCTTCCCTAATCTCTTCAATTTGGAAAGATGATAACATGTTCAAATTTTCCAGCATCTTCCCTCCTTTCCCATCCACTGCTCTTCTTAAAAAATCTCTGAAACATGATTTTTTTTTTTCATATTTTCCTCTCTTTTCCTTCCTCTCTCCTTATTAAATGAGCCTCGGGAACACAACATTCACATTAGTACACGTGCGCATAAAACTCGGTTCTAGACCTGATCTGGAAACTGTTGCCCAGAAATGAATTAAGATAAAGATGAAGATTGACAATAATATAACAGGTAATTGAATTGCAAAAGGTTACGATTTCATTGAATTCTTGAAGTATTTATACTCATGGATCGTCTCCTCCAAGAGATGAGTCGTTTCATAATAAAACGCTTAACCTAATGTTATTTACATATTCATCCCTTCTAGTTTTACATAAATAACATCTACTAACTAAACATACTTTGATACTTTGACATAACTAACCCTAAATTTTACATGGGAGGGATTCATTCTAACAGAAACCCGGCATGTTCGACCCATGGGTATGAACCAGGTTTCAGTTTCTCAAAGAAACCGTACCCGGAATCAAACCAGTTCCACCTCTACTAGGTCAAAACCCGAAAAAAAACCTAGCAAAACCCGTTCTAAAACCCGACCATACCCCAAACCGGTTCCTAAAAAAGCCTGGTTTGCCCACCTCTCCACATTAGCGTTATGATTATATTAACATTTGTTATCTTATATGGATTTATTTTTCTGACAATAAGGAATTGGTACGTTTTTTAATCAAAGGGATGTTGAGAGATTGAAGATTTCGAAAACATACAAGAAACTTAAAAGAAAAAAAAAATGGGAAAAAATTCTTTGCGGTTGTTTCTTCACTTGTCATTCTATAATATATTACTTATGCATTCTCTTTCGAGTGCATGCCGTACCTCACGGGAAACTCATTAACAAATCCTGGATTTATTTGGGAATCTTAAAAAGTTCCGAAGATGGAGATAAAAGATATATCGTTTACTTAATAAAAACAAGATGAGGCAAACCCATGTTTTTTTTCCCAAATTTCGAGATTTTTTTGAACCTTGACCTTTTAGATTTCTAAACTTAGTTAAAAAGACGAATATATAATATAATATAGTATTTGAAATTTGTTTTTTAATAAGGCTTTATCTGTAAATCAAAAAAATAGTGTTTGCATTGATATAAAAGGCAACCAATAACAAACTACACAAATAGCTAGTTTTGAAAAACAAAGTGAAGGGCAAAACAATGGGTGTAGAATACAATAAGTACGCCATTTATTGTTTATATATGGTTATTAACGGCGCATTACTTTTTCGTGGCCATTATTATCTGAAAATTTCATTGTAGCCTTTAGTTTACTTATTAAAAAAACATGTTACCATTATTTTAATGACTCGACCTGAAGAGATATGGGGAATAGAATGTGTCATGCTTTTAAAAAAATGAGAAATAAATTTTGAAAATAATGTGTTGCCGCCGCTGTTGTTGTTGGAATTAGGATAATGGATGGAGCGGTCGGAGACATGGAATGAGAGAACATCATTACGATCTAAGGTTAGTTCTAAAGTTATTGGTCATTTTGTCTCTTTATATTTTTTAGATTATATCTTGAACGTTTTAGGGTCTACACATTATCTTTATCTTTTTTAATGACCAACTAATAAAGTCTGGCTATCTGGGGTAACCCAATGACAAAAAAAGGTTATGAACAATTTATAGTGAACTCAATTATTTTTAGGTGAAACTTGAAAGCAATTTATAGTGAACTCGAACTGAGCCACGTTAGAGCAAATTTATATTACTAACCTTCTGTACATGTTTTGTATTGATCCAAAAGTACCCAACTTTGAAAGTCAAGCACCTAAAAATATCGAGGAACTATGCAAATAAAAAACAAAGATTCTAAAGATTTACGGCTTACGCAGATCATATTCATGTCAATCTGTGAATACATAAGTCGTGTTTGTGTTAGTGTTGATATGATTTCTAGACTCATCTCATGTGCGTTGGGTTTAACCGGCAACTCATGACCTCGTTTAACCCAGCGCACTTGGATGATGAAATGTTAATTGTAAGACTAACTTGACTGACAGGTTTTGAAGAATGTCATTACCAGTTGGAAAGACTGCAGATCACCTGCTTGCTAATCCATTTGGACCCGAAAGCCCTAGTCTTGAGCTAGTTAAGCTTGACCCAATACTTGTAATTGTTGGAGGTGATGAAATTATGAAAGATAGGATCAAACTATATATATGTGGAGAGGTTAAAAAAGCTCGAAAAGACAACACGTTACATTGAAATTGAAGGCAAACAACATGGGTTCTTGACTAACACTACTACAAAAACAGGTATTTGTTACGTCTAAATTCGTTGCAAATCCGTAGCAAACCGGGTGTTTGCTACGAATTTGCTACGGATGTGGTCCATAGGTACAAGTCTCGTAGCTAACTTATTTGCTACGGATTTTTGCTACAGAATCAGAATTTTGCTACGGATTTAGCTACCAAAAGAGACGTCGTCATTTTAGCTATATTAGCTACGGATTTTGCTACAAAATTGCTTGCTACGAACTTTTAGCTACAAATTATTAGTTACGGATAGAGGTGTTCAAAAAAACCGGTTACGGAACCGGTTTGGCCGGTTCAACCGGAAACCGGTTTTTTAAAAACCGGTTTTTTTAAAAACCGGTTTGACCGGTTTACGTAACCGGTTTACGTATCGGTTATACGTTTTGGAGCCAAAACCGGTTTTATAACCGGTTATAAAAAAACCGGTTTTTTTGAATAACCGGTTATTAAAAAACCGGTTAACCGGTTTTTAAAATAACCGGTTTATTACCGTTATAAAAAAAACCGGTTAACCGGTTTTTTAATAACCGGTTAACCGGTTAAACCGGTTTTCGAACGTTACCAAACGGCTTTATAGCCGTTTTTTTTTTTTTTGACCGTTTTTTAGCCGTTTTTTTTTTGTTTTTTTACCATTTTACCCCCACAAACATCTATATATAGTTTAGGTTGGGTATTGGTTAGATCACACTTGATTATACAACTCCAAACGCTCTAAACGTTTATTTCATACGCGATTATACAACTCCAAACGCTCTTCTTTCGTAGTCGTTTATTTCATACTCGAGTATACCACTCTTAATTCGTAGTCGATTATCATGGCCTCCCAAAGTGCTGCTTCATCGGTCAACATGGGTGCCTCGAACACGGGAGAAACCGTCGTTCGGGTCATCCCCACGAAACGAAACCAAGATATTTGGCAACATTTCGACCTATGCGAAATGTCTAACGGAACCCAAAAAGCTAGATGCAAACATTGTTTGAAGTTTTATAACAAAGAAGCAAACTCCAGTTTAAGAGCTCATGTAGAAAAGCCCTCTTGCAAGGTCTTGAAGGACGAATCCGGAAGTAGTTCGCAGCCGGAGATGACGAATCAAGGAACGGTGTTTACGTACGACCTTGAAGCGGTACGTCAACAGTTTGGCAACTTTGTGATTCAACAATCACTTCCTTTCAACCACTTCGACAACCCTCAATTCACGGAGATGATGCAAAAGTATGTTCAACCACGCTACCAACACGTAAGTCGTTCGACCCTTAGAAGAGATTGTCTTAAAGCATGGAAAAACGCTAAATCCGAACTAATTTCATACTTTTCAAACTTACAAACTGGTGTGAACTTAACAACGGATGTGTGGTCGGTACCTAATGGTTCGCCCGACTCATACATTTGTGTGACGGCTCATTGGGTTGACCCCCGGTCGTGGCAAATGATGAAACGAACCGTTGCGTTTCAATTGTTTGATTACCCGCACACGGGTAGAAATATTTTTAAACTCTTGGATAAAGTCATTCGACAATACAAGATTGAAGATAAAATCTTTTCAATATCGTTTGATAACGCGTCCAACAATACGGCCGCGGTTGGCCATTTAAAATTAAAGTATAAACCTATCTGTGATGGAGCGTTTTTTCATAGCCGATGCATTGCACATATTATCAACTTGGCCGTGCAAGATGGGTTAAACGTGATCGAAACGCAAAGAAACAATTTTAAAAGAATGTTACGAGATGTTTTTAGCAACAATTCAACATTTTCAAGATACAAAAAATTTTGTGAAGAAGCTAACTGTCAATGGTTGGGGCCTAATTGGGATTGTCCAACAAGATGGAACTCGACTTGTGAAATGTTTGAGAAAGCCATCCAACAAAAACAATCGTTAATTGCGTTTCATCAAATTTTGTCAAATAGGGGTAAATGTGCACCGTACGATCCTAGAAACTGGTTATTGATTGAGATCGTTACGGAGGTTCTTCAAATTTTTAAATCTTGCACAACTAGTTTATCCGGGGTTTACTATCCAACAAGCCCCATTGCTTTACCAAAAATTGCTGTCATGTGCACAAAGTTGACTGAAATTCATTGTAGGGGTGCACCTTATTTTGATATGGGTGCAAAAATGAAAGAAAAATTTAGAAAATATTTTCAACAACTACCCGCTGTTTTGACCTGTGCGGCTGCGTTAAACCCTTGCATCAATGTTGGTGGTGTTGAAGCTTTAATAGAAAAAATTTGTGATGAGCTAGAGTTAAACGACGATCAAAACCCCCATTATAACCAAACTTTAAAGAATGCTTTCAACACCACCTTGGCAAACATGTATGATTTTTACCTTACAAAACACGGGTCGTCTTCCCAAATTCATGACTCGTTAAGAGCTGTTGCCCAATCCCAATCCCAAACCGACCTTGAAATGGGGATGTACTACATGATTTGGGAAGACGCCGGTAAACGTCAAAGGGTAAACACCCCAAGCAGTGAACTTGGAAGGTATGGTGGTACCAACTTTGTGAAACACATGACTCCGGATGAATTTAGAAGTCTTGATTTGCTGGCTTGGTGGAGAGGTAAGGAGGATGAGTTTCCGATCCTCGCCGCCATGGCCAAAGATTTACTAACGGTCCAAGCTACGGACTTTTAGCTACGAATTGTTAGCTATGAAATTTGTCTTTTGAGCTACGGGTTGTTAGCTATGGAATTTTGCTATGGATTTTTAGTGTTGCTACATATTTTTAGCCATGGAATTTTGCTACAAAATTACGTGTTATTAGGTACGCATTTGGCTACGACTTGTACGCATTTGGCTACGACTTTTATACTGATTTTTAGAATATACTAAAAAGCTTGTATTTAATATTATTATTTTATTTACATTTTTCTGTTTTAAAAATATATCAGATCACATTAAACTACAATCACAAATCAACCAATAATTTATATAAAATGACAATGATACAAATTATCCAAAATATGCCACTATTTATATAGTTTATCAAACTACAAGTATACATAGAATATCCATAAATATTATTAAGTGATGAAGCGATCACCCGTACAAAACAACATAAAAGCATAGCTATGCTTGAATGTCAAACATGCTATCATCTTCAATTCTTCATCATCAACCACATCAGAAGAGGGCGGCTTTTTATCATAATTTGCATTGCACATCTTCTCACATAAATTTGAATATACAAGTGGCATGGTGATTTTAGGGCTAAGGTCAAGCACAAACATGTATTTGGTCTGCAAAACCAAAATGAAGATATCACAAGCAAATGAATGAACTCAAGAAGTGACTTATGTATTAATACTACAATAACAACCCTGTTGTATCGTCTTTTTGGCCACTGGCTTATGCAATTGTAACTTCAATTGGCTGCCAACACCTACAAATATATTTTTTGATATCAGTTAGTAGCAAAACGGTGATCAAAGTAATTGAGAAATATGTATGCTGATGTAAATTCATATAAAGAATAATAAAGGAATTAGTGGTTGTATTTGTAGGTAACTTATTTATGAGTGACAAATGACGCACCTAAAAAAAAAACAAATAGCAAAAATATGATATTAGAGTTGTTTAAACAATATGGTACAAACTTTAAGATTAATGTTAGGGGGGGGGGGAATCTCAGTGCAAAACTCTTCAGAGAAGAACATGACGAAACTCACACAATATGGAACTAGTCAAACAAAAAGCTAATTGCATTCTAAACATAATTAAACAACTCAAATATACATGCCATTTCAATGAACCGTTACCTGTTTATCAATGGGTTCATTAAATTCATCCATTTTCTTATACAACATAGCCAAACAAACAAAAAATGAAGCAGCCGATGGATGATAGTCGTCTTTTGTAACCTCAACAGTCAACAACAACCTGCACTTGAGCGAAATTCATCAAACTGTTGGTATGCATCTTATTCGTAAACAAAACACCGATTCACGATGTTTTTGCACTAATTTAACTCAAATTAGTTGGATACATACAAGTTATAAGTAACAATGATATTATATAATATAAACATTCATCAGATTGCATATACCAAATTATTATACAAGTGCACGTACATAACCAGTCACCCGCTTCACTGCCAAGCACTAGTGATAAATCAATATTCATGAGAGGGCGGATAAGAGAGTTTCAAAGAGCCGCGAATGGAGAGACACGAACAGAAATAACCTGCTATTATCAATTGATATGGGTGAAAGTGAAGCAACAAGAGATATGATTGGGGTTGGGGAGCGGGAGTATGAACGAATTTGAAGGAAGTGAAGGAGGTGATGACCGATTTAGGGAAACTAAAACGAATGTAAATAAAGTTATTTTATATAAATATTGTAACATACTAAAATAATATATAAATAATTAGATGTAAATATGGCTTCGTAAATTGACTAATGGTAAGAAACTTAGGTTTTTTTAGTAGAGACCTGAGTTTGATCCTTACTGGGTCACTTTGTTGGATTATGGTAATGAAGAATTTGAGATAGGTCTTTTACAAGGTTGTTAGTTCGAATCACAAGCCTATCCAGGTTTTTGTCCCACCGTATGTTACGCCAGAGAGTTCTGTTTTTGTGGTGGCACAACGACTGTCAAATGGCAACAGGCGATATGGTTTTCCGGGGAACTCTAAAGCCAATGTGGGCCCAGTTAAAACAACTTAATTAGTCTAACTAGAGTGAGCAACGAGGCTCTCCAACTTTGAAGAATGCGGTGGCCTAACGCACAAAAAAGTCGTCATTCAAAAGAGTGACCAAAATGGACTCCAAGTTAAACTTTGGTTTACCAAAGCTTATTGTGGTTGACCATAATAGGTTGGAACGGGTTATAATGAGCCATACACGTCCTAATGAGGTATATTGGGTTCAAAAAGTCATAATCGCTTTTAATTGGACATGACGGCCCTTATTAAGTTTTAATGTGTCATGTTTGATGAATTATGTTCATAATCAACTTAAATTCTCTTGTACGATCAAGATTGACATTGATTAACCAAATTTGACTTCTGTTGACCATGACCATGACATGTCATAACGAGTTATAAGGAGCCATACATGTCTTAATGAGTCATATGAGGTCCTAAGAGCTATGATAGCTTTAAATGGGTAACAAATAATATTATTCATTTTAAACTTGTTGGAGTTGATGAATGATCAACCAAAATTCACTTAATCTGAATGAGTATAGGTTGTTACCAAATGTGTTATCTTTAGTGGACTAAATCCACCATTGCCTTGATATTATCTTTTGTTTGAGTATACATGATTGTATGAAATGAAATTTTCAAATATATTTTCTCAAAGAGCATTACGTCAAGGGTGTACCAGATTAGAGTCTCGATTTCAATTTTGGAATTGATGTAAGGCTGGATTTTGGTTTTGAAATGACCTATGATGTTGTAGAGAATCCCCAATTTTGAATCAGGGTCAGAGAAGACGATAAAAGTTAGATATTGATCAAGGCTATGGGGCTGGTACAAAAGTTTTAGACTTTAAATAATTATAATAAAAAAAATTTCATTAAATACATACGTTATAAAAATGATAAGGTTATATTTAAATTTGAATACAATTAATAATTTTGCTTTTCTTTGTTTAAAATTCAAATTTAACTAGATTAGTAAATTTAGTAATGTCAAAGAAAAAATATTACGTAAATTCAGATTTAACTTAGATTGGTGAATTGTGTGTTAAAGTATTAAATATGGAATATAATACATACCAGCTTTAGAAACCTGTGTATTACACGGTATAAGTTAATATATAAATTAAAATGAATAATTTAATACAAATAAAATAAAAGATAATTAATGTAAAAAGCAATACCACTGGAAGTAACATTTAAAACAATGAGGCCTTTAGATATGAGGGATGTAGCTAAAGCCTTTCACAAAAATGTTTTTCACTCCATACCCTAAACCCTAAATCATTAACAAAAAAAGACACTGGATTTTCTTTTTTGAACAACTTTCATGATGTCCTTATAAACACATTGTTATTCAACTGTCACAATAGTCTTATACTAAATATAAAACATGAAAAATTTGTCTATGATTTTTAAGACTTATTAAACATTGGATATTTGTAAAAGGTAAACAAAATTATTCTACTTTTCTTCAATATGAAGATGTCTCAAAAATTAAATGTTAGTGTATTTAAACACAAATTCTTTTATATACATTTTAATTTTAAAAAAAATGTTTTTATGACACGTAATTATTATATATATTAATATTTTTTTATATTAAGTTTGTTTACAATATAACTTATAGCATTAATAATTCAATTAATAGAGATTGACCAATTAATACGGTATGTTGAATTTATAATCATTACTATATTTAGAGCAAAGATATTTTTTTCTTTTCCATCAATAGAATAGAAGTGATTTAGGCGTGAATTTGATAGTGAGAATTAATCTCAGAATACCATGTATCCAGATTATTTTCTTTTATTAGTAAGATAGATTTTAAATTGAATCACCACCTTAAATTTGTGAAACTCTTCCGTAATTCAAATAAGTAAATTGCATAATTGGTTTTATATATTGTAATACTTATCTAATACCAAATAAGCATGTAAAGAAATATGTGAGGTGCACCGTCTGTATTGGTATATAAATCCAATAGATCATAGAAGATCATAAACACGCAATCATCTCCTGATCCTTTTATGATTTTGTTGTTAGGAGATAAGCCAAAGCTGATATAATGGATTATTGATTTTGATCCATCCATGAAGTAACAAATGGGTCAGCTTTAATTGGGTAGGGGCTGACCAGAAATAATAGTTGTATTTGAGAGTTTGTTATGTCTATCTGAGTTATTTTTGTTTTCTTGAATTTGCTACGAAATTTGTTACCGACTTCATAAAATTAGTCTTATTTTATTATTTTGATATTGCTACGGATTTTGTAACGAATTTTATTTTGATACTTTTTCAATATTTTTATTTTCTCAAATTTGTTATGAATTTTGCCAAAGATTTTACTAAACGTTTTTTTATTAAGTTAATAATATTCATTTTCACGATTTAGCTACAAATTTGGTACGGATTTATGAAATTATTTTTATTATAGTTATTTTCTCAAGTTTGCAACGAATTATCTGTAGCTATATCGTAGCAAAATGTGTCCCTAGCTAATCCGTAGCTACCTCGTAGCAAAATTTGCAACCAACTTTTTTCGTAGCAAAAATCCATAGCTTATACTTGTTTATGTAGTTGTGTAATGAGCCATATTCAGATGTTCCGGTTTCGGTTTTCAGTTTAATCTAGGAATTCGTGTTTAAACACTTTGGTTAAATGGTAACACATGGCAAACAGCATGGATTCTTGATAAGTGAGCTATATGTTTTGGATTCGGTTTTAAATCTAATTAATCAAGGAAACAGTTCGGTTAATGTTAAGGCAAACAAAATAGGTTATTCACATATGAAGGTTAACATTCGTATATTGAGTTAGATGTTTAGCCGATGCAACAAAAAATCCTGGTAAAATAACTCTTTTGATATGGATTAGTGTAACCTAGTCATGTTTTCTCTTTAAGAACAAATTTTTGTTAAAATATCTGTAAATTCTCCATTAATGAGCTTAAACGTCGTATAGGGTTAGTTGCTTGAAGGACTTAAATACTTAGCCTAGAAGCAAGGTTTTTCGTTACTGGCGTTGTCAATAATCCCATTAGTTGGGATGCAGAAGGATGAATAGATGTTGTAGAAACTTGGGGGGAGGGAGTTGCTTTAGAAATAATGACCAATGTCTAGATAACTTGTTTATTTCAAAGTATTTGTTAAGTAAAAACCTTTATTGCTTTGGAGTTGAGATGAAAAAGGTAAATATTATTTCACTATATAAAGACACAAAGATGCATATTTGTTTGGGTGGGTGTTAAAAAATCCATCTTACCTTGACTCATCCACCAAGAGTTTTCACTAAGACCAATTTCTCAAGCGACATGTCATTCCCCTCTCTTGTGATATCTCTATGATTCACCTCCTGTCACAAACACGAAATCTAAACGCTTATTTCAGAATCTAGACGTATACAAGGAAACTGATCATGAACAATATTTCATAAGTGAAAGAGCTAAATGGTTAAACCGAGAAATAAGGGGGTTAAAGATTTAAAATTTGTTGACAAAGATAATCCAAAAAAGAAAGAGATAATGACAGAGTTAGAGATATAATTGTTAGAGATAGAGATAGAGATAGATATAGAGACAGACATAGGGTTTGTTTATTAATTGCTTTGAATATTATTAGGATTTGATATGGAGTAGAATGCAAGTCATTGTTAGTATAGATATGGATGTCAGGGTACTGTATTTTCTGTGGTTTTCGTTTTTATTTAATAATATTGAAAGAGTCGTGGTTAGTTATCACAAAATTATCGGTGTTATTCGTATTGTTCGATTTAGTTTAGTCCAACACAATACATAATTAGGACATTGTTTATTGATTCAGTTAAATTTAATTTTAAACAGTCATACTTAAAGTAGTCCAAGTCAAAATATAAATTTAATTATGAGATTTTTGATCCTTCAGTTAAGTCCATCAAAATTGTTTAGGATACAAATTTACACAGTTTTATAGAAGATGAGACATTCTTCTTCCACACACCATATCTACTTAATTATTTGTACATACGTACATACATATATACACACACATACTTGCGCTCAGTCGTTGATCATCAAAACATTCATCCTAACCCACGTGTCGCAATGACATGTAAGCCAAGATACGATAGATGATAGCCATGGCTGCCAATGCACTGGCTTCCTTCAACCCGCTGTCTAGTTCTATCCCGTCAACAACAGAAGTTATATGTCCATATTGCACCTTTAGAATAAGTCTGTATGTGTGATAGTTGAATGACAAATAACTTAACCAAGATATGAAAACTGGAACATCCTACAAAAGCAAAATTAATGGAGTATATATTACTAGAATGAATATAATCAACTTGATATTATGAAGTTTTGAAGACAATAGTCTTGAATTTAGAACGAGTTTAGTATAAATCGTGTTTGTGTGGTCGGTCAAGGACCTGATTTCCAACAGTTTTAAAGATTTGAAATATTATGCATTACCTTCACGAAAAAACCGCCAGCCAACATGAAAGCCATAACAGTTACAGAAGCCAAAGTTGTTGCTTTGTTTAAATCCATTACTGCAGCACCAATAGCAAGTCCAAGCCCCTATAGTTATAGATAGGCATGCTTAGTATAGAACTAGTTGAAGAAGGAAAAGGAAAAACATCCACTAAAAATTGGACAATCATCGACGGACATATCTGTCGATAAAGGTAGTTGTCGGTGATCCGTTTGGCGAAGGAATGTGAGAAAAAGGGTGTGGGTAAATACTCCACTAAAGGATCACTGACAAACTATACTGATGAAGATATCACCGACGGAAGTCATGGTCGGATAGCCTGAGATTACTTCTGAGAACAGATCCAGTGGAGACGCAGTGGGGTCTGTAGCTCAGAGGAATATCTTACCGAGAGATGGTGGCAGATATTTTACCAATGAAGATTTAAAAAATTTGTCATTTTCTAGGATTTGAATTATCTTTAGGCGAATACTCAGACTGATGGAAAGCGCCGCCAATTACTTTTTGAGAAAATTACAAAAATAGTCATTTTGACAATTGACTTTTAACAAAATGTACTTGACTTATTGATTTTTTTTAGTTAAGAAAATGGTTCAAGATGTAAACGTGACACCCCATGTTAAATATACTACGCTAAAGTAATTCAATTTGTTGCGTCATATTGAAAACTATTGCGCCAACATGACACGTGTCGCACCCTGATTGATTGGTAATTCTAAAAAGTCAAGACTATGTTGCTAATTATCTCGGTCAAAATGGCTATTTTGGTGATATTTCCTTATTTTTGTAGCCCGAAAGTCAATTATCTAGTAGTTATATCATATTAAAAGTACCGTACCTGAGCTGCAACAATGCACAAAAAGACTATAAGCATAGTTAGGAGAAATGATTGCACGGTTAATAGGAGGCCCGCCATGAAATAAACAATCAACAGGAAGATCACTGGAAGAATAAGATCTAGCGGGATGTCACTCGTTGTCCTTGCAATGAAATATGCGCTAAGCTTGTACATATCCGCAGCTCTCTCTTTTTTCAGCATTGCTCGTTCTTGAGGAAATGTGAAAATTGCTGTGAAAACCGGCATAAATGCCCAAAACACAGCAATAAAGAAAAGCAATCCCGCCTACAATTACACATTTATATATCATTACTAACATCGGTTTGTCCTAATCTTATCATACTGTATGAGTGAGATTTTACAGGACACGGACACGTTTCTTTGTTTTAGTAAGAGTGGTAACTATTATATATTCATCAATTTGTTTTTTAACTCGGTTACCTGATCTTTGGGGCTATGAACATCCGATCGCCACCATAGAAGTCCCAAGATGATCGCAGTTGCGACGATTTGTGTGATTCTTGACCAACTAAAATAATCATGTCTTCTTTCTTTAATCCCTCTCCAAAACAGTATAGTAAACTGCTCGGTCCAGCTCGCACCCCATTCTCGTTTCACCGAATGCATGTTTGACTTCACTTCCCGATAGATCGATGCACGAATCCCGAGCTTTCTTTTCATTTCTTCGGCCAAATTCGTAGCACAAGCCTCAACTAAATACTGTAACAAGAACCATTTTTAAGACTCCAAAAATTGTCACTAAAAATAAAAAAATAGTCACAAGATGATCAAAGTCTAGAAAGTGTGATATAACATGTTTTGATGTGTGAGTAAACATTTGATTTTCTACATTTTAGCCAAAAATATTTATTAAAATGCACTAAAATCACATAACTTTTTTAATACAATTTTATCACTAAATGGTACTTTTAGTGACTGTTTTGAATTATTATGTTCTACCTCATGAACAACTATTGGAGAAGGTTTCCCATTCATTGATTCTCTTCCAGAACTATCTATATGCAGTTTGTCGTCGAGTTCAGAGGGAACGGAAACCTCGTTTAGATTCCCGTTTGCAAGATCTAGCAAGAACTCGGCTGGATTCATGGAAATTAAGGGAGAACATCCTATTGATGAAAAATATCCCATGGCTTCTGAAGCTTTCCCAAAGTACAACAAGCTTCCTCTACCAAGTAGAATTAGTTTGTCAAACTTGTGAAATAGCCTGCTAGATGGTTGATGGATCGTTGTAATCACCGTCTTTTCCGCCTGTTACAAATACATAAACAAATTAAGAACACTACTAAATCATCATTTCATAAAAGTCACAAATGCTATTTTGCTACTTTTGGACTGTATTAAGATTAGAAAAATTACCAAATTAAAATAGACTTTTGGCCAGTGGCTACCTAACAAAATAGACTTGGAATTTCGGTCGTTTTTAAAATAGACTTGATAGTTAGAACCAGTCATGAAAAGACAAATGCAATTACTGAGCTAAAGCTAGGGTTTACCATCACACTAAAATCTTTAAAAGTACAGTGAGGTCCAAAAAAAATGCTAATCAAATTAATACACGTTTAAAAAGGTAGTTGACGAAGACAGTTAGGATCAGTCGGCCAAGACGACTACACGTGTATCATTTTGATTGGTTGTTGTCGTTGGCACCATTGTACTTTTAACGACAAAAATTTCTGTTTGAAAATTAGTACCGATATTACAGCCAAGCATATTAGCGCCAACATTTGTGACCGTCATTAGCGACAGATGTTGTGGCTAAACAATTAGCGACATAACTTAGAGTGACTGATTTTGTTCCAAAAAGGGTGTTTATGTTTAGGTTATTTGGCCATAATCGAAAACCGAACCGAGCAGAATTCAATAGATTTAAACTGAATTCAAATTGGTTTAGTTTTCATTTCAATTGAATAAACCGAATAACTTTTCTTTTTTCAAATTTAGAAAATTCTTAACTTTTTATTTACCATTGTTTGTTTTTGAACTTGGTTGGGCTAAGTAAGATTGGAATAAAATTGTAATTTGATTGGGTTAAATAAGTAAACTTAGATAACTAAGCTCGCTCTGTTTATGGTGTGCGCATATAATGTATATATGTGTGGGTCCTCAAGGGACAAAAGTGAAATTGCACTAATTTTGACGTTATTTTACTAATTTCGTGAAAATAACGTTAAAAGTGGCGTAAGGTTCACCAGGCATCATGTGGTGATGTTGATAGACGAAAGCCAAGGTTCATGCTCCAA
The DNA here is from genome assembly GCF_021521415.1 of Bidens hawaiensis. NCBI lineage: Eukaryota > Viridiplantae > Streptophyta > Magnoliopsida > Asterales > Asteraceae > Bidens > Bidens hawaiensis. Next base: position 1,528,411 of record NW_027491273.1, read on the forward strand.
TCGACGGATATGTGCCTTATGTTCAAGGCTTGATGCAATACTACTATCGAGCTGCGAGTCTCACTGGAAGCAACCTCCCTTTTCCTACGGGGTAGAGGTAAGGCTGTCTACAATTTACCCTCCTTAGACCCAACCATAGCTTTCCTGTTGGTGGGATTTACTAAGTACGGTGATGATGCTGGTGCTATTTCGTTTATTTTAGTTATTTGGTTTGAGCTGAAGACCAAATTTGTAATTTGATTCGGTTTTGATTGGTTTCATTGCAATTTAATCAACTTCAAACTGAATAATGAACACCCCTATTTTCAAATTTGCCGCTACAATGATCAAGTTTATGGCCACAAAATATTGATGCAGACTTTAAGAAAAATCATATGTATTGTAAACAATCATACCTCTGCTATGTCCTGTAGTAGTTCAATGATCCTCAAGGCAGTTGTAGAATCCAACCCGGAGGTGGGTTCATCAAGGAACAATAGAGACGGGTTGATTATGATTTCATTTCCAATAGAAACCCGTTTTCGTTCTCCACCTGAAACTCCCCTAACAAACGAGTTGCCTATCATAGTATGTTGGCACCTGTTTTAAGGTTATTCTTAGCATCTTTTGTTGTTACAATAATCTATAAGTATCAACAAGACGACTTAAAGGTTACCTCTCCAAACCAAGTTCACGAATAACGTCTTCGGCTTGTTTCTCTTTCGCTTGTTTTGTTAATGTCTTTGGTAGTTTCAAAAGAGCCGCATACATTATAGTTTCTTTCACTGTTAGATGTGGAAACAAAACATCATCTTGAGTCACAAACCCGATCCTGCCCATATCACGTTTAAAAACTTTAAATAACTATTAGATAAAAAAGAAAAAAAAATGGCTGTAGTGTGAGTTTTCCGATAACAGGATCTCAAGATGCTTTTTTTTTGTGGGAATTCCTTAGTCGGTTGTTGTTGGGCCTCGTTTTGTTAATTATTGAATCTTTTGTATTGAAGTTTATGTTTAGGCTTATATTTTGTATTTATATGTATTTGGGCCCAAGGCCATGTAAAGAAACCCATTGGGCATGTAATGATATGAAATAGTATTCTCATGCATGCTTCCTGTAATGAGAACAAGCTTTTTAATAAATTCTTATCCTCTTATTCTCTCTCACCCTCACACACAAAAAGCCCGAGACCAAAGGTGCATTGGTGTGATATTCTGCCAGCACTGAGTTTGATTGATCCAAGATAGTTGTTTGATCCGACCCTTCGGGACCTACAGTTGTGGCTAAGAAGCACGGACCAACTAGGAGACCTTATTGTTTGGTGTAATAAACATTATTAATTAGTTTGTGGATATAAGAATCTTATTCGAGTTATGGTTGGATATGTTTTAGATAATTATTGTTGAATTAACTAATTGAGTCGTAATTATAGTCAAACGTGTATAGGATTGCTATATATGCCGTGCTTAGGGTAGGGACGTAATCAAGTTTTTAAGACAGTTTTCTTGGTCAATAAAATCTTTGGGGAGTTAGCCAAATATGTTTTCTTTCTAGTGAGTTGATCAGTTCGATCTTGATTTTCAACGACATTCTCAAGTTTCTTACGAAAATTCAATGATTCAAAATAATTTCAATAAGAAAAGCATACTTTTAACATAAAAAAATATATCCTTTATTTAAACCTATTCATATGCCAACGAAAGCTGTGTTTTACCTAGTCCACTGGTTAAGTTCTCAGATTATTGGTGGGGTCTCTTGAGTTTTTGGTAACGAGTTCTCGGAGTAAAAACAAATATCTAACTAGTGAAGTTTTGTGTAGTTTGTTTTGTTTTTTGGGTTTATAGTCATAATCAGCTTATAATTCTTTTTGACCCAATAAGCTCAATCGTGAAGCCAAACCAAAACCAGCTGTTAGTAACAGTTTCGCTTGGTTCGGTTTCACTTTGCCAAAGGTTTCATTTTGGTTTATAATGATTAAAAACTGTTAAGCATACAATGATCCAAACCACACCATAAGCAAAGTTGTTGCAAACACCAATATATTAAAACTCAACCAAATAATATACAACGCATACCTGCTCTTTAGTGACTTGGAGTAAGGTTGGTCATTATAAGTGATCGATCCTCCCGTTATATGATCGTTGAGTCGCCCTCCGAGCATGCTCAAGAGTGTAGTTTTCCCACTCCCAGATGGACCCATGAGGGCCAAAACCTCTCCCGGGTAAACCGCACCATTTATTCCTTTTAAAATAATTTTTTCTTCTGTGGATGTCACACCTTTGGTTATCTTGTATGTCACTTCTGTAAACTGCATATTTGTGACATTTTCTTATAAAAAAAAACCAGTAATTTATACCACATTTGTTACAGGATTAATGAGACTCAGCTGACTTCTTTTTTTCTTAGCTTATTTTATTCTGTTTTATTACTTTTAAATGCAAATTAGTCTTGTACATAAATACCATACAACATGAGATTCTGTACAAGACTGAACCTGACAATATATCTTGCATTGTTCTCATAGAAAGACCTCCATCTTTTCCTGTCCAAATAGACATAGAGGAAATCAATCTATTTGCATTTATTATACGAATAATCGTTATAACCGGCGGCTTGTTTCTATAAAAAAGAGAAAGTATATTAATAAATGTTGAAAATAATATTATAAGGTTTGAAGCTTGCATGCATTTGTGTATACCTTCAGATGGATTTGCAAGGTAGGTTCGGTCTGAAACTTATGACGCATGCCTGTTTCGATGTCTTCAGCTGTAACAAACATGCTTTTATTATTAATTATATTGCACACAAGAAAGTTCACATACGATCATACGTTCATAAATATATTCTTTTACTTATCGTTGATACGCATTATTATTACGATGACCCTGATTGATTGATTAACATTATGCGTGTCGGCTTTTAATGTATTGAATGGTTTCATATATACGGAAAACTGATATGATATGATATGAGATGTCATATGAACACCTTGACTGAAGGATGTGTGCCTAAAATTCAAATGAGGGGACCGATTAATATGAAGAAAATATAAAGATAAGAGGAAGACTTTCTTGGATTGGACTTGAGTTCTAGAGGATTTGACTTGGTAGCAGGCAGTGGACCAGGGTGTGACCCTGGTGGTCCTGGTCATGTCCCATTTTCTACAAAATGGTGCAGCGCACTTATGCTGGTGTAGATTGACTGCAGTCTGCAGGATTCACTGTGTGCATGAAAGTAAGCCAGGCTGCCTAACTCATAAATATATAAGGGTTCTTATTTGATTTTTTTTAAATCTTTTCCTTTCAAAGGGGGTTGCGGGGCAGTTTGTTGCCCGCTTACCTGCCTCTCTTTTGCAATTGGATTCTTTTGTGAAATTATATAAGATATGTAAGATAAATTTTATGATATACATAGTGATTTCTTATAAAAAATGCGGAAGATTATTTGGTCCAGTTTGTTGGTTAGTATCCACTTATAGGTCTCAAATACAAAATAAAAGTTAGTTCTAATTGGTTATCAAACATAACTAATAATTAGCTTCCTAAATTATTATAATTTTAGGCAAATAGATGAAACTAAGGTGATAATACTGACGAAACAAGACACGCAAATAATTAGGTCTTGGATGGTCATGCGTAACCCGTTTAACGAATAGGTCGTGCCCAGTTTTATCTGTTTAACCAGTTAATAAAAGGGAGCATGTATACGTTTACATGTTTATCGCTTTTAAACACCCATTTAAATTAGAACGAAAAAATATAAATTAAGATGTTTTATATGCCTATAAGTTTAACTCACTTACGACTTGTTTAATTCATTTGTTACAATTTGACAACCTGTTCATTTCTACCTGTTTGTGTATAATCTGATTAGAACCCTTTACCACGTATAAATGAGTTATACTGGTCATGTTCATATTACAGGATTTTAATGTGTTTTGAGGGGATTAACATGTTTTACACTAATAAACATATAGTTGGTGCTGTTAATAGTGTGTGTGTGTGTGTGTTTATTGAACTTTATTATTATTTAAGAAAGGAACTACTTTTCAGCTGCTTCCCGACTTCTTGTTCTTTTGCCCTTACGGCTTCATTGGCTTTTTGCTACATAAAAGCTTTATCATGGCACTTTGGGAGTTGGGACTTGTGAGATCACTTTCATAGCTACTTTTAGTGACCATTCTACCCCCACAACTCTTTGTTCTTAGTATTCAAAACATAAATCTTTTCTAAATGTATCACAACATCAATTAGTGAATAAGATCATGAAATACTTACGAATATCATCCTCGCTAAAAGGCGGCGTAAGATCCACAATATCATCCGGCCGCATAGTGAATCCAGCAAGCGAGAACGAGAACCCTAAGCTCGCGCTTGAGGCCCGACTTAAGGCAGCCCCACTACCAACATCATCATATTCAAACTTCATTTGAGCACTCTTTCCTTTCTTGATGTGTGTGTTCCTTTCACTATGGCCGATTCGTCCCGGTGATGCAAGCACTTGATTTCTGCTAGACTTTCCTGAAAGCGTTTGCATATTGTCCACCTCTTTCATAACCTCGGATTTCATCACGTTTCCATCAAATATGATCTTGGCAGTTAGTTGATCAGATTCTGTTCGGGATAACCCTGAACTAGAATTTGGTTCCTCCATGTTGTTTGCTACATGCACCCACAAAAGAACTTCCATTAGTAAATAAGAACACTTAGCCTATCTTCATAAAATGGATCATAAACATAAATGGCATAAAATGTTCCAAAGTCTAGACCTTTTCATTGACAAGATTAACTAAAAAGCAATCTTTGGGTGTAACAACGCGGATAAGAAACTATTCGACTAATAAATTCAAGTTTTATCACAAAGAAGCACCTTCGCGCTGATATTCATCGACCCGACTATAGAGATGGTTAGCATGTTAAAGAAATGAAACATCCACTGGCAAACACAATGCATGTATAGTATATTATATGAAAGCTAAAGATATACTAGTATATATTATGCACACCTTAACTTCAAGCAAGAACCAAAGGAAAGTAGTAAAGTGATGAACTAACTTGATAAGAAGCTAGTCTCATATACATCTATTTATAATTATCATAGTAACATGAAAAGACAAACATACCCTTAATCCACAGAAAGAAAAATATTATTGTGAAAATCACCTAACAAAAACAAACACATATATTCTTATAATTTGTACATTTAATATAAAACCAACCCATCAATCTCAACACCATTTGATCACAAACGCGCTATACGTGTAAGGGTATGGAAATTTTTCGATTTCTCTAGCCCGCCCAATCCTTTTTTGTGATCGATGTGGATCCAAGAGTCGTCGCTTTTTAACTTTTAACATTAATGGAGGGTTTTGTACGTTGTGAAGCTTAGCAAACCACGACTGTGGATGTCATCAATATTGTGAGGTGGTGCTTCATCCTCATGTTACCCTTTCTTTAGGGCATTGAAGATTTTGGAGTTTTCTTTCATATTACTGGCACACATTGTCTCTAACACACACATTTAACTTATTTCATATAGGATTAGAGTAAACTTACACTACATTCTCGGGTTTAACATACAAGGAAAAGAAATGATAAGATTAGATAGTGGAAGAAAGGATAAGAAATTATATACTTAAAAACATTCTCGAGTTAAAATAAAAGAAAAGAAAAGAAAGTGTTAATTACATTCTTAAGTTAGATCGGAAGGAAAAGATAAGAAAAAAAATTGTAACTTTACAATTATGTCCTCATAGCCAAATGAAAAAGAGAATTAAGATAGAGTAAATTAGTAATATTGTAATGGGTTATAAACTTTCCTTCACAATCCGGTCATATTTGGAAGGAAAGTTTTAGAGGAAAAAAGACCCAACTTTTCTTTCCATTATCTTTCTTTTCTTTAAAAAAACTCAGGAATGAAAAAAGAAATATTTTCTTATATTTTATTTTCCAAACCCTTAAATAAAAAACTCAAGAATGCAGTGTTAGCGTTCGTTCATAGAATGGAATGAAATTGGAATTTGCATAGGATTTAGAATTGGAAGAAATTGGATTTGAAATCTAAACATTTCAATAGGAATTGGAATTGGAAGGAATTCAAATCCAATTCCATTCTTGATGTGTTGTTTGACTAATGAATTGTAATAATCACCACAAATGAATTGGAATCGTTTTTTTTAAACGAGGATAACGGCGGAAATATTTTAGTTTTTTAGATTTTTTTAATTTATATTTTGCGTTATGATTTTTTTATTGTTTTTTTTGAATTTTTTTAGGGGTTTTCTATTAAGATCAAAACTCCTTAATAAAATATTCAAAAATAATAATTAAAAATTCATAACTTAGTATATAAATCAAAAAATAAAAATAAAAAAACTAAAATGATTTATTCGTTGTCCTCGTTCAAAAAAAAAAAACCTCGAAAAAAGATTCCAATAAATTTACTTGAAATCCTTCAAATTTTATAAGGATTTGGAGTTCCTTTATTTAAAGGAATTTGAAGGTATTGAAATCTAATTCTAATTATTTGACAACTGAACACAACAAAATGGAATTAAGATTCCAATTCCAACGAAACGAACACACCATGTCATGGGATTTTAATTCTAATTCCTTTGAATTCACACGAATTCTATGAAACAAACGACACTTAGTTTCAAATAGTTAGAATGCAACCTTTTTAAACTTAATTGCTAATTAATGGTAGCAAAATATTTTTGTTAATCTTGATGTTTATATGTATGCACATGGACATAGAGAGGTGCTCTTTTCAAAACCGAAAACTGAAATATGAGGCTTGGACCCGACCCGAACATACCTGACCCGAGCTAACACCATGCATGTCCTTATGGGAACAACTTCACGTAAGCATGATGCACTCTATGCATCATACATGATCTCTCCACATGGCAGACTAATCCTACTTGATGTCTATATACAGTTTAGACTATAGGGGTGTTCACGGTTCGGTTTTCGCGGTTTTTATGTCAAACCGTAACCAAACTGTTAGTAACGGTTTTTTATTTTCGTAAACCAAAACCAAACCATTGAACTCTTAAACCGAACCAAACCGAACCGTTAGTAACGGTTTGGTTCCGGTTTGATTTCACGGTTTGAGGCTTGTCGGGGTTTTATACAAAATAATTTGTGATATGTAATTTTATAGCTCTTGATAATTTACAAAATTTAACAAATACCATTACAGCAACTGATTTTTGGGTTCTTATTGAAAAAATTGAAAGGCAAATTAAAGTGTCTTGCGTTTTAGATCGGGCTTAGCCTACATTTTTTAATTTACCGTTAGCATTAATAATTTTTATTTAATTATGTCTTTTAGTATATTTGTATACACATACATATACAATATATAAAATATTTATACAATATGTATAATTAAATTATACGGTCCGGTTTTATACGGTTGGTTTTGGGTACAAACCGTAAACCAAACCGCTCGTTACGGTTTGAAAACTCTGAAACCAACCGACCAAAAGTTAAGAAAGAAAACCAACCGTGAAACCAAACCGATAACCGGTTTGGACGGTTTCACGGGTTTCGAACCGAACCATGAACACCCCTCGTTTAGAGCTTTGCTTGATGACAGTTCAACCGTGTACTTATACTCAGAATACCACGTACTATATTAATAGTAAAAATTCCAACTTAAGTGTTATGAATACTTGAATGTACATTTTGCTATCTCGCATCCATTTGTATTTATTTTTTTTTTTACTTTTCTTATTTTTCTTAAGTTTCAACTTCATCCTTATATGTATGCTATAAATAATATACATTGTTAACCCACTTAGTTTTTAATAATTTTATTTTCACTAATAACTTGCAATCGTTAACTATTTGTGAAAAAAACCACATGCGTGTCCATGATTAATTTTTTTTCAACATTCTAATATAGGTTTTATTAAAAACGAAGTTGTGTTTGAAATAAAACATATTTTTAGTATCGCAAAATATACCTAGTGATGTGGATGTCGTGCTTTAATAAAAAAATAAGTATATTTATAAAAAACAAATCCTATAGTTAGTACGGGTAAATAAGATCGTCTCCTCAGAAAATCAAAGGAAAGTGCAAGTCAAACTCATTGTTTATTAATAAATTAACTAAGAGTGGACACGTGACATAAAACAATTTAAAGATTTATTTGTTTGAGGAAAACACAAATACTTTTAGTTGTAAAACAATATGAGAACAGAGTGACACACTTCAGGTTCGAGTTATCTAATTAACTAAACAATTATGAATCCTATCAATTGGATAATCACATAGACATGAATCGTCAATTAAGATTGATAAGCAATTACTAGATACGGTAATTTGGTCGTGCTGATTCAGGGAACCCTGATCCAATAAACTAGCACAAATGAACTTAATCTACCTAATTACCAGTTTGTTAACATAAGATTCTAAGTAAATCAGTGATTAAAGATAACTGTTCAATGACTATAAGAACTTAATCCTAAATGTTTATGAACACAACCAATCAGCATGATAAACTAGAATCCCAGACAAACTATTGTTTAATAAATCAAAACAAGCATAAAGATAGATTAATCATAAAGCTAATCATACTTCAATCCAGTTATAGATAGAAAACACATATACATTCAGTTTCATACAAAAACCCTTTACCTAAAGTGATCACATGTGGTTTAGCATTGCCTCTGCATGATGATGACTCGATTATGTGTTGAACGAATGAAAGTATGGAAGGATTAACGATCCGGGAGCTTTGAGATGATGCAAAATTGCCCTCTAGGTCGTAAGCCTATGGAATGGAAGATAGGTCGAATAGAGGTTGAAAACTGCCTTTATAACAATTAGGTTATCTTTTCTGTATTTGGGACTCTTCGCGTAGCGTGAAGCCTTCGCGAAGAAGAAATTAGACAGTTTAACACTTCTAACTCCCTCGCATAGTACGAGGGAGATAAATTTAACCCATTGCATACTGCGATGGGGCTATGAGACAGGGAAATTTCTTCTTTTTCTTTTGGCTTTGAAATGCGTGCTTTCACTCCCGACCATCCCAAGATGTTATTTTAAGCTCGCAACTCGCCCAGTAAGCATCATTAGCGTTCAAACACCTGAAAATACACAAGCACGCTTGAAGTATCACAGTTCAAACTTAATAAAACTAACCATTTAATGCACTAAAATATACACATTATACCCAGCTATCACCCAGTGTATGTACCTCGCCATTACTTTGACAAACCAAAAGTTACCGAACTACATCAGTATTGTTGTTGATATTATTGTAACCAATATCGCATTTGTTTTAATGGTTTCCGATTGAATAAAACCCGTGTCAGCATCCTTTTGTGTATATATCATGGCTTTTTTTGGGGTCATGCGATAAAACTTGTGTAATTAAACCATTGCAAATAGGCAAATTGGAAATATATAATCCGACATTTTGTGTATTGACCGATAATAATATCATTTTTAAAAATCACTACCACCGGTCCAACCTTTCAACTATTTTTGTCTCAATGGACCTCTGTTAAAAAATACTTAACGCCGTTTAGTTTTTATCGAGTTTCAAACCGATGTTTTATGACTTTTGATCGGAATAATGATAAAAGTCGACCGATGTTCAAAAGCCATAAAAACATCAGTTTGAAACTCAGAAAAAACTTTACGACATTAAGTGTTTTTTAACGGAGATCCATTGAGATAAAAATAATTGAAAGATTGGGCCGCTGGTAGTAATTTTTAAAGGTGAGATTATTATCGACCAATACATAAAAGATGAGATTATTTATTTCAATTTGCCTTGCAAATAAGCTTTTTTATTTTATAATACATATTTTTTACTGATACCACTCAAACTACATCGATACAGAAACCGATATTTAAGTTTATGGTTTTATTTGATTAATATCGTTGCAAAGATTATTTTTAAGTTTTATGCATTTACAGAATTTCCCTACACACCAAATTCTTGCCTCAACGTGCGAGGGAATCTTGCTAGTCAAACAGAAAATCAATTCTAGATAGACAATTGTGTAAATATTTATACATGTTATTTTAACTTTTTATATACGATGGTTATTCAACCAAGTCAGTAACTGTGCAGTTTCCCTCTTCTACTAAAAATCTGATATTCGTTGTGTACACATGTTTGTGTGGTTCTTGTGGTTCTAAGTTGATTTTATATGAGACCTCCCTAGTCACTTATATGATTTTGATATACATTCTATCTTAATTTTAACACAGGCCCTCTAATATCAATCAATATTGTTAGTTTAGTTTCTCAAGAGCTTATGATATTTGTTTTAGTTACCTAAGTAAATACTATATAGAAAGTTAGTAATATTGAAGTAGGGTTGGCATCATTTCAGAACTAAAAAAAAGTTAAAATTGTTTAGAAACTTATAACAAACAAATATTTTTTTTTTAATTTTTTAAATATATTAACATTATTTGAGACTAGTTTTTATCATATTTAAAGAACAGTTTAATTACATATATAAATCACAAGTTTACACATGTGTAAAATGCATGTAATAACAAATTTACATATGTGTAAAGAAAATATCATTGTGTGTAAAAACTAATTTTCATAATTGTACTCATAAATAAAGATCTAATAAGTGATAAAACAACACTCTTTTATAAGAAACTTTAGTTATTAAGAGTTCCTTAAGGTTTTTAAATAATTTAAAAGTTCTGTAATAATACTGGTCATGTGAAGATTTCCTCCCAAATACAGTCAAAACGCTCAAAACACGTTTACACTCTTTCATGCCAACATTTCTTACAAAACTTATATTTATCATGTTTATACCTTATATGAGGATTTTTTTAAGTTATACTAAAAATGTATATAAACATGGACAGTGTATAAATTATAAGACTATGAACCGGATAGCAAATTAATATCAGGTAGAGTGAGAGTCAAGTAAATTAATATTCCAATTTTGATACGCAGTTTACATTCTACTCTAAGATCATCTTTACTAGAATGTGCCATATCTTTTACAGTTACGTTCTTATTCTTATTAATGCATTGTGTCACTAGGCATTGTCAAATTGGTTGTTTTTTTGACTTTCCCATTTAATAAGAGAGTTGTTAGAAATGCTATATGAAAATAAAAAACAATCTAATATAACTTTACTAATAAAAGAAAATAATGAGTATGATGTGACAATCCCACATTTATTCTTGGTCTGATCTCTTTTCTCATTCATTTTACCTATCCATAGGTTATGGGCAAAACCAATTTGTTAAATGGGTTATAATTTCATTTCTAATATTTCATCTCATTCATATCTATCCACGGGTCATGGGTCAAAATAATTTTGGCAAAAGAGTTATAATTTTCTTTATAATTTTATAATTCCTCATCTTAATTATCCTATATATCTTTGGGTCATGGGTCTAAACTATTTTGACAAATGGATTATAATTTCCCTTCTAATTTTCTAATCTCTCATCTCATTCATTAAATTATCCATAGGTAACGAGTCAAAATAATTTTAACAAATGTTGTATATTGTTATAAACTTGTAATGGTTTATCTCATTCTAATTTCTAAATTTGAGATTATAGACTTCTTACTATTTGTAGTATATATTTTATTTTTTTTCTTACCTTTACTTTTGTTCATTTCTTTCAAAAAAACGTACCTTATTTATTTTTATTATTTTTACAAATCTCGTGTAATACATGAGTTCAAAAGCTAGTAAAGAAATAAAACAAGAAATGATAACAGTGAATCGGGCTTGTGTTTGACACAATTTCCTTAAACATATTCACGGTCTGTTCCAGGATACGCTGGTTTAAAGCAGCAGCGTACTACCGGACTTGATCACTTGTCCAAAACGAAACCGGAGCTATGTTGTAAAAAAGAAGCTTAGAGTGATTGTTTTTGTGCGTAGAACTGATCATCCCATTAGTGCATAATTAATTCCGAATAATGATCATTAGTACAGTTTAAACCAAAAATAATGATCATTAATAATCATAAGATCGATCATTGCTGATCCAACAGTTATGAAATGCATCAGTTAGTAGTCTCAAAAATGAGGGCAAAAACTACACCACGCGGGCCCGGGTTTTCGAAGCTGGCATTCGTGGGCAAAAACTACGTCATGCGGGACCGGGTTTTCGGAGCTACATTCGTGCGGGCACGCACTAGTTCAAAGAAATTGCAGTCCAGAAACCCATTTTTGCACACCCCCCCCCCCTCTTCATGCGGGCGGGTTTTTGGAGCTGCACGCGGATAGGATTTGTAATAAAACATATCATAAAGCTTCAATAAAGTAGTAAAGGTTTTACCTTATAAACAACTATTCATTCTGTTCCACACGAAACAAACTTTTTCCACATATACATTTAAGACTTTTATTCACACTAATATACAAAACTTTCAACAAAAGTAGGAAAACATGGTTTTTTGGGTGCCAACAAATGGCACGTCTTCTCTTAGTTGTTTATTTATCATTTAGTTTAGATTTAGATAGATAAAGCTTATAATACATGCATGACTCATGTCCACGAACTTTAATATTATATCCACGACATACACATAAAGTTAGCAAGCTTTAAAGCTATCTTTTGTAAGTTAGCATGCTTTAAAGCTATCTTTTGTCATATTATAACTTCTCAAAATTGAATTATGTTCTTTCATTATATTTATAATAGAGTTTATAAAACTTATACATGCTATATTACGACGATATAAGATTCGTTTAAGATGTGATATTAAAATACAAGGTCAAATTATTCCATAAAGGGAACAAAAATAGAACAATAAAAAGAATTTGTAGTCACACAAAAAACTCTTTAAAAAATAATAAAAAATCACACCTCAAAATATAAATTAAAAAAATAAATAAATATTCCATCGTCTTTCCCGTTTAACAAAAAACAATGTTAAGCAAAAGATTATTGTATTTTTTGTTTATTTTTTTTATCATTGATTGTGCTTTTGTTTTCCTTTTCCTTAATATAATGTTATATTACTCAACATTGTTTTATATTTTGCTCGGCATTGTGTTTTGTTTTGTGATCTATTGTGTTTTTCTTTACTTACCATTGTGTTTTTTGTTTATGTTTATTTTCATAATTGTATCTTTTTTTCGACATTGTGTCATTTTTATGTGTTTTTTTCTCTTCCCTTTTTTTTAACGAGAGAGACGGGGGGAAATGTTTTAGTTTTTCTACTATTTTCATTTTTTAGCTATATTTTGAATTATGATTTTTTTATTATTTTTCTTGAATTTTTTAAGAGATTTTTTTAGTTCACAAATCATTCTTACACTTCTCATTTTTATCTCCATTTGTATTTTAGCCTTTTCTTTAAATATATTAGTTTATTTCAAAATAGATATGCTTTAACCCATTCCATGGGATATAAACATATTTGTATAAACTTTAAAAAGTTATATATTTTGATATATAATCTTTATACAATTTACTCATTTGATTATTTCCTCTTTATATTATGAGCGTATAATAAGTTTTGAGGAACAAAAGACTATATGGGACACACACGTAAAATTAGTTTGCTTTAAAGCTGTCTTTTCAAAAATTGATTTAATTATTCAAATACAATTATAAAAAGCTTATAAAAGTGTAAAACTGTGATTTCTTACATGCACAGTCAATATAAAACTCATTTATAAATTGGACGTGGCTCAATGGTAGAGCACTCACTTTACTAGTGAGAGGTAGGGGGTTCAAAATCTCACTATCACCAATTTATACAGGAGATGAGGGATGACCCTGACTTGCCAGGGTTCGAGTCCTGATCTCACTCGGTTTTACCGGCTCCTCGCTGTCGTGCCGTTTGGCGGGCGTGGGAGTCGGGTTTTATCCGGAGTATCCTCAATGGGTGGACCGCTAGGGGCTCCGTCCGTCCGGACTCGTGGCCGGCTCGGGCTACCATTAGCCAATGGGGGCCGCGTATGAAGTACCCGGTGTTACTTATTTAGTCGTTCCAAAAAAAAATATAAGACTCATTTATGCCAAAGTAAATAAATCTTTCTATAAACTTTGAACTTAATTATTTTGAATATCTACTCCAGACTCCAAGTTTCTTAATTATTAATAAACGTTAGATGTGTATTTCCTAATCCTATCATATAAAAGTTACCAAAGAGACTGACAAAATCAACTTTTACTATGGATATTAACTTATGAAACAAATAAAGAACGTGACTAATTAAACTAGCTGTTAATGGTGGCGTAGACCGTACGTTCAGCCTTCAGGAAGCCGCACGTAGCAGTTTTGCGAAAAAATTCCACATGATTGATTGGTCTTTAAGAGCATGCATAACGCGGTGCAACACCCAATTGTCTGATCCGAGTGAGGTGGTAAACATGCAAATGTAACTTGAGGATAACAAACTTTATTGTTGTGAAGTAAAGTCTGCAAAAGCAGACGAGTCCGCGGGCGGGCGATGACGGGTGATGGTGACCCCACTCTCAAATACACGCATATATATACATATTATATATAGTTTTGATAATCTCTTAATGAGGTTTGTGAAGATTTGTTGTTGTGAAAGAAAATGACGATTTCTAAGAAAAAATTACAATATGATATGAAGCTGATGTGTCCGTTTGTTGTTTCTTTTGGTTCTTTAACAAACTTAAAAGTGAATTTAATAAAGTGTTTAGTTTTGATAATCTATTTTGAGCAATTTAATATTTTTAAGATTTCCTCTTAAATCCCTAAGTATTATGAACGTAAAGTTTTCTTTTAAATTAAATGGAATATGGAAAAAGTATATATATGGACATACACATAAAGTTAGTTTGCTTTAAAGCTCTTTTTTGTCATAACATAACTTTTCCAATTTGATCTAACTAAATATCATTTTAATAGAGCTGGACCTTGTAAAGTTGACATGGACGTGGCTGAAACCTTTGTAGTAAAAGGTCACGAAATATTCATGTGGTTTTTAACTTCGCACCAACCTCATTAAAATTAATTTACATTTTCTTTTTCTTGGAAGAAAGTGATATATTATTAATCGGATCAAATTGACAGAAGTTAATAGTACAATACTTGAAAAAAATACCTAGCATACAAACAAATATTAAATTGTATATACAGAGAGTTGATAAGTTTTCTTTATTTATATGTTACTAGCTTTTGAATCCGTGTATTACACGAGATTTATTAAATGATAAAAAATAAGATTTGCAATTTGAAATAAATGAACAAAATCAAAGGTAAAAACTAAATAAAATATATTATACAAACAATAAGAAGTCTGAAATCTCATTCTAGACTTGTTTTTATTTGTTTTTCATATTTTTACTTGTTTGATCCCAATCAATATTTTACTTTAATTTCATGACTATTTTACAACTCAATTGCCAAAATGGTTTTGGTCCATGACCCATTGTAGGAAGTAGGAATGAGATTAGAATATTAGAATGGAAAATTAACTATTTTATAACCCAATTGTTAAATTAATTTCAACTCATGGATAACATGAATTAAGAAGAATAAAATTAGAAATTATGAATTAATGTCGTTATGACACATAATCGTCATTATTTTTATTTATTAGTAGATTAAGAAGATTAAGATTAGAATGGAAATTGACTATTTTATAACCTAATTGTCAAAATAATTTTAACTCATGACCCATGGATAGCATGGATTAAGGAGAATAGAGATTAGAAATTATGATTTAATGTGATTATGACACATCATCATCTTTATTTTTGTTTATTAGTATAGTAAAATAAAATAAAATGCTAGTAAAATAGGATGCTGGTAATATATAGGTTAATTGAATTTTTACAGTCTGAATTAAATTCTGATTTATTAACCGATAATACGGGTTGGATGATGGATCGTTAATTCTTCAATGCATACACCCTCATAAAAGTAAAATGTATCAAAGGATCTTTGTTATTATAAACGCAGAATTAAGGTTTTGGAGTATGATAAAATATAACTTCTCCCGCTCTTAAAAGATCCGCCCATGGATATACCTATTCAAGGTGGAAGGTCCAATTTATTTTTATGTTTTTCTCTTTTGTATTTAGTTATACACATAAGTTAAGTTTCTATTTTTTCAGTATTCGAAGGACTCATCAAAACTTGGGAATCAAGAATACAGAGATACGAGCTTATAGAACAGACCCTCTTTTCAAGTAAGGTCATAACTATCAAAGTGAAGAAACACTAAATGACCCCGGGCAGATTACGGATAATCTGGGGGTTAAATAGATGTTTCCCTCGAGGGGTTAGACCCGACAAAGATGGTTCTTCTGATAACCTGCAAAACAGACACCGTGAGCTCGTCACTGAGAAGGGGGGGTACCTTCTTGTGACCACCTGTAACACCCCGACCAAAGGCGGATTATACATCGGGGCGCCACATATTGTTTCATTACTCGTGACACTATTGGGTGTCAATATTTAATAAATACATTCATTCGCGCACGCGCAGGGTAAACACAAGATAACATAAATCATCATAAATCAATATATTATAAATCATAATATTCGAACAGCAATAACTTGTCTTGATACATTTTAATCTAGGTCCAAAAGTAAAAAAAACGTCCTACGTGTCCACAAGCTTCAGAACAGCTACAGCAAACCTGAACATGTGTTAAAATAAACGTCAAACACTTGCGTGTTGGTGAGAAATCAAGTTTAATACAATACATAGATAACAATAAATCTGCGCGCAACATGTGTATGTCTGGTTTTCAACAAGGGTGTAATCTGATCGGGACCAACTCTAAGATTCATAGACTGCCAGTGCTCACAATTGAGCTCACAAACAAGACAAACTGTGCATGTGTAAACAAAAGAGAAAATCATAAACGATAGTTCTCCCGTGTTCATCTAATGGTACCATGAGAACTGCGGAATAGACCGACAAGACGGTTAATGATCCACACATACAAATAAACAGCCAAGTCTACGTCCTCAACACATGGGATACTGCGCGACTAAAGTTCATAAACAAGTTTAAGACTCTAAGTTTGTATGAACACATGAACATCCCAAAACATTAAAAGCAAAAAGGGATTAGGTACGAGATTACTCACTTGATAAACGATGCGGTGTAAGATAAATCAAGAACCAACTTTAAACAAGCACAAGTTAACCTATAAATAAGATTATTGTTTTAATGAATTGATTTGAGTCTTGATTATAAGTTAATTATTATATATAATATATATATTACCGGAAAGCAGGGCAGAATAGAAAGGAAGACGGAGGTAGAGAGGAAGGCGGCAGAGAGAGCAAGGAGGAGGTTAAATTAAGTGTTTGTGTGTGATGTGTTAGGAAAAATAATATTATTATTTATAGAGAAACCCTATGAGACATGAATCCAGAAAAAGGGGAAAAGATTCCAAGACAAACAGAACAAGACAAAACAAAAGATAACAAAAGATATCAAAAGCAAGTTCAGAAAAGTAAAAGATATCAAAAGATATGGTAGCAGGGAAAAAGAGAAAAAGGCTGACAGGGAACAGTAAAAAGGCATGGGAGGGTCAGATAAAGGTACTGGTCAAGCATGGAAAAAGCAGATCTCAAAAGATAATGTCAGTCACTTTTTCTGCCAACCAATGGGGTTGGTGCGCATGCTGCGCCGAAAGTAACTGTTCAGACATAAAGCAGATTAGGTCAACAGCTCAAAAGATAAGACAACACAAAAGCAAACGGCTAGATTCAACAGAAGAAAACTCAAAGGGTTTAGCGCGAGAAGGCTGACACAGGTCAAGAGAGCGCGAGCGCGAAGGCAGACAGAACTAACCTTAACACGTCGCGGAAAGAACTACATTTCTAAGCGCGCCGCGGGAAGAATCACATTTCTTAGCGTGCCGCGGGAGGAACTAAAATTCCTAGCGCGCCGCGGGAAGAACTATAATTCTTCGCGCGTCGAGGGATGAACTACGATTCTTAGCGCGCTGCGAGAAGAACTACAAATCCTTAGCGCGTCGCGGGAAGAACTACCGTTCTTAGCGCGCTGCGAGAATAATTACAATTCTTAGCGCGCTGCGAGAAGAGTTCGTCTCGCGTATCGCTGAAACAGGTGGTCTTCACGCAGGCTTCCTTGTAAGGAGTCTGGCGCGTGGAGCTGCGCAGACAACCTTAGGCGGGAAGGAACAAAGGACAAGCAAAGAGTTAGAAGAAAAAGAGGGAAACAAGGCGTAAGAGCGGGACGGCGACAAGAGGGAAAAGAAGGCGGAAAGAGAGAAGAAGAGGGACGGGACGGCGGAAAGAAAGAGAGAGAAAGAGGCGGGAAGGAAAAGTATATTATTATTATTAAAAGTAAAATATAAGTATAAATAAATATTAAATCATAAAAGAAAGAGATCGGGTCAGAGAAACGGGTACCTGGGTCGTGTCGGATCGGGGCAGATGTCACAGTCTCCCCTACTTTAAGAAATTTCGTCCCGAAATTTATCTCGAAGTAGGTTGCGCAGAGAACAGGTGCGGGTACTTGATCTTCATTTGATCTTCCCTTTCCCATGTAAACTCGGCTCCGCGCTTGGACTCCCAGCGAACTTTCACGATAGGGATACGACTGCGCTTGGTTTGCTTAACCTCGCGATCCATAATCTCAACAGGCTTCTCAACGAAATGCATAGATTCATCAACTTGAACTTCATCAAGTGGAATGTGAAGGTTCTCGTCAGCTAAACACTTCTTGAGATTGGATACATGGAACGTTGGATGCACATTACTGAGCGCGGGCGGCAGGTCAAGTCTGTAGGCAACTTTTCCTACACGCGCGAGAATCTTGAATGGTCCAACATATCGAGGAGCAAGCTTACCTTTCTTCCCAAAGCGGACAACACCCTTCCAGGGCGACACCTTGAGGAGAACAAGATCATCAACTTGAAATTCGAGAGGCTTTCGCCTACGATCTGCGTAACTCTTCTGTCGGCTTCTGGCAGTCAACAGATGATCACGGATCTTGGCGATTTTATCGGTTGTCTCTTGAACAAGTTCGGGTCCTGTGATTTGAGTTTCACCCACTTCGCTCCAACAAATCGGGGAGCGGCACTTACGACCGTAAAGTGCTTCAAATGGGGCCATACCGATACTGGAATGATAGCTGTTATTATAAGAGAACTCAATCAAAGGCAGGTGTGAATCCCAATTACCTCCAAAATCAAGAACACTCGATCGGAGCATATCCTCAAGAGTTTGAATAGTTCGCTCAGACTGACCGTCAGTCTGAGGATGATATGCCGTACTCATGTCCAAGCGAGTTCCTAGCGCAGATTGGAGAGATTTCCAAAAGCGAGATATAAAACGGCCATCGCGATCGGATATGATGCTCAAAGGAGTACCATGGCGGCAGACAATTTCCTTGACATAAAGCTGCGCGAGTTGCTCAACACGGTAGTTTTCACGAATGGGCAGAAAGTGAGCAGACTTAGTCAAACGATCCACTATTACCCAAATGCTATCATGTTTGCTTGCTGTCAAAGGTAACTTGGTAATAAAGTCCATCGCTACACATTCCCATTTCCACGTAGGAATTTCTGGTTGTTCGAGCAAACCAGATGGGCGTTGGTGTTCAGCTTTTACTTTAGAACAAGTCAGGCATCTAGCTACGAACACAGCAATATCCTTTTTCATACCGGGCCACCAATAAGTAATGCGCAAATCCTTGTACATCTTATCAGCGCCAGGATGAACGGAATATCGAGATTTGTGCACTTCACTCAGGATATCAGCGCGAAGATTCTCATCACAGGGAATCCAGATGCGATTAAGATAGCAGAGAATTCCACTCAGATTAGGGACAAAGAGTGCTTCCGCGCCACACGCTAACTCGGCGCGAAGGTTACCATTACTGATGGATGCGCGCTGTGCGTCACGAATACGCGATTCAAGGTTGCTTTGAATCGGCGCGAAGTGAAGCTGGGTGCGCGGCAAGATACAGTTAAGCTGGCAGGGTTTTCGGCTGAGCGCATCGGCTACCACATTAGCCTTACCAGGATGATACCGGATCTCACAATCGTAATCGCTGATGAGTTCGTTCCATCGGCGTTGCCTCATGTTAAGTTCCTTCTGATCAAAGATATGCTGAAGGCTTTTATGGTAAGTGTAGAGGATACACTTAGTACCATAGAGGTAGTGTCTCCAGATCTTCAAGGCAAAAACAACTGCGCCTAGTTCGAGGTCGTGAGTTGTATAATTCTTTTCGTGAACCTTGAGTTGCCTTGATGCGTAAGCGATAACCTTGCCTCGTTGCATAAGAACACAACCGAGACCTTGGTTGGATGCATCGCAATACACGACAAAATCTTCATTACCCTCAGGTAGCGCAAGAACAGGAGCTTCACACAACAATTGCTTGAGCGATAGAAAGGCTTCTTCTTGCTTCGAGCCCCAAATATACGGTTTACCTTTGTGCGTAAGAGCTGTTAAAGGCAAAGCGATCTTTGAGAAGTTCGAAATGAATCGCCGGTAGTAACCAGCTAAGCCCAAAAAGGAACGGATCTCGGTAGGAGTAGATGGCGTAATCCAGTTCTTGATTGCTTCAATTTTGGATGGGTCGACATGAATACCCATCTTGTTTACAACATGACCAAGAAACTGTACTTCATCAGACCAGAATTCACACTTGGAAAGCTTAGCAAAGAGCTGCTCGGCTCTAAGCTTTTGCAATACCAATCGGAGATGTTGCTCATGCTCGGCCTTGGTCTTAGAATAAATCAGAACGTCATCGATAAACACAATCACGAATTTATCCAAGAAAGGCCTACACACCCGATTCATTAGATCCATGAAAATGGCGGGTGCGTTGGTTAAACCGAAGGACATGACCAAGAATTCAAAATGGCCATAACGAGTTCGAAAAGCAGTCTTCGGAACATCTTCATCGCGGATGCGCAACTGGTGATAGCCAGAGCGGAGATCAATCTTGGAAAAACAAGAGGCACCTTGGAGTTGATCAAAGAGGTCGTCAATACGCGGTAAGGGATACCGGTTCTTAATGGTGAGTTTGTTCAACTCGCGGTAATCTATACACATGCGAAACGTCCATCTTTCTTTTTAACGAACAACACCGGAGCACCCCAGGGCGAAGAGCTAGGGCGAATGAATCCTTTAGCTGTCAACTCTTGAAGTTGGCTTGCCAATTCTTGCATCTCAGCGGGCGCAAGACGGTAAGGAGATTTAGCTACGGGGGAAGCACCAGGGACAAGATCAATACGGAACTCGACTTCACGAGCGGGAGGGATACCAGGAAGATCATCAGGAAAAACTTCAGGGAAATCATGCACAACAGGGATATCGCGAAGCTTCTTCTTTTCTTCAGCAGGTTTAACCACATGAGCTAAGAATGCAATACACCTTTTCCGCATGAGCCTTCGGGCTTCGGCGCAAGACATAAGCTTAAGACCACTGGAGGGTTTTTCGCCGTAGATGTGAAGATCACCATTTTCTCGAGGTATGCGAATCATCTTCTTGGCACAAATAACTTCGGCGCGATTACTCGAGAGCCAGTCCATACCAATAATAACATCAAAGCTTCCAAGAGGCATGGGGATGAGGTCAATCAGAAAATCGTTTTCGTTAAGGTTAAGCGTGCAATCTTTAATCACTGAGTTTATTAAAATAATTTCTCCATTAGCCAATTCAAC